>NC_137804.1:2580172-2889993 GCF_963383645.1 Muscardinus avellanarius | reverse complement strand
TATAAAAATGAAAAATGTGTTAGTTCCTGCTAACATGCTAGTTCCTGGCATGTTTTATTTATAAATAGTTCATTACCTGGTTATTTCACAGAATGTAGTCTGCTGTTTTTTTAGAGTAAGTTTATAAACTGGCTTTTGAATCATACATATTTTGTTCTTAAAATTTTAAGAACATTAAATTCATGTTTCTGGGTGCTGGGGATTGAACCCAGGGACCTTGCACATGTTAATCGTATACTCTACCACTGAGCTACACTTCCAGTCCCTGATTATTTGCTTTTAAAGATAACTTTACTGTCTTCATTAAGCTGAGTATGTTAGACAGCTTTTGCTGTCTGTAAATAAATGTAATTATATAAAACCCTAGTCTAAATTTTCTTGTGGTTTACCATAAAATGTTGAGCTTCTGGTATTTCTCTGCCAATTAAAACAAAATACTTTTATGGGTGCATGGTTGTCTCACAACATAACGCAGCTCACAGTGATAGGGACACACGTGCACACGGCACTTGGTGGGCTCCCCCGCTCCAGCCCCGCTCTTTCCCTTTCCACACCTAATCTTGAGATTGGCCTTGGTGAATTCATACATGTACATAACATCAACAGAAGTGTTCTTTTTTAATTCTCTCCCCACCCCTTCTAGACCCTCTCCATCACTCCACTGGGGTTTCTCCCCGTTTTCTGAAGTGCCTCTGGTATCCCAATTCTCCCTAGGTTCCGCATATTAGAGAAAACACATGGCCCTTCGTTTTATGTGACTGGCTAATGTTGGCTAATCTCACATACAAAATATTCTCTAGATCCCTCCATTTTCCTGCAGATGACATAATTTTGTTCTTCTTAATGGCTGACTAGAATTCCATTGGGTGTAAATCCCATGACATAACCCATTCATCTGTTGATGGCCACCGAGGTTGGTTCCGCAATTTGGCTGTTATTAATTGTGCTGCTATAAACATGGAGATGCTTGTGTTACTGTAACATTCTGATTTCAGTCCCTTTGGAAAGACCCCCAGGAGTAGAGTAGCAGAATCGGAGGGTGAAGCCATTCCCAGTTTTCTGAGGAGGCTCCACTGATCTCCATAGCAGCTGCACCAATTTGCGGTCCCACCACAGTGTCAGTTTTTCTTTTTCTGACTTTACTTATGTGCTTTGTATTAAGAGGTCTAGTACTTTTGAGCTAATATTGGATGTATGGACATTAGCAGTGCCTGAGTGTAAGGCAGAAGCATTTATGGCTTTAAGCTGTAACTTGAACTTTCCGTTTGAACTTTCCGTTTGTCCAGTACCCATCAGATGTTACTCTTTTGAAAGGTAGCTTGCCAGAAGCTATTTGAATATCTAATAGTATAGTATCTGTGCTGGAAATGTTAGCATAGATACTATGGACATTCAGCATAAAAAGTAAAAAGAGTAAAGGTGCTTGAAGACAGAATGATAGGCTTGGGGAGGGAGAATGAAATCAGAGCCTTGACTCAGAATTGAAAGAGGCTGCATGTGTACTTATGTGTAATGGCTAGATATCAGTGGGTGGCGTGCCAGTCGCTGCCAAATCTACACATTTGGTGCCTGGTCTCTGTACTGAAATGCAAGAGGGCAAGAAGGCAGAGACCCAAAATGAGAAACAAATGAGCTGCAATCATTCGTAGGAATACGTACCATTTCTCATGGGTAGAGACTTTTTTTTTACTGTTGTATGTATTTAGTTCCTATTTATGTATCAGTTGCCTTCGTATTGTTTTATGTTTAATAGTTTCTCAAATCTGCTTTTACTTTGTGTTTTGTCACTTACCACTGCTACACCATTTCATTTCATTGAAGAGCCCATCAAAGGATGTGACTGGAACACATTGGAGCAGAGCCAGTACTACCCCCAAAAGGAGAGACAGCATGGTGTGTAAGCCAGGAAAGCGTGTGGTGTTAGAGCACTAGACCCTGATTTTTCAGTGGCTGGAGGTTTTATTAGAATGTATTATGTACATTCTAATAAAAGCTGACATCTGCTGAGCTTTGCTTCCATGACCTCCCATGACCTTTTTGCTGTATTTTTCCTTTTGTTTTTATATGAAAATTTACAGGCAGGTTTCTCTGAGAGTTAACTTTCTTTTTTCCTTTTAAATGAGTTATATTACCATATTTGAAAATGTTTTAGTTAACATTCTCACTTTTCCTTCCTTTGGTAAATCATTTGTTTTAAAACAACATAAGAGCTGGGTGTGGTGATGCACACTTGTAATCCCAGCATTTGGGAGGCTGAGACAGGAGGATCACGGTCCACAGGCAGCCTCAGCTACTCTACTTAGTGAGGCTTGAACATGCGAATTTCAGTTCATCTTGTTAGAACCTATTTCTAAGTAAGATTAGCCTTTGGTGCTACAGAGAAAATAAGATAATTTGACCATTCTCTTCAGTGAACTTAGTATGTTGGAAGGACAGAGTAGTAGTTTATATGCTAGCATGTGTAACTTGAATAATGTTTTTTGTTTATGGATTTTTTTAGGAAACTTTATTTTCAGAGAAATGGTCACTCACCATACATTTATCATTGTAATCCATTTACCAAAAGCATGTCTTTATGCATTTTAGAAAATTTTGTAGCAAGATTTTATACATACAGTAACTGTGTGTATATGTGTGTGTTTGTATAATTCTGAGAATTAAACTCAGAAGCATTCTACCTCTGAGATACACCCCAGCCTTTTTATTTTGAAACAGGGTCTCACTAAGTTGTTGAGGGTCTTATTGCTTGCTTTTCTGTTGGTGTCAGGATAAGAAAAGCACACAAATTTGGATATTTTGCTCCAATACATTTTGATACTTATTGCAATAGCATTTTCAGCAAATTCACACCAGTGATGGAGTTTTACCACCTAGCCTTAATACTATATGAAGTATATTTTTGAGATGCCTGCAATGTGTGTTGTAAACGACCCATTTATTAGGCATGAACAGAGTAGAGTGGCTTTGTTCTGCTTGAACTGTTATTTTAGTACTTTTCCTGGGAAGGACCTTTATCAGGTCTGTGCCTGCGGTGGATCTGAGGGTCCCCGCGTTGATGCCGCAGTTGCTCTTCTGTGAGCGTGGCCGTGTTAGCTGTGCGCTCTGCTTCGTTGCCTGTCCAAACGATGCAGTCACAATAACAGCATTGTTGACTTCAGAATGCCTAACTTATGCGGAAAGGGTCCTTAAGGGTGTTTGTGTACTGAGATTGAAGCATCTCACCTTTACAGTAACACCCAGTCTTTTCAAAATAATAATGACCCTGTGTTGCCCATGCCGGCCTCAAACTCCTGGGCTCAAGAGATCCTCCTGCCTCAGCCTCCTGAGCAGTTGGGACTGCAACTGTGAGCTGCTGCGCCCTGCTCTCAACATCTCGTGGTAAATACATGTACAGTGTAGCAGTAACAGTAATTTATACTAAGGAATAGGGGGGAGACTGATCTTTAATTCAGACATAATGGCTTTCGTGTTGTAATAATTTTTTGCTTTTAAATAGTGCTGGATATTTAATAATTTCAAATGTCGCTTTTCCCCTCTTTATATTCCTGATTTTGGAAACGCAACCAACTTTCACCTTTTTCTGAAATCCAGTATGATACTCTCAAGGATAGATCATCAAGACTTTCGTCATTAGTATGTAGTGCATGACTGTGTGTTAAGTGTGGAGTTACTTTATACTAATCACGGTTATAACTAACTTTCATGGTTTTATTATGGTCTTTTGAGGAAAATCATGTGATTAACAAAGTAAAAACTAGTTTTTGCAATTGTGACATAGCATCATTTGAATAGTACTTTTTTGCTTTAGAATTTCAGGCACAGGAATTTATTTGCTTCCCTATTCAAAACTAAGGCTAATAGCAACATCATTTCTTAAAACGATGAATCACCCACCTAAGGCTCATTGCCTTGGGAGACATGTTTCTACCCGTGTCTTGATGCAGGCTGAGCTGCAGGATCACAGGCTTAACTGTTCATTTAGATGTCACAAGCTAGCAGGTGGAGGTTGCTAACAGCAGTGATGTCCAAGCGTGTTTGCTTCATTTGGCTCATCAGATCAGCTAAGGAAGTTAATCTGTCGCTGTTTAGGTTAATATTACGTCACTAGGTTGTCTGAGTTCGAGGCTATCCAGAGAGCCCTTAAGATATTTATGGTAATGTATAAAAGGGAAGATGCCTATTACAACGTTTATAACTATTGATAGAATCTAGCTGCGTATATGAGGTAGTGGAGCCACACAGTGTGGACCACTGACTTGGATGAAGAATGTTGTCTGGAGATGGAATACTATGTTCTTCCTTCTCGGTCTTGTTTTGGTTGATTCTTGGCATTTGGGAAAGAATTTAGAAGATGGAGCCTCTTGACCTTTCATAGGGAAGATAGACAGACTCACACTTTGCCGACTCTAAGTCCTAATCAGGTCTCCTGTAGCTGTCCAGACACTCAGCTGAGTGCTGGGCATAGGGCAAGACGAGGGACGGTGAAGATGTCTGAGCCACTAGAGCCGTTGGCCTCTACTTTGACCAGGGAAACTATAGCAGTATTATTCACACGTGGGAAATCGAGTGCATGTTGATTTCTCTGTCTCATAGACTCTTGTGTATATAATTATGAATTTTATTTTTAAAACTTCACTATTGATCAGTAAAGTTAACTCAAAATATTTACTTCCAGAATCATTCTTACAGTCACTCGTATGGAATGAAGAAAAGGTCCGGCTTCCATAAAGACCCCCTGGTCAGTGCCGTGTGTCTGGTGTCGTAATGCACTTCTCAGTCGTGTAGGAGTTACGGCAGCTTCTGTGTGCTCTGGAAGCACAGTTAAACTTGATACTTTGCTGAAATATGATTATTAAGCCTTATTAAAATATTTTTGTTGTCAAGATTTAATAATATTGATAATCTCAGGCTAGCGTTAGGTTAGTATGATATTACAGGAAGCTGATAGACAAGCTGCTTTCACTTGTGAACTGTCCTTTGGAATGTACCTCAAGAATAGGTTTAGTGAGGTCTTCATCCTTATTTTTGAAATTTGAATTGACTTGGTTGGGGTATTATGGGTAGTGCCAAACTCACAGAGAAGTTTCATTCTGTAGGAATCTTGGGGGAGAACTTGAAATGCATTTTCAAGTGGAAACAGTGAAATAAATGGCAGAGTTCTCTGCAATGTAACTAAACTGCAGAAATAGCATGCTTTGCATTCTAGCCATCTTGGTAGACATTTCTGGGGTGGGGGATGTTCACAGATGTCCCTAGGGATGCCAGGAGGACCTCTTTGCTTTCTATGGGCAGGGATGTTCACAGATGCCCCTTGGGATGCCAGGAGGACCTCTTTACTATCTATGGGGAAGAATATTCACAGATGCCCCTTGGGATGCCAGGAGGACCTCTTTGCTTTCTGTGGGTGGGGGTATTCACAGATGCCCCAGGGATGCCAGGAGGGACCTCTTTGCTGGTGTGCCGCCACAGAACTGCAGAAGTGGTGCAGTCCTGAGTTCCCTGCTAATGCAGGTTTCCCTAGGAAGAGGAAGGGAAGCTGTGGCCAGCAGAAGGGAGCATCTAAGGAGGGGAGCTGGAGAGAGGCCTTGGGTGGTGGGGAGATGGCGCCCTGGGGAGGGGTGAGTCAGGCGCCTGGCTGAAGGTCTGGTCTGGCGCGGCAGGCAGGCCAGGCCAGGCCAGGCCAGGCCACCAGGGTGGGGTGTGAGTAGGGTGTTCTTGACTGCAGTGTCTGCAGTGCAGAAAGGAGTCTTTAAGTCAAGAGAGTGCATACATTTGCTTAACCTTTAGTTTTAAAAAAAGATGGATAGAGAAATGGCAAAGGAGATTTATAGATATTTTCTGACCTTCAGGTAACCATGTTATATAAAATTATTGTTTTGTATAGTATATTGAAAGCAAACTTGCCAGTTTCAGACCAGACCATATGTAGTATGTGTCTCCCTGGTAATTTAATTTGATTTGACAAATAATGAGGCTAGGAAAAGGTTGAAACCACGTGACTGTAATCATTTTCTGTGGCTTTGCCCATGTGTCATAAATGTAGCACTTACTCAGTTGCCCAAGAGGGTTTTTGTGTGTGTGTGTGTGTGTGTGTGTGTGTGTGTGTGTGTGTGTGTGTGTGTGTGTGCCGGGGATGGATCTCAGGAGCATTCCACCTTCGAGCTACACCTCCAACCCTAATTTTTATTCTTTATTTTGAAATTTTGAAACGGGGTCTCACTGAGATGTGGGGCGCCTCACAAGTTGCTGAGGCTGGCTGTGAACCTGTGATCCTTGTCTCAGCCTCCCAGGTACTGGGATTACAAGTGTGCACCACCACGCTGGCTGCCCTGGAGTTTTCAAGGACATTCTTAAGTATGACATGAGAATAAATCCCCCCTTTTTTTTCATTCATTTTGTCTGAGGGCTTATTTTCTTGATTTTAAAGTAATAAAAATTAGTAATGACTTGGTTTGAAAGCTAAATTTTAATACTAGTCTTTTTTGAAAAACTTGAAATAATTATTTTGACTTTTTCTTAATATGATCCAGTGCTTTAAAGACATTGTTCTGAAGAAAGAAGTTTGTTAATAGCAGATTTTGCCTTTGTTAAGTCAAATTTTGTCTTTGTATGTTGTTAGGTCAATAACATTTAATCTAAGAAAAATGTGTTTAATTTTGCTTTTTGCAGAGTGGCCTCTACTTTGACCAGAGAAACTATAGCAGTCTTAGACATAGCAAACCTTCCACCTACCACACTCGGGTCTGTCTAAAGTTTTCTGGCTTCATGTGTTTTATCCACTTTTAACATATTTCTAACTCCTAATTTTGTATTTTGTAACTAATCCGAATGACCGTGCACATACCAGTTTTTGGTAACTGAATTCATGTAGACCGTGTGAATGTGCCTTCAAACAGTGGGAACTATTGAATTGCCATGTTTCTAAATGAGCACCATTTACTTTAAAAAAAAAAGAAAAATGAAAAATTTCAAACATACTAAAAAGTTTGCCAGGCCTGTTGGTGCACACTTGTAATCCCAGCACTTGGGAGGCTGAGACCGGAGGATCAAGGTTTGTGCATAGCCTCAGCTACTTAGCGAGGCCCTTCACAACTCAGTGAGGCTTTTTCAAAAATAGAAAAAGTAAAAACTAGGCCTGGGGATGTAGCTCAGAGGTACAGTGCCCCTGGGTTCTATCCCCAGTACTGCAAAAAGAAAAAGTTCAAAGAATTATATAGCAAATATCATGTCATAACTTGTACATACTATTTATTACCTTTTTAATCACATAATTATTTTATCTATCCCTGTATCCATCCATTGACCCATCTTAGTTTTGAAGCATTTTAGGAGAAATTATAGGCATCAGTGTACTTCACAATGTATATCCCTTTAAAAAAGCTTACATGGTGGCACACACCTGTAATACCAGTATTTGGGAGGCTCAGACAGGAGGATCATAGATTCAAAGCCAGCCTCAGCAACTTAATGAGACCCTGTTTCAAAATAAAAAAAAAAAAAATAGGACTGGGGGGGTAATTTAGGGGTAGAATGCCCCTGGGTTCAGTCCCCAGCAACACACAGACATTTGCATGTGAAAATATTAACTACATGGGATGAGAAGAATATACTTGTCTGGTGGTAGACTCTCCTGTCTTTTTCAAGGCATTTGACATACCATACATTTAAAAACATACTACGTGTATGACATCGGGCATTTTACATACGTCAGGGCTGTCTGATTTAAAATTATGTCCCCAGGTGACATCAGGAGAGTTTAAATTCCATTTTAAAATACTTGGCCCTTCTGGTGCACAGATCCATTGTGATGGGTCCAGTGTCTGTCTAATTAGACTAAGGCGCTTTGTCCATGGCGAGTGTTAAAATCCAGATGCTCTAATCTGAGACAGTGTGTGTAGTGATGACTCAGAGCCACTGCTCCTCCAACAGCTCAGCCCATCAGGTCCGTCACAAAGGCATCAGAATATGACCGGAGCGAAGGGCAGGGATGCGGCCCCTGCGCCACGCGCTGTGCCGGGCCCGCTGCTGCTCCGTGTGCTCACGTTCCTGTCTGATACTGACAGTCACGTTCAAAGGCTGGCGGGATGTAGACACTGATTAAAGACTGCTCTGAATGCTTTTCTTCTTATCCCTTGCAGTTAGTATCAAACAGGTTATTATTATTATAATAAATATTTTTGCAGTACTGGGGATGGAACCCAGGGCATTCTACCTCTGAGCTACACCCCCAGCCTGATTTTTTTATTCTTTATTTTGAAACAGGGCCTCACTGAGTTGCAGAGGGCCCCACTTAGGCTGAGGCTGTCCGGAACCGTGATCCTCCTGTCTTAGCCTCCTGAATGCTGGGATGACAAGTGTGCACCACCACGCCTGGCCTCAAACAGGTTTTCAATGACTTGTGTTTTCTTACTTGTGTTTTCCTGTATTCCCAACTACCTTAGGCACTCAAGAATCACTAATGAATTATGGAGTATAAGACCATAAACTGAAGTCTTCTGCATTGCTTTTGCTTATCTGTTTTGTCTTTCTTTCCCAGCAGTCATCTTCCTTATACAATGAACCTCTGGCAACCTCTAAGAGCAGCAGGGTTAGTACTTTCCGGGGAGCGTTACCTGCAGTTACCAGTTGCTCGTCTTTGGGTTTAATAACGCACTTTCTCCATAGGCCTCCCCTGCTGCAGACTCGGCTCTGCTGAGAAGCACCAGTCTGGTTTGTATTTCCTCTTCCACCAGTGTGCGCTGCTCATCAGGCAACTGTCATGGTGCTAACTGCGGCTTGACAGCCTCCTTCCAAAATAGTCAGGGCCGCAGGGCTTTAATGATGCCTGCTGCAGAATGTGCTGCCTCTGCTTGAAGTACCAAGCCTTAGGGCATTAAAAATGAGCCTATTCCCTTCACAGAGTTAGCCCTTGTCTAGAGTCCGTTCCTTTCTGAGAAGATAGACTTGCACGGGCCCCACACGCTCACCACCTTTGTGACATGCTGCCCACACCAGGGAGGGCATGTTTTTTGCACAGAGAAGACTTTGGCCGTCCTGACCTGTGGTCCCATGAGCAGCAGCTCTGTGCAGCGTGTGAGTTGTGTTCAGGCTGTGCGCGATGCATGGCCTATGCGAGTGGGCGGGCAAGGCTCCGCTTTGTTCTTATGATGGGTACAATGCTCACTACCTCATTTTTCTCTTCTGCTCTATTTCCTCTCGAGAAATTATAAATGTCCTCTTGGTTGTAGAACATGGTAATAACCAGTGGGTCTTTTTTAACGAAGTGAAAAGTCTGGGCTTGACATTGTGGCGAGACTGATGTGGCGATTTGTGCTCATCAGTGAAGTTACCGCTGCCCTCTGAGTCTTGACCTCGAGAAACTAACGTCTTCCATTTCTCAAAACTTTTTTGGAACTGAGTGCTGCAAAAGACGCTAGGACATTTCAAATAACTTTGATGCCAAGTGGATTAATGGTGTATCTCTTGTTCTCCAGGCATCACTGTACGACGGTGGACTGTGTAGCCCTTATGGTTCTCGAACTGTGAGTTGAAGTGAGGAAGCCCAGAGGAGCAGGGCAGTGCAGGAGGCAGGGTTCCCATGCAAAGGCAGAGGCACTCCTCTCACCTGGGACTTCTCTACAAGCCAGAGCCATTTGCTCAGCTAGCTAGTGACTTACTGAGCCTCAACAAAGTGCCCGCTGGGAAGCATGGCTTGCCGGGGATGGCCAAGTGGGGGGCCTCTCTCCTGCTTCCGGGTCCTGCAGAGGGGGTGCTGACTCAGGCGCCCTCCCTCACCTCCTCTTCCCTGGACAGTGGGTCTTGAGGGGAGCAGTGGGGTAGAGTTCCGCAGCCGGAACAACAGTTTTGTCACCCTGGGATGAGAGTCAAGTTAGGTGCGGGGTCGCTAGTGGCTCCCCAGCAGAAATAGGAGCTGATCATTGTAAATCCTTTCTTCTCGGCAACATCCTAGCCGTCTGAATACAGTTACTACTCCTCCAGAGCAAGCTCGGCCCGGAGCAGCCCTGTGGTGAGCCGTCTAGCTTCTTGCATGCTTTGCGGAAACTTCGGTTATTAATGCGTGTTCACAGTTCAGGGTGTTGAGGATGTGGTGTGTTTCACACTCATGCATGGATTGTGGCGTTCCTGCGGTACACCAGATGGCACACTAATTTCTCCTTATTAATGGTTTCCGTATGACAGTGACCTAGCATGTCATTTGAAAAAATGAGTCTGGTACCATGGCTATTAGAAAAGAGAGAACTCTGGTGTGTAGTCATCCGAGTACCACTCTGTGTCTTAGGCAGTGATGAGTGGGCGCTGGGCTGGCCGCCTTCTGCACCCTGCTCACTCACTTGCTCATGCCCTTTTATAAGTAGGGTGGAGAAGAAGAAATAAAACAAGTCAACCACTAAGAAGCCTAGAAGACAGAGCTGGGGCATTTCTAATTAATCTTTCTGGAGTATTCAGATTTAGTTTTCAGTTTATAAAAATAGAATCAGTTAAAGAAAGTACAGAGTAAAGGTCCCTAGGCCCCTTCCTCTCCATGTCTAGTCTCCAAATGGAGCCTGTGTCCTTCCAGAGATGCAGCTGCACTTAGGACTGCTTTTTATTTTAAATACAAACAGCTTCCCATGCAGCACACGCTGCTTCCCATGTGCTTTCTCTTGGTCCTGGCTATTGAACCCAGGGACATACTACCTCCAACCTACACCCTGGCCCTTTTTATTTTTGAAATAGGGTCTTGATAGTTTTCTGAGTTTCTTGCTAAGGTGCTGAGGCTGGCCTGGAACCTAGGATCCTGTCGTCTCAGCTTCCCACCATGGCCAAATTAGTATGTCTTCTCTTCTTAAAGTATCTTTTGTATTCGTATATGTAAATTTCTTTTTCTTTTTCTTTTTTTTTTTTTTTTTTTTTTACCATACTGGAGATAGAACCCAGGGGCATTCTACCTCCGAGCTACACCCCCAGCCCTGTTTTTTCACTCTCTAGTTTGAAATAGGATCTCACTAAGTTGTGGAGAGCCTCACACTTTAAGTAGCTGAGGCTGTTTGAGAACCCTGATCCTCCTGTCTCACCCTCCCGAGTACTAGAAGTGTGTGCCATCACACCCAGCTTGTAAATTTCTATTCATAATATTAAAAATGGTTATTTATTTATTTTTTTGCAGTACTGGGGATGGAACCCAGGGGCATTCTACTTCCAAGCTATGCCCCAGCCCTATTTTTTATTATTTTGAAACAGGGTCTCACTGAGTTGCAAAGGGCCTAAGTACCTGAGGCTATCCGTGAACCTCCTGTCTTAGCCTCCCAAAGGCTGGGCTTACAAGCGTGCACCACCGCACCCGGCAAAAATGGTTTTTTAAGAAGAAAGCCGTGTCCCTTTTTCCACTTGATGCCTCTTTGAGCTAGTTTCATATCAGCACATTGCTTTAATGGCGATGTATTTTTTTTTTTTTTTTTGGTGGTACTGGGGTTCCTGGAAGCCCTTCTACCTCTGGGCTACACTCCCAGACCTGTTTTTACATTTTTATTTGGAAACAGGGTCTCCTAAGCCAGCGAGCGCGGCTGGCTTCGAACCTGCGCGATCCTCCTGTCTCCGCCTCCCAAGCGCGGGGATTACAAGCGTGCGCCACCACGCCTGGCAATGGCGATGTATTATTGATAGTCCATAGATACGCATTTTAAAAATCAGTCCTCTCTTGATGAACAGTCAGTGGTCAGTTTTTGCTGCCAGCACCTGTACCTTGAGCAGTCTCTCCACGTGTATCTTGTGAACACAAGTGGCTGTGCAAGGCCAGCTGTGCGGCAGGACACACGCTCAGGGAGTGTGCGCTTGCGTGTTTATCACGAGGCTGTTACCACAGCAGCAGCCAGAAAGACTGCGCGAGTTCACACTCCCTGTGCTGAACGGCGACTCTAGGAAGGACCTTGTTAGGCCGGATGTGATGGCGCACGCTTACAATCCCAGCATTTGAGAGTGGACTCGGTTCACGGACGGCCTCAGCTACTTAGTCAGGCCCTTCAAACTCAGTTGAGACCCTGTTTTAAAAAAAAAAAAAAAAAGACTAAAAAATAAGGCTGGGGGTGTGGGTCGGAGGTAGAATGCCCCTGGCCTCCATCCCCAGTGCCCAAAAGAAAAAAAGAAAGAAGGACCTTGTTAGACTTAGTCACATCAGAACTGGAGAGGTGAGCAAGCACTGCTGTACTGACCAAAGGCTGCTTTGTGGGGCAGAGCAGAGGAGCTGTATGCGCTTCCCTTTGCATTTATGGTTGGTTCACTTCTGCCATGACCAAATGGCGGTGATGAAAAGTATGACTCTTGTATTCACAAGAAATTAGCTGTAAATATTTAAGGCTATAAAGACTTTCTCATGTAGAGAGGAAGTTTTTTTTAAAAAATTTAAAATGTTTTAATTTTTGGTGGTACTGAGGTTCCTGGAAACCCTTCTACATCCGGGTTACGCTCCCAGACCTATTTTTATATATTTTTAATTTGGAAACAGGGTCTCTTAAGCCAGCAAGGCTGGCTTTGAACCAGTGCGATCCTCCTGTCTCCGCCTCCCAAGCTCGGTGATTACAAGCGTGCGCCACCATGCCCGGCTGTAGAGAGGAAGTTTACATTCAATCTCCAGTGAAATTCTGGTGAGCAGTTCGGGCATGGTCACACTTTTAATGTCCCAAGTCTGGTGGCCCCTTGCAAACATGTGTTAATGTATTTTCAGTCAAGTGTAGAACCCCATGAGCTGGCTCGATTCTATTCCCCTTGCAGGTTGGGTTCAGAGTTACTTAGTGATGCCAGAATGGTTTCTTAGTGACGCCAGAATGGGAAAGCAAGAGGATGACTGCTCATTCAGGGGCATGCTAGGAACAGCGCCACTGCTCACAACGGGATGAGGAGAAAGAAATAGGGATCTTGCCTCCTGCCCTTGCTGGTAGGAGACTCTGTTTTTGATACATAATTTAAAAAATACTCTTTGCCGCCCCTCTGCCGAATAAAACATTAAATATATTTATTAACCCCTGTTGGGATCACAGAGGATCTGGAGATTTAAAAAGCATGAAATCTCTAGCTTGTTTTGGCTTTCTCCCTTTAACATAAATAAAAGATAAGGTTCTACTTTGTTCTGTATGCTTTTTGGAAGGATGTTTTGATGTTCGTTACGCCTTCTGACTTTTCTTTTTAATGGTACACACAAATTGTGCCGACTGTAAGGCTTGTCTTATCTGAGTGTTGTGTGCTTCTCAAACCCTTCCCTGATATGCTTACACCAGGTAAGACCTGGAGCGATGCTGAATCTGTGTCATTTTCTTCATTTGATATCTAGTTTTTTGACGACTCTGTGAGCATCGCGTCTTCAGACCGCGCCAGTCGTGGGCGGAGGGAGAGTGTGGTGAGCTTGGTTTGCGTGCAGACCAGTGCTGGCGCGTTTTTAGAGGGACTTCAGTGTGTGGCCACAGGACATCTGCTGGGAAGTAGAATTTGCCTTTGTCAAAAAGAGCATTCTCCTTAAGTTTTGTTTATATAAATAACGTGCTTTTAGAACATATACTCTGACATCTCTTCTGTAGAAGTCATTTGTTGAAAAGTTTTCACTTATTTTTCTTTGTTGGTGTTTTATACACATACATTTATTTGTACAGTTCACCAGAAACAGGTTCTCAAGCAAAAGTAGTGCTTCTATCATTGTATAGAACTCATACCTGTAATACAGGACGTGTGGATTTGTTGCTTTCTTTATTATTGTATTTAAATTTAACCAGTGTTTATCCATCTGGGAAGACCTGTGAAGTTTCTAAGAATCACTAATAGCAAAATTTTTTTAAATTCTAGTCTTACACATTCAGTTAAGTAGCAGTTGTAGAGACAACAAATAACTATGTTACATACAAATGATATAAGCCAGGCCTGGTGGCTCATGCTTGTAATCCCAGTACTTGGGAAGCTGAGACAGGAGAATTGCAGGTTCGAGGCCAGTGTGTGGTAACTTAGGAACCCTTGACTTAAAATACAAAAATAAAAGGGCTGGGGGTGGAGCTCAAAAGTAGTACCCTCTGGGTTGAATCTTCTGTACCACACACAAAAAATACTTTATTAATACTTTATTAATCCAGTGCTAGGAATAATGTAGAGGCCAGAGGCAACTTCTGACATTGTGGGCCTTATAGCCTAGTAAAAGAGATAGGAAACAATCTGCTAAAGAAAAGAAAATAAAGAAATTGCGAGACCTGTGCAGAATCAGAGTGAGTGCTGCTCAGCGGGCGTGAGCTTGGGCATGTGGTTCTTGGATGGAGTGGCCCCTTGAGGCGCCTCGGAGCTGAGTCCTGATGGACAAGGCAGCTGCTCCAAGAGCAGGAGCAGAGCCAGGACGGGGCTGGGGAGGAACTTGGTGAGATTGGGGACTGAAACAAGACCATGTGGTTCCTTCAGTATCTTGTCTCACGTTTCCTGGTCTTGGGGATGTGAGAAAGCGCGAATTTTGGGGACTGAGTTAAAGGTGAGTAAGCACCCTGCAGTACTGCAGCACTCAGTGTTTATCTGCTCCACAGAGCTGATCTCTGATGAGTTAGAAACATTGGAAGTACTGTAGAGGCTTTAGGTCAATACTGCCCCAGAAAGTCCCCTTGTTGAAGGTGACAGATGTCACAACACGGGCAGTAAAGATACCTGTGGCTTACAATTGTAGTCACTGAGTAAAAGCTTATTTCAGGGAGCTGGGATGCTAAGATTTCACGTAGGAACCGCTTTACTTTTTATTTTATGTTTTATTTTTTGTACTGGGGATTGAATCCAGGTGACCTCTACCACTGAGCTATACCCTTTAGATTTTTATTTTTTTGAAACAGGGTCTCACTGAGTTGCCCAGGCTGGTCTTGAACTTCTGATTCTCCTTTCTCGGCCTCCCAAGTTCTAGGGCTACAGACAGGCATGTGCCTCCACACCTGGCCTTCTTTTGAGTAGTTAATTGTAGACATTTTCTCATTTCATTTCACGATACTTTATTACCACACACCAAAATTAAAAAATAAAACAAAAAACCTGTCCCCTTATTAGCCAGTTTTATTGTTTTCTTCTTCCTTTTCTTAACCTTTAACGCTTCTCTTTTTTCCTGACTGAAAGGTTTCTGCTGCTGATTATTTTAGTCGCTCCAATCGTAGGGGAAGTGTTGTCTCCGAGGTGGATGACATCGGTGTCCCCGATTGGACCAGTGTGAGTGAATTGCATGGGTTGTCACGCCGTCTCATGTTTGTGACTAACAGCCAAGACCATAGCTATTTTAAAATTGTAAACTCCATTTACTGCCTAGAAAACATTTGAACCTGCTAACAAAGTATAGTTATTTGTTTTTAAATTATTTAGTAATATGTCCTTTACATTTTTTTGTAGCTATCCTTCCCATAAAACCCATCAGCAGCTTCAGCAGTTATCAGTATTTTGCTGTTTTTGTTTCTTCTCCTTTTCTCCTCCTCCTCCTCCTCCTCCTCCTCTTCCTCCTCCTCCTCCTCTTCTCCTCCTCCTCCTCCTCCTCCTCCTCCTCCTCCTTCTCCTTCTCCTTCTCCTTCTTTTTCGGGATTCTACCTCTGAATACATCCCCAGCCCTATTTTTTCTTCTTTATTTTGAAACAGGGCCTCATTATGCAGCAGAGGCTGGCTGCGACCTGTTGAGATCTGTTATGCCATGGTCATACCTAATGAAATAAGTCATTCTTTCATGCCATCCTGTACTTGGCCCATATCCAGATAGTCCTGATTAGTCTTAAAATTTCTTTCTCTCTTGGTGTTTGGTGAACCTATAAAGTAATAGGTAGATTTTAAAAGTTGAATAGTACACTGGCCTCATGCCCGAGGACGCGGCAGCAGCGCCATACTGCCGGCGGAAGCAGCGAGTTCACCGGACGGCTACAGCAAGCCGAGGTGAGCCGCTGCAGAACAGCCAGGCGGGATTTCTTGGCACAGGGAACATCTAAAGCTCCCAGTGGCTGAGCTCAGCACACGCTGCAGGGACTCAGAGTGGAACTCAAAACCAGAGAAGAAAAAATACGCCAGCCTCACGGCCGAGGGTGTGGCAGCGGCGCCATATTGCCACCGGCGGTAGCAGCAGCGAATTCACCAAGTCCAGTACAGCTACATCTGCAAACTCAAGAACAGTGAGTCAAATTGCAGGCCACAGAGGAGAAATCCCAGTACTGTACTCCCTGGGACTTGACCCAGTGAGGGAGTGGTGGTGGCAGAGATATCACACAATAGGAGAACGTGCAACCTGGCACTCCCCATAGTCTAAAGCAGCCTCTAGCGACTCCCTGGGTCGGAGACTCTGTGATACAACCCAGTAAAGGAGTAGTGGGGTCAGAGATACTACAGACTCGAGATCCAGAGCACCTTAAGCGAAGTCATAGTGACCCAAGGAAAGAACCCAGAGAAGGCACAAACTTCCGAAATCATGGGAAAGAGGAATAACACTGGAGCAATGAATGCCCACAACCCCACAACATCAGAACCCGATAAAACAGAAATTCAGAGATTTCTAGAAGATCAAATCAGGAAAATAACTGTAGAAATAATAGAGGTGCTTCGAAAAGAATTCAGAGAGAGCCAAAAAGAGATAAAGGATGCAATTAATGAAGTAAAGGCCTCAATTCAAAGCATGAACAACCGATTAGACCACATGGAGAACAGAATCTCGCTCTTAGAAGATGATCATTCCAAAAATGAACACATAGTTTCTAATCTAGAAAAAAATATCCGACAGCAGGAATCTGACATTGAAGAAATATGGGCCCATTTTAAGAGCGCTAACCTAAGAATAATTGGAATAGAGGAGGGAAAAGAAAGTGAAACCAAAGGGATCAACAATCTCTTCAAGGAAGTAATAGCAGAAAATTTTCCAAACATAGAGCAAGAGGTTGATACACAGGTCCAGGAAACTTATAGAACTCCCTTTAGACAGGATCGGAGAAGAGGATCCCCACGCCACATAATTGTCAAAATGACCAATGTGGAAGCCAAGCAGAGAATCTTAAAGGCAACAAAAACAAAGGACCAAGTGACATTCAGAGGCAAACCAATTAGAATCACTCCAGACTTCCCAAACCAAGTTATGAGAGCCAGAAGGGCTTGGAGTAACATATTCCAAACTCTGAAAGAAAACAACTTTCAGCCCCAAATTTCCTACCCAGCAAAACTTTCTATCAAATTAGATGGAAAAATAAGAAGCTTCCATGACAAACAGAAACTGAAGGAATTTATGTCTTCAAAACCAGCGCTAGAGAAAATACTCAAAGAGATTAACTACAAAGAAGAAATAGGTAACACACACCAGAACCAGAGAAACAAGATTTTCCATCCAACAGACAACTAAGATTGATTATCTGTGGAGATTCATTATTTATGTTAGTCTTTTACCTATCTCTAAATTGTATTGTTTTCTTTTATTGTTGCTATTTTTAGGATTTCTAGTTGGAATATTAATATACCTTCAGATATAGCATTTGGAAATATTTTATCTCATTTTATCAGTAACTTTTAACTCTGTTTACATTGTCTTTGGATATACAATATTTTTTTTTTTATTTTTTAGGGAGTTTGTATACTCTTCTGTTGCCTGTGCCATTGAAATCATATCCAAGAAATCACTGCCAATTTCAATGTTGTGAGATTTTATGACCCAGATTTTTCTTCTAAAAGTTTATAGTCTTAAGATTTATATTTAGGTCTTTTATCTATTTTGAATTAATATTTGTATATGGGATTAGGTAAGGGTCCAATTTTATTCTTTTTCATGTAATTATTATTTTTCAACAATATTTAGTTAAAAGATTATTTCCTCCACCAAATGTTCGTGGAAACCTTGTCAAAAATCACTTGACAATATATGGAAGAATTTATCTCTAGGCTTTTATTTAACTCCAATAGTTTATATATCTGCCTTTAGAACAGTACTACACTGTTTCAATTATTGTAGCTTTGTATGGTTTGAAATCAGAAAATATATATCTTCTAGCTTTGTTCTTTGTCAAGATCGTTTTGGGTATCTAGAGTCCATATTCCATATTAGGATAGATTTTTTTTTCTGAAAAATAAATATATAAATATATGATAGTTTCACCTAAAAAAAAATAGAAAAAAAATATTCTCTGGTAAGAAAGAAAGCAAAAAGAAATATTGAAATGCTATCTTTAAGTCATCAAAAGCTTGGTATCTGACAAATGAAACTGTTATGTGAAATTATCATTTTTAATTTTGGATAAATTGCTATAATACTAGATGTCAACCACTAAGCCAAGCATGGGAAGGAGGGATGGGGAAGGAATGGGGTGGGGATCGGGTGGGGGCTGACTGGGCGATGTGTGCATGTATGTCTACAAATGTTTGTATCCCACTATGATGTATGAATACAGTGCACCAATAAAAAACATAAAAAAAAGTTGAATAGTAAAATACAATACTTGGTAAAGTGTCACATTCATAGTGACTGGGAAGAATCAGAATCTACTTTAAACATTTGGGTACGGCGCCTTGGGTCGTGCTGCGGACCCTGCCCGCGACACTGTGCCTCCGGGCTGCACCACGAGGTTTTGTCCCCGACCAGTGTGGTCCTGATTGCAAAGCACTTTGGAGGGAAGGAGAGGCAGCATTCTCCCTTGGAGAGTTAGATATGGGTTTCTTCATGAAGAGATCATTGCTCACAACTAGCATGTTCCTGACTATATAAAATAGCTATTTCTGAACTATTTTAACCTTAGAACATAATTTTGAGTGTGCTTAAGTATACCCTATTAGAAAGTTGGTTCTCAAATGCACCTGTGCAGTATCATCTTGCTGTGGGTTGAATCAAGGTCTCTACATACAAAATTAGAAAACTAGTTCCCAAGTAATTCTCTTGAAATAGTGACCACTTTATTAATTTGTTAACTAATTTTTTTCAAGATTATGGAAAATTAAATTTATTGTGTATGCCTGTTTTCATAAAAAACTTTGTTAGCCTCTAATTTTGGATGTCTGAATTAGTGGTTATGTCCTCTTTACATTTATTTTTCAGCAATATAGTAATTACATAGAAGTGGAAAGGTTGACAGTTATTTAAATCTCCCCCCACCTCTGTTGACAATAAGCCAAAGATTCTCCACAATCGAGTCCTGCCACTCTGTTGTGTTGTGTTTATCGCCTGGGACTCACTGGCTTTTATATTTTTAAATGGCTATGTAAGTGTCTATGTAATATTCTTAATTTCGCCTATGGCAAAGCCTAAAACATTTGCTTATTCTCTTTTTTGAATAAATAACCTCTAATAAATATTTCTTTTACAGAGTGTACTATAATTCAACTCATGGCAGACAAATAAAACTGTGTGTTGATACTGGCAGGACTCCTCCCCTTTGAAAGATAAGCTGGAAGTCTGCTTTTGCAGTGTGAGATTCTGATTGTGAATCTGATGACAGTAAATCAGCACTTTAGAAAATGCTTTCTGACTATTCCCTTGTGCAGCAAAGACGTGTTCACGGTCTGGAAGCTTATAACTTTTGAGCTAGAGGTGCTGAGAAAGGCCTGATTGTGTAAGACCACATGTTCATAACTACTTTGGCCTCTTGCTTTTGTTTTCTCCTTTATTGGCTTCTTTTCTGTTCTGTGGGTTGAATTAGTATACAGGAAAACAATGTAAAATTGCTACCTTACAATTTCCTGGTTATTAATATTTAAACCCATTTCTAAATGGAATCCTCACCCCAATTTTTTTTTTCCACTACTGGGAATTGAACCCAAGGGCATTTTACCTCTGAGCTATACCCCCATCCCTAATTTTTATTCTTTATTTTTGAACAGGGTCTTCCTAAGTTTCAGAGAGCCTCACTTAGTACCAGAGGCTGGCTACAAACCTGGGATCCTCCTGTCTCAGCCTCCCAAGGGCTGGGATTACAAGTGTGCACCACCATGCTTTAGGAAATTATTAAAATTGATTGTTTTCTTCCCTTCTGTGGTTGGGGAATCAGGTCTTCTGGGGTTTGCTTTTGTTTTCCCAAACAATTTTTTTTTTTGGTACTGGGGATGGAACCCTTCTACCTCCGGGCTACACTCCCAGACCTATTTTATATTTGGAAACAGTCTCTTAAGCCAGCAAGGCTGGCTTCGAACCTATGCGATCCTCCTGTCTCTGTCTCCCAAGTGTGGGGATTACAAGCGTGCGCCACCACACCAGCTCCCAAACAAATTTTGAATAACAATATCAAGCCAATACAGGCTGAGCATCAAGAATTCAAAAATCAGAAATTCAAAATGCTCCAAACCTGTAATGTTTTGAGCTCTGACATGGTGCCGTGGGGGGAAGATTCCTCATCTGCACTCCTGTGGTCGACTTTAGCAGGCACAGTAAGAACAAGGTACAAAATTACCTTCAGATGTCCATGAAACATAAATGAATTTTGTGTGTAGACTTGGGTCTCACCCCCAAGTTACTTAACTCATCATGCATATGCCAGTATTCCAAAATCTGAAAAAATAAAAGTCTGAAACATATCTGGGCTTGAGCATTTCAGAAAGGGGACACTTAGCCTTTATCGATAAATTAGAAGTTAACAGAGGATTAGGGTTCATTGACTACGTTGAACATGCATCACTATAAATATTTCTTAGACCATAGTTTTATATCTTAAGCATGATTGAATTTCATTCCATTTAGCTGGCTATGGTGGCACATACTTGTAATCCCAGTACTTAGGAGGCTGAGACAGGGGGATCACAGGTTTGCGGCCAGGCTCAGCAACTCGTGAGGCTCTCCATAACTTGGTGAGACCCTGTTTCAAAATAAAGAATAAAAAATTGGGCTGGGAGGGGAGCTCAGCGGTAGGATGCTCCTGGGTTCCATCCCTAGTAACACACACACACACACACACACACACACACACGATTTTATTCCTTTTAAGATGCCTTTTCAGGACTTAGTGGGCTCTGGGTCTTGACTGTGAACAGTAGCTTGTCGTGGCGCTGCAGCTTTGTAAACCTGCCCTGCTGGAGTGCTGGGCGTTCAGGACACCAGCTTCCCAGCGCTGGTCTCAGACCTGAGGAGGGAGTGTCTCTGGGCAGGTCACTGCCGCCAGAGCAGCTGGACTGCGGCAGGGCTGCGCTGGGCATTTTTTTTGCTGGCTTAACAATCCCTGAGGTTTGGCGCATGGTCAGTTTGGGTTGCGACATTTGGGATCTGTCAGAAGGTAGTCAAAGCAATAGAATCACATTGAGATGGCCCAGTTCCATGATGCAGCCTCTGAAATGTAAGAATATTCCATGGTGATGATCTATTAAAAGGTGGGTGAGTTTGGGGGTCAGTGTTATAAGTACTGAATATGAAGGATTTTAAATGGAAGAATAATTTGGTTTTTAATGCTGTTTGCTTTTCTCCTTTTTAACAGAAAAGCACTGGATAATATTCTTAAGAACATCAGACCGTTTATTCATATACAATATATTTTACCTTGAAGACTAAGACATTAAATATTAAGCAATACATTTTGTTAGTAAAGATTTGAGAGAGGACTATTCCCTATTACAGCAATATTAACAAATAAGTGTCAATAACTATCATTGCTTGTTTGGTATAAAACATTTTATATGTTTAAAAATCCAAATAAACTAAAAAATTATTTTTTACAGTATTATTGCAGGAAGTAGCAAAAAAGATCTAAATGTCTAAAATAAGTATTTTTGTGACTGGTATAGTAATTATAATAAGAGGTTTTATAAACATGATGAATGTGGGTAGCAAGAAAAACACTCAAAACTTCCCATACGGGGACATGAGCTGAGTAGAGATGGTTCATGTTTTAATAATTACTGGGAGGAGGTTTTCAGATCCTTCTCTAGATTGGGCTGCAAAGGTTGATCTGGGAGTCGGAGCCTGGGTATGTTTGATTCTATGGTTAAATCCCTGTGCACCTTTTCCCCCACTAGTACCACCTGGGATAGTATATGCAGGTAAACAAGATGAGCACAAGTTCATAAACCAAACTATATAGCATATTATGCTGATAGTAATTGTTTGACCTTCACCAAAATCTTTCACCTCCGATTTTTCACCCTTAGCTCTAAAGTCAGAGTTTTGGAATAGAACATTAAGGTTCTCCTTTGAAACATTGTCTGAAATAACCAGGGCCTGTCTGCAGGAGGTAGGCTAATTCAGTTATTATATAGTAGGGCAACATGCTGTTAAAATAAGTGTACAGATGGGTACAGTGCATTTATTCATTCATCCAGGGAATTTCCGGTCCTGTCTGCCAGGTGCTCTATCTGTGTTAGGCATATAGAGGAAAGCATTTCAGACGTAGGGTTGATAGAGAGAGATCAGACAGTAAATAGATGGACAGATATTTTAGTGTCAGGGAATGATAAACACCATGAAGAAAAGAAGAATTTTCTCAAAACTTTGAGAATTGGTAAGGGGAGAAAGAAGACACAGAAGACACAGAACGTGTCTGGAACACTGCTGCTGAGTTTTTAAAGACTTGGGGTTGGTTGCCCTTGGAGATGGGAGGTCAGAGTATGGCGCGTTAGGGGAGAGGTGTCTTTCTCATACCCTTTTATGCTGTTTGAACTTTTTTCCACATGTGCATATATTACTTAAAAACATTCTTAATAATGTGAGAGAAAATATTTTGATGATATATTTAATGAGCTTTCATCCAGTCAACTTTTTGCTTAAGTGCACTAGTGTCCTCTGTGTATTCTGTCTTTCAGTTTGATCACACTTTTCCTTTCGATACACGCACATTTTTCATATTGACATTTGCAATGCTGAAACTTAATTTTACAGTTTTAAATGTGTTTTAAATAACAAAGAAAAATTTATCTAAAAGTTCTAAAATTTTGAGTCTGCACAGCTTGCTCACTGCATGTCTTAGATAAGAATGAAAGGTCTTGATGTGTTGTCTTATGGATCTTAACTATGATTCCAGCTTGGCATGCTGACTTTTAGGCTTCAAGCATCATCGAACACAAGGGAAACCACTTCTTTTTTTGCCTTTAAAAAAACAACCAACATGCTAAGCATCTTTCCTGATTTTCATCTTTATTCTTTTCTAGTTGGATGAAAAGTCTGACAAACAGTATGCTGAAAACTACACAAGGGTGAGTGTGTGCGCCCGGGGCTCCGTCCTCAGGGTCGCCGGGCTGTTCTGCGGCTGTTCCTTCTTCATTTTTATGGTCACTCTGAGGGAGCCACTCTCCCCCATGGTTGATTTCCTGTCCTTGACCCTTCAGAATTCCTCTGAACTTAAATCATGTGAAACCCTGGGAAGAGAAAGGCTGCGTTTTATTTCATTGAATGTCACCCTTAAGCTTTTGGCTGCTCTTTGGATCTTCATTCCTCTAGAAATTGATACTGAGAAGAAGCCAGGAAACGCTGAAGTTATCTGAGTAAAGCGACTTCTGTCTAGGAGTTGCTTTTGTGTGAGATTCTGACTTTCTTCTAAAGTAGTTTTACAAAGTTGGTTAGGGCAGTTATTTGTGAGTATTTTTATATTATACCCAAGAATGATAAATCAGCTCTGTCCAGTAGAAATACAGTGTAAGCCACAATTGTAAGCATATGTGTATGTTTAAATTTTCTGTTAGCTACATGAAAAAAGTTAAATAGAAGGGAAATTAAGTTATATTTAACCCAAATATCCAAAATATTTTTCTCTCTCTTTTCTTGTGGTACTGGGGATTGAAACTAGGGATGTTTTATCTCTAAACTACACCCCCTAGTCCTATTTTATTCTTTATTTGGAAACAGGGTCTCACTAAGTTGCAGAGAGCCTCACAAGTTGCTGAGACTGGCCAAGAACTTGCAGTTCTCCTGTCTCAGCCTCCCAACTACTGGGATTATAAGTATGCACCACCACACCTGGCCCAAAGTATTTCAATATATAATCAGTATGAAAAGTCATTGAGATATACTTTTTCCTTTTTTCACATGAAACCCTCGAATATGGCATGTATTTTACACTTATATATCACTTTATTCTAACCACATCTTAAGTGCTCAGAAGCCATGTGTGGTTAGCGACGAGCTTAGCACCGATTTGTGCTGTTCATTAATCAGTAGAATAATCTCACATTAAGTTAATTTTGGGAAGAGCACTCTGATTTTGTAGTGATATGAAATGTTCTCAGCTGCAAATAGAATCTCTATCTTTATCAACAGAGTATTAGACAAAGAAGAGTTTTGTTGTTGTTGTTTGTTTGTTTGTAGTACTGGGGATTGAATCCAGGGCCAGGTTCATTTTGCCTCCAAGCTACTCTCGCAGCCCTATTTTTTATTCTTTATTTTGAAACCAGGGTCTCACTAAGTTATGGAGGGCCTCACTGAGTAGCCGAGGCCACACACCTGCAATCCTCCTGTCTTGGCCTCCCAAATCCTGGGATAACAAGCACGCACCACCGTGCCTGGCAAAGAAGAGCTTCTTAACCAGTCTTAGAATCTAAATAAAGGAAGTGCCAATTCGCATACCAGTTACAAAGTTCTTCAACTTTTCAGTCAGTCCAGTGAGCTTACTTGAGCATTCTCTGAATATGGTGAAGATGAATTTAGAAATGAAAGGGTTGGGATTGTAGCTCATTTGTAGGGCACTTGCCTAACATGCTTGAGGCCCTGGCTTTGTTCTCTAAAAAATACAAGAGAGAAAGAGAGAATGAGAGGGGAAAAGAAGCCACTCTCATAAAAACGATTTCCTTCTTAGTTATTTTGAATTTTAGATTCTGCCAAAGCATTTGCCTCTTTCCCCAAACCAGTCAGTACTGTGCGTGTGGTAGCGTCTTGACCACACTGTGTTAGCGTGCGCAGCTGAAACTCACATCTGCTTCCATCGCCTTCCCCAATTTTAGTTTCCACAGAAGACATATCTGTAAAGAAACAGGAGTCGTGATGTCTTTCTTTCTGTCTAGCCTTCATCTCGAAATTCTGCCTCGGCGACGACCCCTCTGAGTGGAAGCTCATCCCGACGAGGAAGTGGAGACACCAGCAGCTTGCTAGACCCTGACACCTCATTAAGTGAATTGCGGGTAAGCCGTGGCTTCTGGTTTGCTTTGCACAAACAGCCTTTTGGCTGCTTTGTCGTGTACTGGCACTTTTAACATTTAATATAACTTACTAGAAAGAAGGAATACGACTTTTAAAAAAACGGGTGCTGGGCGTGGTGGTGCACACTTGTCATCCCCGCGCTTGGGAGGTGGAGACAGGAGGATCGCGTAGGTTCGAAGCCACCCGTGCTGGCTTAAGAGACCCTGTTTCCAAATAAAAATATAAAATAGGTTTGGGAGTGTAGCCTGGAGGTAGAGGGCTTCCAGGAACCCCAGGACCACCAAAAAAAAAAAAAAAAAAAAAAAAAAAAAAAGAAAGAAAGAAAGAGAAAAGAAAAAAAAGAAAAGAAAATGGTTACTATGGTTCAAAAGTTTGATGTGATGTGGATGTTTCAGAGCCTGAAGGAAAGGAAATTAGATGGTTTTTTTTTTAACATTCTTTCCTGAAAATTTGATGGTATTTGAATAAGTTCTCCTAAATGCCAAAAAAAGCTTTGTTACATATATAAAAGTAATCCAGAATTAACTTGTCACATTTTAAATGGAAAATATGTGGATTTACAAAGAACCAGACTGTGGGAATTATTTGTCTTTTGAGCCATTTTAGTATTAATTGGCTGCCTGAATGCAGTTATCTCAGGGTTTTTTTGTTATAGTAAATGATGCATAATAATATTTGAGCCACAGAAATACAGGAGATAATGGAAAACTTAACTCATTAGTTGAGTCTCTGTTTTTTATTATTTATAAGATGAGAACTTAAAAGTATACTTGAAGCTGGGCGTATCGGCACACACCTGTGATCCCAGTAGTTGAGAGGCTGAGACAAGAGGTTACAGGTTTGGGCCAGTATGTGGCAACTTAGCAAGACCCTGTTTAAAATAAAAAACACATTAGGCACAGTGGTGCACGCTTGTGATCCCAGCACTTGGAGGCTGAGACAGGAGTGTCACACAGGTTCGAAGTCAGCCTCAGCTGCTTAGTGAGAGCCTGTTTCCAAATAAAATAGAAAATAGGTCTTGTAACCCGGAGGTAGAAAACCCCTGGGTTCCATCCCTAGTACCACAAAAAATAATCAAAAATAAAAACACAATAGGACTGGGCGTATAGTCCAGTGGTAGAACATCCCAGGGTTCAATCCCTAGTACCATGAACAAAACAAAACAAAAATGTATTTTGCTAGCCCTTTGCTGGGCCTGATGTTTGTGCGGAAGGAGGAGTGACAGAGTGCAGCCCTGTTTTCCTTCATCCACAGCCTGTTGAACACTTGGCTCTAGAGGTTCAGGTAGCAAAGTGCATTCTGGCCTTCAAGGTCCCTGTCTTAGAAGACAAACTAATTCAGAGCAATGAAGCCAGGCGACTGACACCAAGATAGCGGCCAGAATAGGACGGGTCATTTAGAAAGGCGTCATCTCGTTTGGACTAGGAGAAGGATAACACAAGCTTCTTCCAAGAGCACCCACTGAGCTAAGGTTTGGGGGAAGCAGGAGCGTTAATTAAGTGAAGAATTTGAAGGGGAAGGCTTTGTTAGGTGCGTTCCGAGAGCCAGAGTTCTGAGCACAAAAGCTGCTGAAGGCTGAGGTGGGCGGTGGAGGCGGGAGAGCAGGCTGAGTAGGAATCCAGGTCACCAGCCTGGTCCAGCTAGCCTGAGAGGAGTTCCCTTTGGCCCGGCAGCTGTGCTGTGTTAAGTAGAGCAGCAATACTATTTGATTTGCATTGTTAAAAATGCCTTTGGCCACCGTTCAGAGGAAGCTGTAGAGGCTTGAGAACATCGGTAGCACGGGTAGCCCTTGGGTTGAACAGCGAGACTGAGTTGGGCAAACGACAAGCCAAAGCCGAGGGGAGAAAACACAAGAAACCAGCTGTGCAAGAACGTGTGACCGGCGGGGCTTGGGCAGGTGCGCCCGGGGAGGGGGCACCTACGCATTCATGGTTGGGGTGAGCCCATGGTGCCCGAGGGGGAGGGGAGCCAGGCTCGGAGGCATGGGCTGGGCTGGCCTGGAGTCCTCTCCCCGGCACAGCAGAGGAGGTTGGAGAGCTGGGGACTGAGCAAGATGGCAGGGAGGGTAGGAGTAGTCTGGTCTGTGGAGTGGACTCTCGGAGAAGCAGGCTGGGGTCGGGCAGGCTGCAGAGGTTAGGAGCAGCGGTCGAGGAAGGGAGCCGACCCCGCCCAGCTTAGCAGTGGCTCTGAAGGTGCCCAGAGTGACCAAGCTCCCTGTACAAGTGTAGAGCTGGGTGCAGAGTAGCTTTAGATGTGACAGTCTAGTGAGACAACAGGACAGGCGCGTGAGGCCTTCCAGCTGCAGGCTTAGCTCTTGTCACTACTGGCCTCCTGTTTTTCTTCCGTGAATGCAGACCTCCTTCCCTTGAAGTGAGTTCTGTCTCCTAGCATCTGGCTCCTGATGGATTGTCAGTAAATATTTGTTGAGTTCATCAATAAGGGAAAGAAACACCTGCTGGAGAGGGAATGAAGAAGGCAGGACCAGCGTGATGTAGAATGCGCAGGCCTGGCTTGCAGGGGTCTGGCCCTCAGTGGCCCAGCTGTCTTAGGGCCCCAGGTGGTCATGGCCCACCTGAACCGAGTATCCAGAGTAGAGCTTCTACAGCAGGCCAGGCACCAGGGCAACAGTATTTTCCATTAAAAATTGGACCTGTCTTGTTTATAAGGACTATGGTAATATGTGAAACAAATGATTTTCTCAAGATAGACTGTCTCACTTGACACTGTATTCAAAATGTGTTTGCTGTCCCTCCCTTCATCCCAAGTTAACTGTGGTCAGCAGCCAAGTCATTGGAAGATAACTTTGTGAGCAAGGCCTGGTGGCCCAAGCTTGTAATCTCAGCACTTGGGAGGCGGAGACAGGCTCACAGGCCAGCCTCAGCAACTTGGGAGGCCCTCTGCAACCCAGTGAGACCTGTTTCAAAATAAAGACTCCAATAGCGCTGGAAGTATAGCCAGAATGCTCCTAGGTTCAACCCCCAGTACTACAAAAACAACAAAACTTTGTTCTTGTACACTTTATATTTTTGGAACTTATTCATGGATCAGTCAAATTTGCTTATAGTTAGTTTACTGTATATTTTACTAGTTGTAGGAGAGACATTGTACTAAAAAGTAATTTATGACATTTTAAAAATTGCATGTTAAAATGTTAGAATTTATATTCCTTTTTTCCATATACAGTCCTGCCCCCATTTTCTAATGCCATTTGCTAATCCAAAGAAAATATTTAACAGTAGATCGATTACTCCAGATCTTTCTCCAGCCCCACCTTCATCTGACCTTTTTGCCTCTTTGGTGTGATAGGTATGTTTTTATACCTTGATTTCTCTACTTTGAGTTTGGAATATACAAAAGTAAGTCATATTTTCATCTGACTCCTTTAAGACTTATGATATGTTTGTGCTTGGTTTTATGCAATGGTTCATTCCTATGTTCTGCAGGATATCTATGACCTTAAGGACCAGATACAGGATGTAGAAGGGAGATACATGCAGGGGCTTAAAGAACTGAAGGTATCAGGGCCCGTTGTGCAGCCACGCATGCTCTGTATGCTCCAGTGTCGCCTTGGTGGCTCCACGAGCTCGTTAACCCACCGCGCGTAGCTTTACTAACAGTGTTTGTCTTTCAAGCATGTGCGTAACCTGCAAAGCACAGGAAAGGTGAACTCGGAGTTTCTGCTGATGTGTAAATGTTGAGAGCTTGTGGAGTGCTCAGTATCTATTATACCTTCTAGCGTTTGAGATTTGTCAAAGGCTTGCATGTCTCTTATGTCACAGCCAGACAAAATGAAACTGGGCAAACACCTAAAAAATATCCAAAGAATATCTTCATTGAGAATTGGACCTTAAAATTCTTTAGAGCTAAATAAAAAAGTATTACTCACTTTTATCACTAAATTCAATCACTATTCAAAGTAGGAGGAAGTTGGGCCCAGTAACCCACATTTGTAATCTCAGTATTTGGGAGGCTGAGACAGGAGGGTCACAGGTTTGAGACCAGACTCAGCAACTTAGCGAGACCCTGATTCAAAAATAAAAAACGAAGAGGCCGGGTATGGCGGTGCATGTTTGTAATCCCAGCATTCAGGAGGTGGAGATGGGAGGGTCATGGTTTGCAGACAGCCTTAGCTACTTAGCGAGGCCCTTCGCAACTCAGTGAGACCCTTTTTCAAAAATAGAGACTAGCTCAGCATGGTAGTGCACGGGAGGATCGTGCAGATTCGAAGCCAGCCTTGCTGGCTTAAGAGATCCTGTTTCCAAATAAAAATATAGAAAATAGGTGTCTGGGAGTGTAGCCCAGAGTAGAAGAGTTTCCAGGAACCCCAGTACCACCAAATTAAATAAAGAGACTATCCAGGCGTGGTGATGCACGCTTGTAATACCAGCTCTTGGGAGGCAGAGACAGGACGATCGCACAGGTTCAAAGCCAGCCTGGCTGACTTAAGAGACCCTGTTTCCAAATAAAATATAAAATAGGTCTGGGAGTGTAGCCTGGTGGTAGAAGGGTTTCATCCTCAATACCACCAAAATAATAATAATAATAATAATAGTAATAATAATAATAATAATAATTTAAAAAGACTAAAAATTAGAGCTTGAGGGTATAGCTCAGAGGTACAATGCCCCTGGATTCCATCACCAGTACCGAAAATAAATAAATAAATAAATAAATAAATAACCTGGTGTGGTGGTGTATGCCTGCAATCCCAGTAGTTTGGTGGCTGAAACAGGTTGATTGTAGGTTTGAAGCCAGCCTCTGAAACTTAGCGAGACCCTGTTTCCAAATGAGAAATAAAATTGGTCTGGGGGTGTAGCTCAGAGATGGAGTAACCCTAGGTTCAACCTCCTATACCACAAAAAGTAAAATAAAATAGGGCAGGGTTGGCTTGGAGGTCGACTGCCTCTGGTCCCAACCTCCAGTACCACAAAAACAAAACAACCTATTAAAATTAAGACCTTACTAAATTTTAGAATAGAATTGCAGCAGTAAATAAGTAACATAGTAAATCCATTTCCAGTGATTGAAAGCTTTCTAAGCTTATTATGATATTCAGAAAAGGGTAGTCCATAGAACAAGCTGGTATAGTGCATAATTTGGTATCGTTAAAAATATAAATAGAGGCAAGGGTATAGATGCAACGCATAGGGTGATATAAGCGAATAGGAAGTGCCTGGGCAGTGTCCTCCCCGCTGACAGCACTGGTGCCTCGGGGGAGCATGGCCAAGAAAGAGTTGCTTATCTTTACTGCTTATTTTTCTCCCATGGTAGAATAAAATTTCTACCATGCTTTGCTTAGGTACTTTAAAAAACAGCTGTTATTTCAATTGGTAGTTGACATTTCAAAAATATTAAAGATATTCTTAAAATCCAAGCTTACCACTTACTCTCTGACCAAACCTAAGTTATGTGAGTTTTCTCGTGTGGTGGGGTGCTGGTGGGTGGTACCTACCTGCTGGACACACTCAGAGATGGAGTTCAGTGAGGCATAGGAGGAGCACGTGAGGACCTGGGCATGATGCGCACCTGTGACCCCAGACTTGGGGTACATGATACAGATGGTCAAAGCCAAACCTTCACCTGCTCCTTTCACACCTCGGCACGCACCAGAATCACCTGGGCTCTTAAGGTACAATTGCTGGGCTCGACTTCCAGATTGTCTGATTCAGTGGACCTTCAGGTAGATTGGAAATTTGCATTTTAACATAGTTCCCAAGTTATACTTTTGCTGGTGGTTTGGAAATTAGTACCTTAAAAGCATTTAAATAAAACTAATTCCAAATAGGTTTCACTGTGCCAGCAATATTACGACAATAATGACTACCCTCACTCTTAAATGTAGAGCAGTCTTTTTTGGCCTGTTGTTTAAAAGAAGATCACATTGTATACATTTTCTGCAGCTTTATTTATTATTTATTTATTATTGCTCAATCATCCAATACTTGACTGTCTTGGATTCTGATGATCATAGAGTTATCTCTCTCTTTATATGGTGCTGACTTGCAATACAGACTTTTCTGCTGTTAGCCTCTCAGATGGATCAGAATCATTTAAAATTCTGTATTACATGAAAAAGATCATTATATAATTGACTTTGCTTATATTCTTTATTTTCATTAAGTGTTTCCAATGCTAGTTTAAGTCTTTACTATCAAGTCAGTTTGAAGCATTATTGAATGTGTGTTCGTGTCTTCATTGAGGTCTAATTCACACCTCAGAAAAATTTGTCCACTTAAAAACCACAGTTCAGCTATGGTGGTGCATGCCTGTCATCCCAGTACTTGGGCTGAGACAGGAGGATCCTAGGTTCAAGGACAGCCTCAGCAAGTAGCGACCTAGGGAGACCCTGTACAAAACAAAAACTGAGCCGGGCGTGGTGGCGCACGCTCATAATCCCCGTGCTTGGGAGGTGAAGACAGGAGGATCGCGCAGGTTCGAAGCCAGCTGCCCTGGTTTAAGAGACCCTGTTTCCAAAAATAAAGTATAAAATAGGTCTGGGAGTGTAGCCTGGAGGTAGAAGGGCTTCCAGGAACCCCAGTACCACCAAAAAAACAAAACAAAAAAAAAACCAAAACAAAACAAACCAAACTGAAAAGGGCTAGGAGTGTAGCTCAGAGGTAGAATGCCCACGACTTTAATCCCTAGTACCACACACAGTAAAAACAGAGCTGAGTCAGGCGTGGTGGTCCATGCCTCCAGTCTCAGTGCTTGGGAGGCTGAGACAAGAAGACTGCAGGTTTGAAAACAGCCTGAGCAACATAGCGAGACGGTCAGCACTCTAGTGAGACCCTGTGTAACTCACAGGTAGGCTGTGTCTGGGTTAGATCTCCAGTGTGATAGTGAATGAGTGAATTAATGAATGGGCGGCACAGTTCAGTGGTTTTAGTATAGTCCCATAGTTGTTCAACTACCACCACAACCCAACTTCAGAGCATTTTCATTATCCAAGAAAGAAACTCTGCCTATTAACATTAATTCCCAAGTCCTTCCTCCGTCAGCCCCGCCTGGGCAACCGCTGATTTTCTGCCTTTATAGAGTTGCTTATTCTGAAGGTGTGTGTGTGTGTGTGTGTGTGTGTGTGTGTGTGTGTGTGTGTTTGGTACTGGGGTGGAATGATACAGTATGTAGTGTTTCATGATTGGATTTTTATTTAGTATAATGCTTTTATGATTCATCCATGTTATAACATCTTATCAGTATTTTGATAACTGGATATTGATCCATTGTATAGATTTACTAAATTTTATCAATTGATGAACATGTGGGTTATTTCTATGTTCTGTTATTATGAATAATGCTGCTGTGAACATGGATGTAAAACTTTTATGTAGACATATCTTTTCATTTCTTCTGGATAGATAACCAAGATTAGAACCACTAGATTGTATTGTAATTCTGTGTTTAATAGTTTGAGGCGCTGCCCAACTTTTCCAAAGTGGCTGCACAATTTCGCATTCCCACTAGCCATGGATGAGGGATTGAGTTTCCCCACATTCTCCCCAGTGCGGCATTTCGTGTCTGTCTTGATTTTTGACTGTGGCGATGCTAGTGGATGTGAGGTGTGTCTCATTGTTTAGTTTTGCTGTGTGGTTGCCTAGTGACTGATGACGCCAAGCATGCTTTCACGTGATGATTGGCCATTTCTAAATCATCTCTTCGGAGAAAGATCTCTAGAGTACTTGCCCATTTTAATTGAGTCATGTTATCTTTTATTGTTGAGTTGTAAGAGTTCTTTATATGCTCTGGACATCAGGTAAAGATTTACAGATACCCTCTTCCATTTTGTGGGTTGTTACTCTCTTGATCGTATGGTATCATTTGCACCATACAAGTTATAAATTTTGGCAAAGTATCTTTTGAGGTCCTAAAGATTTACTTCTATATTTTCTTTGAAGTTTTGTAGTTTGGCTGTCACATTTAGATCTGTGGTTCACTGTGAATTAATTTTTGTGTATGGCATGAAGCATAGGAGACTCGCTTCACCTTTTTGTCTGTGTCTAGATGTCTCAACATCATGTATTCTTTTCCCTTTGAAATGGGAAGCCCTTAACAAGGGTGCCCTTGTCACACCTTTGCCACAAATGTAAGGATTCAGGGTTTTGTAGGTCTGTTTTATTGATTTGGTTTGTTAAGCATTTGCACAAGTATACTTTGAATGTATTTCCAGAAGCTTTGACTTTTTCTTTGCGAAATGCTTTTCTTTCTAGCTTTGAAGGAAATAGCGAGGTGTGGGTGCACGCCTGCAGTCCTACTCCTTGTGAAGCTGAGACAGGAGGATCACAGGTTGCAGCCAGCCTCAGCATCTCAGCAAGGCCCTCAGCAACTTAGTGAGACCCTGTGTCAGACTTTAATAAAAGAGGGCTGTGGGTATAGCTCAGTGGTGGATTGCTCCTGGGTTCAGTCCCCAGTACCCACCACCACGCACACACACACACACACACACCCCAGTCACGAGGTAGTCGCAATTGCCAAATCGCTATAATAGAAAAAACACTTATAGGCTATTTCAGGTAGAAAACTTGGAAGTATATAAAATTTTAGGTGTTTCCTGGTAGCTCTTTTTTATATTCATTTTTTATTATTTATATATAAAAATATAAATGATTAATTTGAAAAATTGCTAGAAAAATTATATATTTATATTAGTAACATTATATACAATAGGAAAGTACTAAAAACAGATGTCCAGGAAGAATCAAAATATGAAGAGTAGCTGGGCGTGGTGGCGCACACTTGTAATCCCTGTGCTTGGGAGGCAGAGACAGGAGGATGGCGCTGGTTTGAAGCCAGCCGCGCTGGCTTAAGAGACCCTGTTTCCAAATTAAAAAAAAAAAAAATAGGTGTCTGTGAGTGGATCCTAGTGGTAGAAGGCTTTCCAGGAACCCCAGTACCACCTTAAAAAAAAAAAAAAAAAAAATATATATATATATATATATATATATATATATAGAGAGAGAGAGAGAGAGAGAGAGAGAGAGAGAGAGAAAGAGAATGAATATATTTACTTGTGTAAAGAGTGGCTATCTTCTGTTATCACTGCATTCTGAACAGACAGGCAGACTGATCAATTGACATTCTGTTGTTAAAATATATAGGAAAGCCAGACATGGTGGCCCATGCCTATAGTCTTAGTACTTGGGAGGCTGAGACAGGAGGATTGCTGGTTCAAGGCCATCCTGAACAACTTAGTGACACCCCAGTAACCTAGTGCAGCCCTGTTTCCAAATAAAAAAAAGGGCTGGAGGTGTAGCTCAGAGGTAAAACATCTCTGGGTTTTAATCCCCAGTCTCACACATAAAAAAAAAAAACTTTTCTTAAAATATTAATAATTCTATATTTTCTGACTCTTACAATATATGTATGTTTTCTGTACACCGTTTCTTCTCTCCGAGGCGGTGATGCTGCTTGGTTTTGCTTTCTTGGGGAGCAGAGGGCGCACAGGTCTTAGAAGGGCACTGCTGGCTTATTATTGTCCTCCTGTTTTATGTGCATGTTACTAAGTAGGGAGTTCCCCGACAGCCTGTATTTGTGAAAATGCTTCTGTGTGTCGTCCAGGGCTGTCCTTTCCTGTGCTGTGATAATGCACGGCGAGTGTGCTTTAGATCTCAAGCTGGTGACTCTGTCGTTTAGGAGTCTTTGTCTGAAGTGGAAGAGAAATACAAGAAAGCCATGGTTTCCAATGCACAACTAGACAACGAGAAGAACAACTTGATCTACCAGGTAGATACCCTCAAGGATGTCATAGAAGAACAGGAAGAACAGATGGCGGAATTTTATAGAGAAAACGAAGAAAAGTCAAAGGTGAGTGTCCATCTCGTATGGTGCGTTTCTTGGGCAGAGAGTAAACCCTGCCGTTTACAAGTGATGGGCCCAGGCTGCCCCCTTTGGGACCGAGGCTTCTGTCCACACTGAAGGGTCCAAGATAATTAATTGGCAGAATACTGCAAAATAAGAAAAAAAATTTAAATTTATTTTCTTAAGGAGAAGCTGATGTCTTACTTTAGATGTTTGAAAATCAATTTTAGCCCAAGTTTTGTCTTTACTTTCTGTCTTTTATTGGGATCATGATTAGAGTGAATAGCTTCTTTTTTTTTTTACTCTAAGTGGCTGGAACTAGCGCAGAGCTCCAGAGACTCAGTGAGATGTTTGATGATTCTTTTTCTATGAACTTCTAGATGGTTTAAGATAACTCATTTTCTAAATAATTGAAGAGAAGCCTCTACCCAGTTATTTAAAAACAACAGTGTAGAGACATGAGTCAGAAATGGACAGATGTTTTCTTTAGAGGTATTGTTAAAATGTACAGATGGGAAAGATAAGAGCCACTATCCGAAGTCCAGATTGGCTCTTTGACAACTGGGTATTTTACAGCGTTGATGGCAGTCCAGGCAGTGAGAGTACTGCCACCTTGCCCATCTAACCAAACTCAGAACACGTCTAGGAAATGTGTATTGAGGAGTCGTCAGAAGCAACCTGAGCTCACACACGAGGCCGAGAGAGAAGCTGCAGTCTCTCAGAGACTAGCAGTCGTGTGATTACTGTAGTTTTTATTGTTGTTCTTTTGTCTTTTTGTACTAGGAATCGAACACCAGGGCATTCTAACCCTGAGCTACATCCTCGGTCTTTTTTTTTTTCTTTTACTTTGAAACAGGATCTTGCTAAATTGTTGAGGCTGGCTGGCCTCAAACTTGTGATCCTCCTGTCTCTGCCTCTCAAGTACTGAGATTACGGACATGTACTGCCATGCTTGGCTTTATTACTGTCTTTATAGGGGTTTCTTTTCTTGGGGACTGGAAATGCTCCTTTCAGTTTGTCTTGGTCGTGTTCAAAAAGTGTTGGGAAGTATTTGTTAGTCGTTTGGGGCAGGGAAGTGGGCTTACTCTGGTGCATCCGTGTCGTCACACATTTGTCCACATAACTCCAGTGTCCATTCCGTATGCTCTGACCGTGGGCAGTCATGATGTGTCTTTGTAGGTTCACCGACTGATGTGTGCGGGGACAGGGTTATGTAGGTACCCTGCACTCACCTTTCAGCGTTGCTGTGAACCTACAGCAGAAGCCCATTTAAAAATACTGGGGCAGGAGGACTTGTGAGTAGACAGGCGGAGGAAGCCGTGGGTGTTTCCGTGCTGGATTACCAGTGGCCCATCGCAGAGTGTGGTCCGGTGGCCATAGGTGGCCTCGTCTCTGGCTTTTCTCGTATCCCATAGGCCATTTTTGGAGATTTTTTGCCATATACTTTACTTAGGGGTTTTTTTTTTGCTATATATTTTACCTGGAGTTTCTGTGGATTCTTTTTTGTCTCCCTATACAGTTTTTGTTTCTGTTTCTGTCTTCTCTAGCAGAATAGAAGAAAGTCACATGCCAAGTATTTAACGGTTAGAACTAAAATGAATTATTGTCCTACCTTCTCAGATGTCCCTGAGGCCTTTAAAAACTAAAAACACGTATGCTTAACTATTTTAACCAAATTAGTTTTTCCTTTTCATCATTTTCTAAAATCCAGGTAGGTAAATTGAGATGTAGCTTAGGGGATTTTTTCTTAGTAGCTTTTTTTATACCTTGGAAATCTGCTTCACCTGCTGTGTTAACTGTTTTTGCATTTCCTTGATGCCTAATGAGTTTGAACATGTTTTCATGGGCCCACTGCTGTGTCTTCCCTGGAGAAAGGTCTATTCGGATTTTCTGCCCACTTAAAAATTGGATTATTTATCTTTTTATTAGACCAGTAAGAATTGCTACTAGTGTGCTCTAGATACAAGTCTCTTATTAGATAAATGACTTGCAGATGTGTTCCTCCATTTTATGAGTTTTTTACTTTCCTGTTTTGGTTATTAGCTTACGTCCATCTTTAAAGAGAAACTTCTCATCTTCTGTGACTCAGATAAGGCAGTTTATACAGGAAAGGCAAGAAAATGTTTTCATTCTCTGCCCTTATTTACAAGTTTTGAGAATAAGGAGTTATTTACTTAATATCTTTTCATAGGGACTACTCCCTTGATTTAATTTTAAAATATTACTAGGAAGTTTGAATTCAAACATTTGATTACAGTTTACATTCTTTTTGATGCTCAAATTGTCCCACTTTTGGCTAATATAAGCTATAAGTTTTCAGGTTGATTCTCAGAGTCTAATTTTTTTTTCTTTTGTTGTAGTGCTAGGGATTGAACCCAAGGGCCTTGTATGTCTGAACTACACCTCCAGACCTTTTTTATTTTGAAACGCTAAGTTCCCGAAGCGGTCCTCAAACCCATCGCAGCCTCTAAGTATCGGGATTGAGGCTTGAAGCACCATGCCCGACAGTCTGTTTTTTGGTAGCTCTGCTTTCTGATAAAAGATAATATTTCCATTTCACGCGTACATTTTTTCCCCAACCCTGGAATCAGCCCTCGGTCTGAGGAGCTGGGTTCTCTTAGTGGAGCGGTATGGGTGACCGGGTGCTCATTGTGGCTCAGCTGGTCGCTCTCCATGGGCTTTTTCAGTGGCTGTGTCTGGGAAATATGTATATGGGTTTTTGTTTGTTTTTAATGACAATTTTGAGTTCATGCTGATCGTTTATGTTCAGGACTCTAGGGATTTCACTAACCTCCTCCATCTTAACGTCTGTATCTCCTTTTTCCCACGCTGCAATTCCTACTTCTCAGATTCACTGAGGACGATAGCAGTTATGTTATATTCCATTTTGATTACTCCATTCCACATGACTCAGAACAGCAACACCAACATTGGCACCAGTATAATTATTGGAAATAGTTAAGAGGGTTTGTCTGGTCTTTACTTCTGCTGCTAGGCTCTGCATAGCCAAGCTGTTGTTGTAAAAGTTACTTGAAGTAGTTTTTTCTCTCTCTGCTTATTCTATCAACTGGGTATATATTCAGGTTAATTAATTTGATCTTCAACACCTAGGAATTGCTTTATAAGCTTCTTTTGGAACTGGGGATTGAACCTAGGGGTGTCCCACTTCTGAGCTACACCCCCAGCCCTTTTTTTTTTTTTTTTTTTTGGTGGTACCGGGGTTCCTGGAAGCCCTTCTACCTCCGGGCTACACTCCCAGACCTATTTTTACATTTTTATTTGGAAACAGGGTCTCCTAAGCCAGCACGCGCGGCTGGCTTCGAACCTGCGTGATCCTCCTGTCTCTGCCTCCCAAGCGCGGGGATGACAAGCGTGCCCACCACGCCCGGCCCCCCAGCCCTTTTTATTTTTTCTCAACAGGGTCTTGCTTAGTTGCTGAGAGTCCGGATACATTGCCGAGGCCGTCTTTGAACGTACAGTCCTCTTATCTCTGCTTCCCAAGCATTGGGGTTACCGGTGCTCCACCACGCCCACTTCTGTTATCTTTTTATTGTGGTAAAAAGCGCACAACACAAAATTTGCCATCTTTGCCTTTTGAAAGAGTGCCGCCAGTGGTGTTAAGTTCTGGGTGACTCCAGGTAGTTTTGAGGAGTCTGATTGTTGCACGTGGTTGTGCATTATCTCTAGACCTTCTTAATCTAAGCCACGCCCATTCAAGGGTGGATTTTCTGCATCTCTCTCCCCCGACAGCCACCATTATGCGCTCTGTTCCTCTAATACCTGCACCCCCTCTAAGAGGTTTATATAAATAGGGTCATAAGCTGTTTGTCTTTTTCTGACCTGCTTATTTGACTTACAGAGTGTCCTTAGGGCTCATCCTTGTAACAGATAATGAGTTCCTTCTGTTTATTATTACTACTTTTTTATTTTTGGTGATTATAGTGGTACTGGGGCTCTCCCCCCAGCCCTTTTCCTTTGACCCAGGGTCTTGCTCAGTTCCCCTGTGCTGGCCTGGCACCCGTGAGCCTCCTGCCTCAGCCTCCCACATGCTGGGGGCAGAGGCGTGCGTCCCGGCGCCAGGGGGAGCAGGTGCCGAGGGGTCCCTGAGCCAGCACGCAGACACGTCGTGGTGTCCTCGGCGCACATTGTGTTGAGCGTGTCAGGCCTGTCGTGCGGCCCGCATACATGGTGTCGTATGTTCAATGACAGGAGTTAGAGCGGCAGAAACACACGTGCAGCGGGCTGCAGCGCAAGATCGAGGAGCTCAAGGAAGGCCTTCGGCAAAGAGACGAGCTCATCGAGGTACGTGTGCGGGCTGAGGCTGGGCCCAGTGCGGGGTCCGAGGGGTGCGCGTGTGTGTGCGGGCACGCGCTCAAAGTACAGTGAGTTTATTTGTGTCTTTACATCTGGCTGTCTCCTAAAATTTTTAAGCATGAACTATAAAGACAGGTTTAAAAATAATTCTATGAATCCTATAAACATTGCCCCCATTAATAGCAGTTTTTTCAAAGCACCCTCTACTCTAAAGATACTTTAGGAAATGGGCAAAAGGGAATGTGATAGCGTGAGTGCCACGTGGGGGGACATGATTCTTGAGAAGTCAGAAGTCCGATGTTCACTCACAGAAATACATTTTTGTGGTCGCTCAGTGAAGGAGAAACGGCCAAGATCCCGCCTTCTGTAGGAAAGGCGGCGCTGGCCTGGGGGCTCCGTCGCCCATAGCTGCTGACATCTCCGTGGCGAGGGCGCGGCTGCGGGAGGGAGCCTCGTGAAGTCACTCTCATCCCGTGGCCCACACCCGCTACCTTGCATCACCGCGGTCCTGCAGTGTGGGGTCCTCTAAGTATGGGCGTCACCTGGGCGTCCTGCCTGCCGCGCTCCCGGCGATGATGGCGTGGCAGTGGCATCGGAGGGCCGGCCCCTCTGGTGACGCCTCCTCTCTCCCTCTTTTTCTCTTGCCTCTTACTTCTGCCCCACTGGACCTCTCTCTCTGTAAATGACCTTAAAATCCACTTGATAGAGGGGAAAAAGCACTATCTTTTTAAATTTATGGATTGGTGCTATTTTTGTCATTTTAAAGAAAAGTTGATCTGCACATACAGATAATCCTTTGGTCCGCCAGCTTCCACGGAGGCGGCCTTCCTGGTCTCCTGTCTGTGTCCTGCTGCTGTTCTAAAGTAACACGAAAGCCTTTGCCTTTGTTCTTTTGTCTTCTCAGTCCGTAGGCTGACCACTCTGGTTTATTTAAGTAAAGTATAGAATATGCATTTATTATGGAATAATAAAACTGCTTTGTGAAAGCTGCCCCTCAAATTCAGTGAATTAAATTGGATTGGGTAACTATTCTGGTTTTTAATTGACCGTAATGCTCCATTTCTTTGATTTCTGGATCTTGGCATACAAACTTTAAGAACCTTAGTTTAAGGTGTTTTTTATATTTACAATGAAAATCTTTTAGATGTTGGGATCCATGATTAGACTGAAGTATAGTTGAAAATTATTTTGTGATTATAACAGAAAAATCTTGAATATGCTGAATAATGCTTCTTAGTTGCTAGACTTAGAACAGGGAGATGGTGTGGAGCAGGAGAGCAGGCGAGGATGGTTGCCAGTGGTGCAGAGGACGCGCCCAGTTGCATCTCAGGGTGTGAATGAAGTATCAGTGCCTACCCAGAAGAGTTCTGAGTGACCATGCCAAGATATGTCTGTCTTGTATTTTCTTAGTTCTGCTTAAAAACAATTCAGAATTAGTACTTATTCTCTGTGATGAAGGATCCTTTGTTCATCAACATACCTAAGTTTCCTCTAGAAATATAAGTTGTTCCGTGTTTGGGGAAAGGGCAGTTATCAAGCAGAGTACATACGTGGAGTTGTGTGTCCACGGAAACCTCGCTGGCTGGCTGCCCGGGCTGTGGCACTTGCTGGTTTCTTTTTCGGCGGCACAGTACTGAGGATGAGCCCAGGACCTAGCAGCTCAGCACGCGCTCTCCCGAGCCACTGGCCACCGCTCTGCTCTCCCTCTGTGGGGGCCAGCAGACTCCTGCCACCAGGGCTGGATGGCATCGTGTCTTTCGGGAAACCACTTTTGCTTTTTCTGCTTGTCCTAGACTTTCCCGCTTTTAAAGAATTTATCAGCCTTATCTTTTATGTCTTTCTCCTGCTAACCACCTCCCTTTTTTCTTTCGTTCTCTCATTCCTTCTCTTCCTTCTTCCTCTGCAGGAGAATCAGCGCATGCAGCAGAAAATAGACACCATGACAAAAGAAGTGTTTGGCCTCCAGGAGACACTTCTTTGGAAAGATAAAAAAATTGGGGTATGAGATGAGATCGGGCTTTTGCTGGAAGGAAAAGGCCAATAGAATTTAGTTTAGGGATTCCTAAAAATCTGTCTTTTTGATCCTTCTTGAGCATTTGTACAATGTGAAATATAAATAAAGAGAGGACAGGCTTCAGGGGAAAGCTTGAGACTGCCTGGAAAGAGCTCTCCAACCCCTCCAGGGCTGTGAGACTGCCAAGTGGGAACTTTTGAAGGAAGTTGCTCTTTATGCCCCTGGGATTCTTGTCCAGAAGCAGCCACAGCATTTAATTCAAACTCTGAGGGTAGTTTGAAATCCTTACTAGAATTTGAGTAAGAGGCAAGAAGATAGGGAGTGGAGATAGGGAAAACCTTATCAGCATCCTATAAATGCTTGTGAAAAAAAATATGAAGAGATTAGGATCGGTTTAATTATGGAAGTTGATGGGAATGTAAGATGTGGGTGAGTTGCCAGGCTGTGACGCCATCTCTAATTATAACTCAGAACTCCCAAGCAGGGCCCAGATAAGGAGAATTCTTGAGTGCGATTTTTGTTTAGCCCTGTAGGTAGAGTCAAGTATCTTGCAGGCTGGCAAATTCCCCCCAGCTCATCTCGTGTGGTTTTTGACTGCAGCCCGGCTCTTGGCATGAGGAGGGGAGCCAAAGGCCGCCATCTAGGGAAAGGCTATGGTGGAGAAGCAGAAGGAACAAATGAGAAAAGTCTTGTTCTACTCAAGGTTGGGTGGGGTGGGGAGAACTGGCAGAGGTCCCGGGAGTGCTGGTGAGCAGACGCTGAGCACGAGCCCTGGATCAGGTCCTTCCGATGCCCAGCTGGCGGCCGGCCGGATCCAGTTCCTCCCATCATGCCAAGCCCCCCTCCGCTCCTTGATAGCACAGGTCAAACTGCAGTGCTCCTTAGGCATTCACAGACCCAAAGCTGGAAGACCTCAAGCCACTGTTACATCATTTTCTGATGCTTAAGTTACTGAGTTTTTAAAATTCCACCCAAGCTGGGCGTGGTGGCACACGCTTGTAATCCCCGCGCTTGGGAGGCTGAGACAAGGAGGATCGCACGGGTTCGAAGCCAGCCTCAGCTACTCAGTGAGGCTCTCAGCAACTTAGTGAGACCCTGTTTCCAAATAAAATATAAAAAACAGGTCTGGGAGTATAGCCCGGAGGTAGAAAGCCTCTGGGTTCCACCCCCAGTACCACCAAAAAATAAAAAAAAAAAATAAATAAAATTCCACCCAAACATATTGGGCATTTTGAAATTGTGATTGTGAACTACTGATTTTATTTAAATTTTTACTTGAGAAACTTCGAATGAGATATGGAGAGCATGTGGCATAACGCAGGCGTACACTCTGTAAGCTTACGCTTTGTGAAGTGTAGTTAAAATCTAGGCACCATCCAAACTGGCTTCTTGGAGTGCTTTACGTTACTTCCCCAAACACAAATCTGCAGGTTGAGAGTTTCTAATTTGTTTAGATGTCTCAGTACTTGAAACTGGTTATCCTATACTTGTCTTAGAAAACCTTAAAACTCTCAGTCCAATACAATAGTTCTCTAAAACATTTTTTGTCACCAAAATAGTCATGCTGATGGCTAATATATAAATTACTTGGCATTATAATTATCTTGACATTTGTTGAATGAGTAAGTAGAGATTTTTATCCTATGGCTATGTAATTATGTGTTCCTTTGATAATTTAAAATATTTTTTTATTTTGAGAAAGTTTTAGACTCATAACTATAAGAAGTAATACAGAGAGGGCCTGTGAAACACAGCTATCTTGCAGAATTAGTCCAACATTACACCCAGGGTACTGTCTGTGGCACAGTCACGGCACAGGACATCTCCATCACCACAGCGGGTTTCTCCTCTCCTCTCCTCTGGCCATATCTAGTGCCTCTGCCTCCTGGGTCTGTTCTGTTTCTGTGATTTTGCCATTTGAAGAATGTTTTATGAAGATGGCTCTGAAATGCAAATAACACACAGCCCACCATATCAGCAGTGCCGCCGTGTGTGGTTCTGCGGCATTTACGTACACCACAGTGGCGCTGCTGTCACCGCTGTCCACCTCCAGAGTCCTCTCATCTCCCCAGCTGATGCCCTGCACCCACTCAGCCCCTGCCGCCCGCCTTCCTCCCTGTGTGTGAGTTGGGCTCCCTCTTCCTCCCTGTGTGTGAGTTGGGCTCCCTCTTCCTCCCTGTGTGTGAGTTGGGCTGCCTGCTCACTGCACGTGAGGCCACGGTATCTGTCCTTCGGTGACGGGCTTATTTCCTTCGCACAGCTCCCTTACGCTTCATCAGTGTCACGGCTTTTGTCAAAATGAATGTCCTCTTTTTTCTTCTTTTCTTTTTTTGTGGTGCTGGGGATTAAACCCAGGGGCATTCTACCTCTGAGCTGCACCCTACCCAGCCCGATATTTTATTCTTTATTTTGAAACAGGGTCTCACTGAGTTGTGGCAGGCTTCACTAAGTAGCCAAGGCTGGCCACGAACCCGCGGTCCTCCTGTCTCAGCCTCCCAAATGCTGGGATCCCAAGTGTGCGCCACCACGCCTGGCTGAATGTTCTTTGTTTTTAAGGCTAAGTCATACTCCATTTCATTGTACATATACACCACGTTTACATAATAAATGTGTATCCACATTTATTTGTTGATGAGCACTTGGGTTCCTTCTACCTTTTGGCTAGTGTGAACAATGCTGTTGTGAACCTGGGTGAACGGTTATCTCTTAGAGGTCACACTCCCAGCACTTGTTTTGGGTATATACCCAGAAGTGGATTTTCTGCTTAGGTAGTGATTCTGTGTTTACGTTTTTGAGAAGCAACCCTTTTGTTTTCATAGTGCCGAGGCCTCCACCGCCTCGCGCCCTTCCCGGTGCTTGTTCTTCCCGGGCACGCGAGATGGGCCTTTCTTGACTTTGTAGAACAGTCTTCAGGGTGCTCAGTGACTATCTAACGTGCCACTTGTCTTTAGCTCCATTTTCAAGAGTCCGATTTAGTTGGTAACTTAATAATGAAACAAGTCATCCTGCCTGGGTTGGAATTCAGGTTTCTGTAGCCTTCCTTCGTCGACCTGGTGGTCTTGCTCTAGCCACACTCTGCTCTCCACTAGTGCCCACATGTAGAGGAGGAGCAGTGGACGCCCTGTGGCCGGAGAGCCCAGCGGAAGCGCATTCCCTTCCAGCCAAAGCTAGTTGTGCCCCAGAGCAATTATATGGAGATTTAACCCGCTCCCCAGAGTTCAGCCCATTATATATATACCCACTTGGCTTCTTGATGCTAGAATTTGAGGTCAGGTCAGAGATAAAGGAATATTTAGATCCCCACAAACATGTACTTTTTACTCTAAGAATATTCTGCAGCAGGAGCTATTGTTACGTGCAGACACAGGGTGGTGGTTGTAGGTCAGATCATACACAGGGCCTCGTGTCCAGCCTGGATGTATTCAATCCAGTTCTAAGGCATTTCAGTCTTTTCAAACGTTGTGGTGAAACAGAGAAATACACAGGATATATTTTATTTCCCATCTGTAATTATGGGAAAGTGAAATTAAAAAGTGTAAAAGAAAAGTAAAACCTAGTACTATAAACGGGGAAGGGGGAGAGCACGCTCTGTCCCGGTGTTGCTGGAGCTCCTCCTTGCACATTGGCGTGTTCTGGAGAGGCCTTCTGTGTGCAGTGGTGGTGCTGGTGTGGAGCATGCCGTGTGCGCGGGCTTCACTCACCAATGTGTGCTGTGCATGGCGCACTGTGCACGCGGCCGGTAACCAGCGGCAGCAAGGCGGCGGGCTAGCGGCTCTGCAGATGGGGAAGCATGCTGTGCTTTGCTCTCGGCCATGTCACTCGTTACTAATGGAGTGCTGGCCCAGAGTGCAGTGCTCAGGCTCGTAGGGGCCAGGAGCTCCAGGTGCTCATTGGCAGGCAGACTCGAGGCCATCATGCAGCGTGAGTGTAGCCTGGGAAGGAGCTGCAGCCCACGTTGCAGTCTGGGTGCTTTGCGAGGACTCGCCCTGTGGGCTCCTTTCCCCGCCTCGGCTGTGATGACTGGAGGACAGAGTGCAGGCTGACATAGACCCGTTCGCCAGGGCTTTGGAACCGGAAACACTGGGCTGTCTGACTTGGACACTTACTTTGATTTTGAGGGGAAAAATAACCTCCCTGAGCCTCAGTTTCCTAATCGGTAGTGAGGACAAGGCGAGGTGTGCGGTAAGCATCTTGCACAGTGCACAGGCAGGACCTCCGCGTGTGCGGTCCCACCGGTAGCTTGTACTATGCAAATGGAAGCTCCTTTCTTTCTTATTCCTAATTGGGCTAGAGGCCAGGATTACAGTGATTTTTTAAATCGCTGTAATTAAAACATTGAACTGCCTATCTATTCAGTTACTAAGCAGCTAGCCCACTTCTTAACATGGAAACCAAGAGGAAAGTTATCTCTTATAATTTACCTTCTTGGGATTATGGGGATGCTAGCAAAAAATATTAAGTCTAAGAACAAATTGGCGTTTTGAAACAGCCCAGCTGTCAGCTTCCTGCATAGACTCCTTAACTTGTTAGTGGTTTAAAGTCTGGGCTTTTTTAATTAGGCAGCTACAGTAGATTTGATTTGTCACTGACCTGAGCACTTTCCTGACCCCCTGTGCCTTGGGAGGAGGCAGTGCTCTTTGCTGAGTGCTCCTGTGCCCCCACCCTTGGGCGGTGCTGCTGTTATCCCTTCTGTCTTCAGATGTGAAATGGAGGCACAAGTAAGTTATGTCTGTGTCTGGACCCAAAGCTTGGTTCTGAATCCCATCACCTAGCTGAGGTGCACTGTGGTTTGGGTTTTTTTTTTGGTTTTTTTTGTTTTTTTTTTTGTCAGTATCTTATTTTTTTCACATTTTTGAAAGTATATCATAAAACCAAATGAGTCTTGTATTTAATTTAATTAACAGAACTAGATCCTGGTGAGAACCCTTTTGGAGAGTAGTTATTTAGGATTAAGTAGTATTTTGTCACACTACTTGGAGAACAGTTGTTGAGCCAGTATTTAAACAGAATAATTTATGTATGCCCGTCATTTTTCTTCTAAAACCATTTTTCTTAAAAGCCAGGCATATTCTTGAGAAGAGACCATTTATTTAGTTAAGTATGAAATGTTTTCTTGTTCACCAATGCAAGTGTACTGAGGTCAGTAAGGAGATTTAACTCTTGCTGCTGTCTTCGTCTTCCTTTCCCTGTTGTCTTCATTGCCTGGAAAAGAGAGACTGGTTTTCCTGCCTGCCACGCTGTGCATGTGTGGCCAGGTGGACACATGCTGCCCGTTTGTGCCAGGCTGTCCTGGGTGTGTGTCTGGACCCCGTTTCCGCGCTGCGCTGTGCCCTTGCTTGTGATGCCTGGGTCTCTGCTTATTTGGATTAGCGACCTTTCACTTGCTCCTTTTCTGTGCCATTCTTTCTTTTGCTACCCTGCCTAACCAGGCCCTAGAGAAACAGAAAGAATATATTGCCTGCCTCAGGAATGAGCGAGATATGCTCAGAGAGGAGCTGGCTGGCCTGCAGGCGACGGTGGAGACAGGAGAGGTAGGTGAGCGCGGCCTGGAGCTCAGTTCCCCGCTGCCCGCGGCCGACCTCCCTTTGTCCTGGCGTCTTTCCTAGCCGGAATACAAGTGCCTTTTTGATGTGGTGGATAAAGTCATTGCCTTCACAGAGGTATATTCCACATGACCAGTTCGACCTGGGTTTCACCTGTGGCAGACACACACTGCCGCAGAGTTCCCTCCCAGGCCCCCGCGTCCGCATGCGCCAGCTTTTGTGATGGTGGGTTTTTTCTTCCCCACAGAAACATGGCTTCGTTATAATCCCCGATGGCACCCCCAATGGCGATGTCAATCATGAACCGGTGGTTGGAGCCATTACTGTTGTGTCTCAGGAAGGTGCTCAGGTCCTGGAGGCAGCAGGAGAAGGGCCGCTAGGTAAGACACTGGCTGTGGGTTTCCAGCTTGCTCATAGCTCGGAAAACACAAACAGGTAGGGGCCATCTGAGACTGGTCCAGATCCGTAACAGAAAGAATCTGGACACTATCTTCGGACAACCTTGAGCTTGGGAAACCAGCATTGTAAGACAGTAAGCGCAGTTATGAGGCCCCTGGACAGAAGCATGTGGTTAGGTACACATTGCTTTTCACTTAACACAAACTTCCTGCAAAGAAGACAGTCTAGCACGCCACTCCAGGAAAGCTGTGAGCGGCGGAAGGCTCCCCCGTGAGCCGGTGGTGTCTTCTGGATCGTCTGCTTTTCCTGCTCATCTAGGCTTCTGTAGCTCTTCACCACCACATTCCTTAAGGAAGAAAGATATCAATAGGACAGGTGTCAGAGGGTGTGACCTCCAGAGAAGGGCTCCTAAGCCTCCTGGAAGCTGGACCTCTTAAGTGTAAGTCTTTGAGACCTAAAGACACCTCTCCCCAGGAGACCTCAGTGCACCTGTCATTGCCACCACTAAGAATGCACTGAGTGGAGGAAGAGAATAAGCACAGAACCGTATCATGAGCACACTTCTTTTATTGAAAAACACTCGTAGCCAGGTGTGGTGGCACACACTTGTAATCCCAGTACTTGGGGGGCAGAGAGGAGAGGACCACAGGTTCAAAGTCAGTCTCAGCAATTAGCAGGACCCTGCTTCAAAACTAAAAAGGGTGGGGGTGTAACTCAGAGGTAGAATGCTTCTGAGTTCAACCTCTAGAAAACACACAAAAAATGTTTCTTTCTGTTCCAACTTGCTTTAATGTGTGCATAGAAGCGTACACAGAAGAGGGGTGGCAGGCCTCGTAAGAGTGGCACAAACTAAAACATTGTTTTGGGAGCAAGGTTGCGTGTGGTGCCGTGATAAATATTAGTACATGGACACCCATTTGGATAAAGTGCTCTCCTATAATGCTATTAAAGCCTTTTTCTTAATGTTCAGATCTGTAAGTAATGTAATTTATCAGGTATTTGCTATTTATGAGCTAAGGGAGTTCTTTGTAATTGTTTATATATGACGTCATTGCAACGTAGCTTGTTCTTTGTTTAGACGTAAGGCTACGGAAGCTTGCTGGAGAGAAGGAAGAGCTGCTCTCCCAGGTAAGGCTCCTCTTTGCTGGAAGGCATTCATTTCATCCGAGTTGCACGGTAAATGTTGATAAACTAAAGTGTTCATTAGAAATTGGAAATGTGCTTATTTCAAGCCTTAGTACTTACATAAGATTTAAAAGATAAAACTATAATTCATGTTTTGTGTCTTTATTATCCAGCTTTAATGAGCTGGGTAGTTGTGCCCCGCTCGCTGTGAGCGTGGCCGCCTCCCACCCTCGCTTGCACCTTCCTGTCCACCGCAGCCTGCTCTGCTGGCCTGGCGTCTGTAGCGTCAGGCGTGGCCTTGCCTCTTGGCTGTCCTGATTAGGCCTCTCTGTTGATATTCCTCTGTGGAAGATGAACACTGGCTGTCCTCACCCTGTTCACACACACACACACACACCCCCACCCACCCACCCACCCACCCCCCACATCCTTGCAGGAGCCGCAGACTCCAGCCCGCTGTGTCATCGGGACTCTTAACTACTCGCAGGAAGGCCATGTCATGCTCTAGGATGCCTTTCTTCCTCTTTACAACTGTTTGTTCTCTCTGAAGTTAATACTGTGTTTTTTCTCTATCTTTCATTTGCCTGAGTTTCTGTGTATCACTAATTTATCCAGCGTTCAAACCCAGGCTTAGTATTTTCAGATGCTCAGGTCATCTCTCCTTCACCGTGGCAGATCTTGGGTCACGTCACTGTCGGTTGTAAACCAGCGCATTGTCCTCCACTGCCACGGGGGCTTTCTCTCGGCCTGTGCTCTGGCCTGGATTCCCTTTCTCAGTCTCTCGTGACTTCTTCCTTGATTTATTCTCTTATTTTGGTGTATCTTCCATAACTTCCCGAGGAAGGGGTATGTGAGCTGTTAATTTTTCATGACCTTGCAGGACGGAAAGTACTTTTATTTTACCCTCTTATTTGATTAATAGTTTGGCTGGGTATCTGATTCTGGGTTGTAGTCATTTTCCTTTAGGTATTTTTGGGGGGGCATTCTACCTCCGGGCTATACTCCCAGCCCTATTTTATATTTTATTAGAAACAGGGTCTCACTAAGTAGCTGAGGCTGGCTTCAAACCTGCACGATCCTCCTGTCTCAGCCTCCCGAGCGTGGGGATTACAAGCGTGCGCCACCACGCCTGGCTTCCTTTAGGTTCTAAAACACACTTCTTTATGGTCCTGTCTTCTAGCCTGTTGAGATTTTAAAGCCGTCTTGATTTTTGATGTTTTGTATGTGAGCTCTTTTCTCCTTCCTGTCCTCTCTCTCCCCGGTGTTGTGAATTTTCAGTGATGCGTTTGAAATGCTCCTGCGTTGTACCGGGCCTTTGTCAATTCTCGGAATTCCTGTTCTTTGGTACGAGGCTTCTTGAAGGATGTTACTGACTTCCGTACTCAGTCATTCAACACGTTGGCTGAGAATCCACCATGTAATACTCACTTTCTAGGCACTGAGATATTTAAATGAACCAATCAGCTAATAAATAAATAAGCAAATCCCTGCCCCAGTGGACCTTACATTCTAGCAGGAAGAGATTAAAAACAGTAACTAATAAGCATAATTAAGTAAATTATATGACACATTAAAGGTTTGCGTGAATGTGTTTTATTGTGTTTCTCCAGCCACCTTGAGTGATGTCGCTGTGGCTTGGAGTGAGTAGAGTTACTGGGCAGGTGTAACGAGGCGAGGGGTGTGTCGTGGCGGTGGGAGTGACCATCTAGAACATGAAGTGGATGGGGAGCGAGGGTTGAGAGGACAGCCAGGGACATCAAGGCACTATGAAAAGAAGGTCGAATTCATGGGTTAGAAGTACCAGTGGGAGCCGGGCGTGGTGGCACACACCTGTAATCCCAGCTCGTGGGAGGCTGCAATAGGAGGATCCTGCAGGTTTGAGGATAGCCTCAGCAGTGCAGTGAGGCTCTCAGCAACCTAGACAGACCCTGCTTCAAAAAATAAAAAAAAAGACTAAAACATAGGGCTGAGGGCGTAGCTGGGAGGTAGAATGCCCCTGGGTTCCATCCCCGACACCACAAAAATAAATAAATAAGTAAATATAAATAAAAAATAATAAAACAGGGCTGAGGTTGTAGCTCAGAGGTAAAAGGCCTCTGGTTCAATCTCCAGTACTAAATAAATAATAAATGTACAGAGAGGAGTGCAGGATGTTGGGGCTCAGGCTTAGAAAATGAGTGTGGAGTTGTGTTAGAGAGCGGGTACATGGGACCAAATTGTACAGGAGTTGTTCTTCTCTGACAATGAGATCTAACGTGACTATGGCGTGGGGGACTGAGGGCCAGAGGGGCAAGTGGCAGGATCCTTGGAGGGAGGTGTTCCAGGAACTGAGTATTGAAATTGCCAAGAACTGCCGGGCCTGGTGGCACGCATCTATAATCCCAGTACTTGGGAGGCTGAGACAAGAGGATCACAGGTTCTGGGCCAGTACATGGTAACTTAGACCCTATTTCCAATAAAAGATAAAAAGGGCTGGAGGTGTGACTCAGAGGTAGAATGCCCCTGGATTCAATCCTCCAGTACTGAAAAAAATAAGTTGCCAAAAATTTAGACAGGAGTAGTGCTGGGGCCGTGTGAGTCAGGAGCTGGTGTTGACCGATGAGGCGATGGCAGCCACCAGAGGTGGAGAGCAGATGTCATTTGAAGAGATGAAACTCAGAGCTGGGCTTTGGGGAAGATGGAAGCGGAACGGGCCAGCCCACTGCTCCACCTCCAGGTGCAGTTGTCAGAGGCTGTGGAGCAGCTGTGAGCGCGAGGTGTTCCGCCCACTGGCCAGGGCGCAGGGGTGGGGTGGAGGCTGTGGCTGCAGGGCCTCGTGGGCACCAGTGCAGCAGAGGAAGGTGCTCCTTTCCCAGTGACGCGGCGGATCGGTGGGGCTGGAAGGGAGGTGTCGGCATGGATTTAGCCCGGAGCAGAGCTCACCCTTCGCCTGGGGTAGTAGCAGACTTAAACTTGGTACTGATATTGCTCTTGACCTCTGTTGTCAGCATTGAGGACAGTCGGGAAAGCCACTCGCATATTTCCAGTTATTTTTGTATACAAAAGTTTTCTAAATAAGAACCTTGAACTTATCTTTAAGCGTTACTGCAAATGGAATTATCTGTTTTTTATAAAAGTAACAAAATACCCACAAGATGTACAGTTCCATAAACACACACCAATAATAAAAGACGGCTGTTTGTACGGGACACCTGGTCCCAGGCTCGCTCCTTTTTCCATTTGCTCATAGCTTATCGCTAGTTCCTGGACGGGGCGTCTCATAGGAGGCACTCAAGAAGACAGTTTGGGCTGATCCGGTGGGGCCTGCTGGGACGAGGCCACTGGCCAGGCATCTGCTCACCTGGAAGACAAGAGCGTGTGTGACCTTCATTTCCACTTCAGGTCCGGAAGCTGAAGCTGCAGTTGGAGGAGGAGCGGCAGAAGGGCTCCAGGAGCGATGGCTCTGCGGGCGACCTGGCGGGGCTGCAGAACGGTGCAGACTTGCAGTTCATCGAGATGCAGAGTGGGTACCGGGGATGGGCTGAGCGCAGGCTGCTGGGCCTTGGGCCACAAGATAGGCTACAGCGCTGCTGCTGCAGAGAGCAGGCCGTCGGCATGCGGACCTGCAAGGCCTCGGGTGCGAGGAGGGAGATACTCTTCCTGGCAGAGGGCTCCTAGGGACTTTGTGCAAAGGGGGATGCCTTCAGTACCTGACCGTCCTTTTCCACGCCCGAGCGTCGTCGTGAAGCTCGCTTGTTGCACCTGTCCCCAAGTCAGTTTTTCTGTGGAGTTTATCTTGGATGGTTGCAGGTTTGGTTCTAACACTAATATTGAGTAATTTTAGAATTTTCCTAGAAATATATTTTCAATGCCAGTGAATCTTTAGATAAAATTTAAACAAGGCCACAAAGTCCAGTCTACTCAGTTATTGCCAGTTACATGCCAAGGTGTTATTACAGCTTTCTTCTGCTGTTTTTGACCCCGTATTTTTATTTTTGTTTTTATATATTTATTTATTTATTTATTTAATTTGTGGTACTGGGGTCCCTGGAAACCCTTCTGCCTCGGTTACACTCCCAGACCTATTTTTTATACTTTTTTATTTGGAAACAGGGTCTTGTAAGCCCGCGCAGCTGGCTTCGAATCTGCACGATCCTCCTGTCTCCGCCTCCCAAGCGCAGGGATTACAAGCGTGTGCCAACACGCCCGGCTACCCCATGTTTTTAAACGTCTACCATACTCACACCAAATCCCACAGTAGAGAGGTTCCAGCAGCCGTTCGTGTCTGGCCAGCCTTTGCTAATGACGATGTGTATTTTACAGACATGGAACAAATTTGACTCTTTGAATTGGAAGAGTGGCTTTTCTTACAACTGATTTTAAAATCTTGGCTATTAAATGGCTTTTTCGTCCAAACCATCTGAGTTAGGCTGAATAATGACTTTGGGAGCTGAGGTCTGTCAGCACTAACCTCTGGGGCGAGTGTCCCCTTTGGATATCAGCGCACCCTCAGGATGTGTCCCCGGCATGCTCTTTCTAGTTCATCATTTCAGCGTGGGGGGGTGAAGACGGGGTGTGGCGAGAGGGGCCAGCTAGTTAAGACGTCGCAGTGATGAGCCAGACCAGCTCGAGGCGTCCTGCAGGCCCGGAGGGCAAGGGAGAGAATTGGGTTGGAGAGAAATGGGCTGGCCTCCGTCGCGAGCGCTTCCTAGGACCCAGTGGGGTTGTGGAGTTGGTTTTTGCAGAAGGTAGGGAGAGGCAGCCACGGCAGAGGCACAGAGCAGTGTGAGCTGAGTGGGCAGGCGGGGCCAGGCTGGGCTGGCCAAGACGCCCCAGGGAGGGCCCGGCAGCTCTGGTCCTGTGGTCAGGCTGCACAGTCCTCCGCACACAACGGGCATCATTACCTGACGCTTCATGCCTCCATCTCTAGGAGGTGAAGGTAATTCATTATTATCTTCTGTTCTAGGAGATGCCAATAGACAAATTAGTGAATACAAATTTAAGCTTTCAAAAGCAGAACAGGACATAACCACCTTGGAGCAAAGTGTAAGTACTTCCTCTGTGGTGTTTGAATGCCTTTGAACACACCTGCTTCCGGCATCCCGGTGGCCCACCCAGGAGCGTCTGGGCTTCCTTTGCAGTCGGATCTTTAAAAAATGGGTTTTCTATGAATAGAAAAGCCAGCAGAGAGCACCTGGCAGGGCACTTTCTTTTCTCTAAAAATACTAGAAATTGTAGCTATAATTGATGTTTGTAGATATTTCAAGGAATTCAAGATCATAGCTTATGACAGAATCAATGTACATTTCAAAGTCTAAAAACTTCTCCGTTCCGTGAGTGCCCTCCTCCTCTGCTTCTGTGGCACTCACACAGCCTGGTCGTCATAAGACTTACCCTGGGAACTGGCGCTAGGACGACTCTCCAGCTGTAACCCTCCCTGGAGACCCTTGATTTACAAGTACAAGTTGGGTTCTTGGAGGACACATGGCTCACCTGAGGGCTTGCTAGTGCTAGTCCATTAGAAAGTGTAATGACAGTGTATTTCCATCTGAGCTACCAAATAGTGGTGGTGCATACTAGAAGCCTGTGCTCTGACGTTTACAGATTAGCCGGCTTGAGGGACAGGTGCTGAGATACAGAACTGCTGCTGAGAACGCCGAAAAAGTCGAAGACGAACTGAAAGCAGAAAAGCGGAAGCTCCAGAGAGAGGTACTGATGCTTCCTGGAGAGCACCTTCCTTCCTCGAAGAAAACTCCTCTAGAAGTAAACTCCTTACTGTGTACGAGATGTAATGCTGGGTCACGTCTTGAGGACCCGGCAGCGGGCTGTCCTCTGACCTGCGCCGTGAGCCCTGTGTGCTGGCGCACGCCTCTGTTCCCAACACCTGGGAGACGGAGACGGGTCACGGCCAACCTCGACCGCTTAGCGAGATCCTGCTTCCAAATAAAAAAACAGGGCTGGGAGTGTAGCTCAGAGGTCAGTGCTCCTGGATTCAGCCCCCAGTACCACAAACAAGTGAAATGCAGACTGCCGTTTACTTTAATGTTCTGATAAGATAGGCAAGAAGTAAAAAGGTAATTTTTATATTTTTGTTTCAGATAGATCTGTTTGTGTAATTGAAATCCTTTCTGTGGTTTAAATAAGTAATCCTCAGTATCACTGTTAACATCTCCAGCTGGCTGGAGAAAGAGACAGTAAGCGTCCTGGGCTCTTGCGAGGCCACCGCAGGTCACAGTATTCCCATTCCCCAGAGTTGAAAATAAAGCAGCGCAGGGTTTTAGTCTGAGTCTGTGGCCATGTAACGTGATCTGCGCTCTCCTCGCCTCCAGCTACGGACCGCACTGGACAAGATCGAGGAGATGGAGATGACCAACAGCCACCTGGCCAAGCGGCTGGAGAAGATGAAGGCCAACAGGACTGCGCTTCTGGCCCAGCAGTAGGGCCGCCCACAGGACGGGCTGCTTCGCCATCGCACAAACCCGCTGCAGTACTGTTTTGAGTTTTGTCATTAAAACATCCACCTTTGTGTTTTATAATTTATGAGAATGAAGCAGGCTTGAATCTTCATGAATGAACGCTTTGGACTTTGTGTGTAGTTTGATTCTAGACCAAGAACTGGTCCGTGCTGTTCCTATTTTTTATTTGCATAACCTTAGAATCAAGTTTACGCAACAGTTCCCAGCTGCCTCGGTGACTGGCGCGCGGAGGCCTCGGCGCGGGGTCTGGAGGACAGCCGCTCCAAGCGCCACCGAGACACTTGCTGGAGACCTCAGAAAACACAAGTGCCTTCTCCGCCGAGGAGCCAGACCCCAGCCGTCTCCAGGGGTCAGACACGTCCCTTCCTACCAGATAGCGTTTCTATTTTAGTGAAGAAGCAAGTTCACGCGTGGGGAATCTGTTTCACTCAGATTTATATGTTTGGAGGTAAAACCCTTTTTTTGTAAAATATTTAAATTTATATAAGAAAATGTTAGAAAAAGATATGGGAAGTGTATATAAAACTTGCTTTATTGCCTGGGGCAGGGAAGTCCCAGGCCTAGGCTCTTATGATGAAGTAAGAGTAGGGTCCTTATTCTTCCATATCAACTGTGCTGTACCTTCTAAAGTATTTTCATCTGCTGCTTATTTGTGGACTGAACCTCAGAGAAGCCGGAGGGAGCAGGCAGGCAGGCGGGGCAGGCAGGCAGGCGGGTGGAATCTGCCTGAAGAGTCTATTAAATGTGCCCTTCTGCTGACCACGCGTGGCTGGCGTGTTCATTCGCTACAGGAGTCGTTGAAGCCAAGTATTTCGGCAACCACAGCCCCCCTGTCTTGCCCCCCCTTCTTTTCTCTCCTCAAGGAAAACTAATCTGGAATATTGAACTTTTCCTTTTAAGTACTTTAAAGGCACCCAGTTCGAGGGTTTTTCATCTTTAAAGACACCAGTTGGAAGTTTTTTGTTTTTGTCAGTGAGTGTGCCTACTTTGCAGGTTTTGTGAGATTCTCTTTTGCTGTCAGAATATCATGGTGGTGTATGGAAATGATGGCTATAGCTTCAGAGTGTTTACACGGAAAATATATTGGGTAAAATCTAATGAATCAAAGCCACTTAAGGTAATAAATCTAGACCTGAAACTAGATAATAAAGTTAACTCAAAAGTCAATAAAATCTGTAATAATTGTTCCCTTCTTCAGAACATTTTAGCTCATCGTTTTTAAGACAGGGAAACCAATCTGGACTGAGAGGATTTCCTACAAATTTTCTTTGTAGTATTAACAAGTTTTAGGGTCGGATGGGTGGGAGGACACTTTAAAATGCAGCGCTATGCTCCTGTCCCCCGCTGTGTGGTCCAGCTCCGGAGGCGCTGGCAGGCCCCAGCTCTCCTCAAGGCCACACAGCCCGTGGCCCTGCTGGCTCACGGACCCTCCCACACCTCTGAGATGCCCTGGTCTGCTCTTGCGCTTTTTATGGCAGAACAAACAATCTATACGTGTCCCTTCCATTCTGTTTTCAGTCTTTCCCAGATGTAATAGCTTCATTTCTTCATATTTTTCACTTCTACTGAATTTCCTTAATTGAGTTCTATAATCTGGCTTCTACCTTAAAACTACAGGCACTCTGTCTCCTTGTGCCAGATGCTCTAATTCTGTAAATGCAGGCTAATAAGAAAGTTGTTAATTTTGGTGCTTACAGTTTTAAACAGCTATGGCTGGGCTGAAGATGTAGCTCAGAGGTATAGCACGCACATATACAGCCCTGGGTTCAGTACCGGTACCACAGAAACAAAAAAAGCACACCAAGAATACGTTAGAATCTTTATTTTTCTTCATAGGTACTATGGAGGGAATGTAGGGCTTGGGGCCCACTAAACAAGCACTCTGCCACTGCACTTACCCCAACCCTAGAGGGTCTCGAGTGGCTAGCCACTAACAAGCTGGACCGCCTTTAAAACTCATGCCACACTGGGCGTGGTGGTGCACACTTACATTCTCAGTACTTGGGAGGCTGAGACAAGAGGATCACAAGTTCACAGCCAGCCTTAGCTACTTGGTGAGGCCCTCTACAACCTAGATCCTGTTTCAAGATAAGATAATAAAATAGGGCCGGAGGTGTAGCTTGGAGGTAGAATGACCCTGGGTTCCATCCCCAATTAAAAAACACCAAAAAAAACCCAAAACCCAAAACCAAAACTCATACCAATTATAGGTTGGATGAGGGCTTTTTTCCCCCCTCATCAAATTTTTCCTTAAGAATATTAACAGATTCCCCATTCAAGTTTTCTCCATAGTTGAAGTAACGGAGGCTCTTTCATGTTTGAGACTTCTTTTCAAAGGCATCTGGACTGACGCAACACATGGCACCTGATGACACATTTACTAGAACACAGAAAGAATCGAATCGAAGCTTACTCCAGGAAGTCTTCAGAGCCTTTCTAGAATTCTTACTAGTGCTTACAGAGCACCTGATCAGATGCTTGGGAGCTTTTACAAAAACTCCTGGGCTTCCTCAACACAATCTGGTATACACTAGGAGAAACTGGTCTTGAAAAAGTTTCAAGTATGAAAAAGTTGAATAAGAAATCACATCAGGATACATCAACAATTTATGTGTAGTCAGTTCACCAGGCACGGACAGTGCTGCTGGTTCAAAGGCGGCTGTGGCCTTCAGCCTTAAGTCCTACCACCAGCGGTGGCACACACGGCAACAGGACGGCCAGATTCACGTGTGAGGGGTCAACACCGCTCGAAGACTTTGTACAGATCGGGTAAGTTCGCAAGCTGCAGGACATTTCCATCCTCTGTGAAACGTTTAGGAGGCAGAAGGTGCGATCGCAAGGCTTTATAGACAACATGTTCCACAGTCCACTTCCATGGGTTTGGACTGGAGCCCGGCACGTCACTCTGAAAAACATAAGTCAGATGTCAAGCCTCCCCGTGCTTCCCGGCTGATGGATGGGTGCTGGGCCTGGGCGGTCTCGGTGGCCTGTTACGGGCTGTGCTGTCTAAAGCTTTTAACAGCCTCTGCAGGCCTGGCTCTCGAGTCCCACAAGCCTGGGCGCAGGAGACGAGGCTTTTGAAGGGGGAGCCGCAGCCACCCCTCGTGGGGCCCATTTCCCTTCAGGGAGGATGTGTTGACTATCGCAGGACCTAACAATATCTGGATGGCAACAGCTGGGAGAATCTAACTCACCACCAGATCTGAAGTCTTAAAGTAGCCCCGTTCTTCCAAAAGCTCCAGAGACAAGAAACGAAAGAACAATGCGGGTGATTTTCCTAATTGTCCCTCCCTGTCTAAGCCTTAGCGCTCTCAGGTACGAGAAAATACCCCTTTCCCTCTGTCCTTCCTTTCCTTGAGGTACATTTTTTTCAATCAAGTAAGACAGTCTCAGCACAGCGTGGGAAGCACACTGCCCGCCTCTTCACTAGAGTGAGGGCCTCCCGAGGGGCTGGAGGCCGGACTCTCACAGAAAGGCTGTGGGACTCCTCCAGCAAGCTGGCCGCCTCACCTCGGGGCGACAGAAGCAATCACTAGGGTGGATGTGCGCTAGCTAGCATGGCTGCTTTTACTTCTACACCATTTCTACCCTCTCCCCTCCTCTCAAATAGTCACTCATTAAAAAGCAATGACTGAGATGGGCGTGGTGGCGCACGCTTGTAATCCCTGCGCTTGGGAGGCTGAGACAGGAGGATCGCACAGGTTCGAAGCCAGCCTCAGCTACTTAGTGAGATCCTGTTTCCACATAAAATATAAAATAGGTCTGGGAGGTAGAAAGCCTCTGGGTTCCACCCCCGGTACCACCAAAAAAAAAAAAAAAAAAAAAAAACGACTGGAAAAAGTGACAAACGACAGAGCGCAGGCTCATCCTGTACCAAGCTGACCTTGAGAGGAACACGGAGGCTCGCCTGCCTGGCAGTGCGTGGGCAGACGGAGACAAGGCAGGTTAGAGACCGGGAGGCTGGCCCTGAACCTAGACTTGGGCTGAGGTGCTGACATGGAGACACAGCCCCCAACCGCGGCCGTCCACCTCAACCTCCCATTTCTTGTGCTCCCGCGTCAAAGTTTCTGGCATCATTCTGGAGTCTGTGTTCTAGACCAGCAGAAGGACATAAAACTCATGAATACAAAGTTGACCACTGTGTTTGAATCTCATTATATACAGTAAAATTCTGAGTTTTTTTTTTGTGTGTGTGGTACTGGGGGGTGGAACCCAGGGGCTTTCTACCTCCGGGCTACACCCGCAGCCCTATTTTATAATTTATTTGGAAACAGGGTCTCACTGAGTTCCTGAGAGCCTCACTAAGTAAGCTGAGGCTGGCTTCCTTTGAACCTGCGCAGTCCTCCTGTCTCAGCCTCCCAAGCACTGAGCGCTGGGATTACAAGCCTGCGCCACCACACCCAGAGAAATTCTAAGATTTTAGAGTTGGGCAAATTTCACCCCCTCGAGGTTGTATGAGGGCCCACCCCGCCCTGGGGTGCCGGGGCGCATCACCTGCGGGCCGGAGAGGGTCGTCTCCTCCAATACATACTGCTTGCGGACGGAGTAGAACACTGCACATTCTTTACTGAGGCTTTCAAAACATTCCTTCTCTTTATCCCAATTCACCTGGTCCAAAGAATTCAACACCTTAGGATAGGTATAGGTTTTAAACATTTTCATTTCTAATGGAGATCACAGGCTACTGGCAGCTTAAAACGAGATGTGGCTTCAGGCATTAAATGGCACTGGCCGGCGCTGCTGGGATGAGCACTGGGCCGAGGGCCTTTGGCTGTCACGCCTCCTCATCCTTCCGGTTCCAAGTGAAGGCGTGGCCGCGCCACCCCATCCACACGCTGTCTCCAGACGTTACGTCACTCAGCAACGTACCTCTGTGGCCAGCCGAAGGATGAAGATAGGCAGTCCCTCCAAAGGGGGCACGTAGCTGTCGATCAGGAGGGGCAATCCAATCAGGTTCCCTTCCTGTTTGAGGGAAAAGGCCAGGAAAGGGGGACAAACGGTAAGCCGGCATAGGCCAGGCGCGGTTCTTCTGTCTAGTGCTGTCCAGTGCCGCTCTGGTTCCTGGCATTTGCCTGAGCTGGACACTGGGGGCAGGAGAGCCAAGCCATTTTTTTTTTTTTTTGGTGGTACTGGGGTTCCTGGAAGCCCTTCTACCTCCGGGCTACACTCCCAGACCTATTTTTTATACTTTTTTATTTGGAAACAGGGTCTCTTAGGCCAGCGCTGCTGGCTTCGAACCTGCGGGATCCTCCTGTCTCCGCCTCCCAAGCGCGGGGATTACAAGCATGTGCCACCATGCCGGGCAAGCCAAGCCATTTTTGCCCTGATGTGCATCAGGACAGCCTTTCCTTTGGATTTGCTGACTAGTCATAAAGAGCACAGCAGGATGGAAAAAGATCATGGGGTCAGAAGAAATGGATCGATGGCATCACCTCGTTAATGACGCCTGCAGGGGTGGGGCTCAGTGATTGAGTCTGGGCCCTGCACCCTGCCAACAAGAGTGGCGCTCGTGGGTGACAGCGCAGCTGTCTAACCGAGAAATGCAAATGGGGAGTGGGAAGGAGCCCGTGTGTGTCACATGCTGCTTCTGAGGGGAGCCCAGTCTTCTGATCTAGACACAGGCTCTTATCTGAAAACTACAAGAGAGGTGTACAAATGGCCGTCATACCCCATCGATTTCCAAAGAGAAATAGTCTGCAAGCATCTCCGCTTTCTTCTTCAGAAACTCTACAATGTATTCCGCAAGTTCTTCTTTGGGGCCATCTTCCTCTGTCCAGCCGCTCTCAGGGCTATCTAAGGCAAGCATGGCGAGGTCAAAGAGCGGCGCTGGCTCCTATGAAGGGCAGGAGAGTTAAACGCAAGCATCCAAACAAAGCCTGAATCCCCACATCACCACTGACAGCAGGTGAGAGACCACTGATGGAATGCATTCTTGATCCCTAGCAGTGGTGCCTCAACAATCCATGTTGGCCAGTTTTATAGCATGTTTATATCTTCCCAAATTTTCTTTAATACATACCCATTAGACCTATAATAATTAACATTTAAGTTGGCCACTAAGTGACGATTTGACTAAAAAAGTATAATATTTTATTGCAATTAGATACTTCCATGTACAAATAAAACACAGAAAGTAACACTGGGCGTGGTGGCTCACGCTTGTAATCCCCGCGCTTGGGAGGCGGAGACAGGAGGATTGTGCTGGTTCGGAGCCAGCCTCGCTGGCTTAAGAGACCCTGTTTCCAAGTAAAAATATATAAAATAGGTCTGGGAGTATACCCCAGATGTAGAAGGGGCTCCAGGAACCCTAGTACCACAAAACAAAACAAAACAAAACATCACAGAAACTACCTTAAGCATATTTAGAAAAATTTAGTTTACTACAAATAAGTTATTATACAGCTATTTTCAGAAACGACCAGCTATTTCAGACATAAAGTTCCACAAATGAGATAAACTTACCGATAACCGCAGAACACCAAAATTGGCAAAATCATAAATGAGTATCTGATAGAATAGTTCTTCACTAAAAACAAAAATAAAGCAGTTTTATGGAGAAGTGGAATCCATGCTTGAGCGTCAAACACCAGGGACACAAAGAGAGACACAACCTCTGGAACATGAACAAACACAGATGGCCTGCACGGCTACAGAACAAGAGTCTGACAAGATCTCCTATATTTCCAAGGGACGGGTGAGGGTTGGATTCTAAATGTCCCCCAAAGCTCATGTGCTAGGCAGTGCAGCCACTCACACTGGGGTGTGGCTAGAGGATCAGGTCACTGCACAGGTCTTAGAGACTGAGCCTCTTCTTGGCCCTCCACCTCTCTCTTTCTGCTCCCTGGCCACAGGTTGGCATGTGTTTTTTTCTTCTGCTACACCCTGCACTGCTGCTATGACATGATTCCTGCCTTGAAGCCAGTTGCCCATGGATTAGGGATCTCCAAACCTCTATCTGCAATTTTGGGACTGGTTTGGACTTTTGTCTGTGAAAGAACTTGAATGCAACTGTGATTTGGACCTTGGAAGTCATGTACTTAGACATGCTACAAAGTGAAAAGCAAGCAAAGTAGGCTCCCAGGAAATTAGCCAATGGCAGCTCACTATATACACCCAAGGATTCTCAAAACAGACAGCGGAGCGTGAACAGAGCTGCAGCAGAAGGGCTTCCAAGCTTATAAAGAATGAGCCCGAATCCCCAAGGAAGTACAGATGCTTCCGGACCTGGCAGTTCCTAGCCTAGGGAGCGTAAGTAGGTCCCTGCGTCATGTGCCAAGTCCAAGCAACGTAATAGCAGCTGCCCCCTCGCAAGGCCAAGAGGGGCTGGAGGAGAGTTCCGCAGTGGATAAATGATGTTCAGTAGATGCAAGGGGCCCATCTGAGTGCAGGTAGCCATGACCTGACTCACCAACTCGTCTACCAAGGTCCCTGGAAATCAACAGACCTATCACCTGCTGCACACAGGCCGCTGGCCTGCTGAGGCCACCTGTGCTGACAAGCCCCTGGCTTGGTCACTGGTTAGCACACAGCTTTGCTACATTCCTGAAGCTAGGATTGTGTCTTCTCTCCCCACAGTGCTCTGCTGCACACCGTGGATATAAGAATAACAATGCCAATCCCTCAATATTGGGCACCGCCAACACTGCTAGGCTCACAGAGGGGACTGGGTTTCAGGTTACTTTGTATTCTCACAAAAAAATCCCTTAAGTAGTAATAAACCAACTTACAGAAGAGAAACCTGAGACATACTTTAGGAAAGTAAGCTGCTCATATCATATAACTAGGAAATGGTCAAACCTGGATTTGAGACCCTGTCTGCCTGCCTCCCAGGCCTGTGACTTCCCAGCCTCGGGCCGGCCACCCCAGCCTTCAGCGCCCTGCCCCCAGGGCCGCTCGGCTGGTGGCTCTGCTCGCTGTGTTTGCTCGCTCACTCGCCCGAGGTACCTAAGTTTGGTGGTGTTGAGAAGGTATAACTTGGTCTGGTGCTGGGCCAAGGCCCACTGAGGATTCACACAGCCCACAAAGGAGAGGTTGTGGAGCATCTCTCGGAGAGCTGGAAAACAAAAACCAGAACAGACCCTGGTGAGTCACGGAGCCCTACTGGCACCTCCTCACACCCCAAAGCACCACACACGCCAGAACACCGAGCCAGCAGATGCGGAAAACAGAGACAAGGAGAAAACTCACTCCTCTTTTAGAATACAACAAGGCACTGCCCAAAGGCCTGGGAACGCCCAAGGACCAGGAGCAAAGGCAAAGCAAGAGTCCGGAGAAGTAACGGGAGCTCTGAAGGCTGCTCCACCCAGAGACACAGAGAACTCTGGGATCACAAGCTTGAGTTTCCACAGGCCTCGGCAGTGCCAAAGGACCACACAAGCCCAGGAATGGTTTTTAAGTGGGGAGGCTAACAGATCACTGCCACACACATGAAGCTGACACACCACAAGCATTCACAGAGGTCTCCAGCCTGGGCGTGGTGGCACATGACTGCAATCCCAGTACTTGGGAGGCTGAGACAGGAGGTTCACAAGTTCAAGGACAGGTTCGGCAATTTAGCAAGACCCTCAGGAACTTAGACCCTGTTTCAACATAAAAATATAAAATCAGGTTCAGAGGTAAAATACCCCTTGGTTCAATCCCCAATACCCAAAATAAAATGTTTCCAAATAAGTTCTAAATATATTTTCACTGAGGACTATCTCAAATATACATAGGTCTTCAAAAACCAGTTAGAAAAGATAAAAATTCCAAGCCGGGCGTGGTGGTGCACACTTGTAATCCCCGCGCTTAGGAGGTTGAGATAGGAGGATCATGCAGGTTCGAAGCCAGCCTCAGCTACTGAGTGAGGCTCTCAGCAACTTAGTGAGACCCTGTTTCCAAATAAAGTATAAAATAGGTCTGGGAGTATAGCCTGGAGGTAGAAGGCCCCTGGGTTCTACCCTCACTACCACCAAAAAAAAAAAAAAAAAAAAAAAAGGAAAGATAAAAATTCCAACAGAAAAAAAATAGGCAAAAAAGTTTGAACAGTCACTTAACAGAACAGGAAAGACACATACTAAGCTTTATTAGTCACCCAAGAAAATCCTAAAACCACTATCCCATACTGTTCCACAGTCAAATATGGAAAAGAGCAAACACAACTTCCTGCCACTGTTGGTGGGAGAATGAATACCTCCTTTTGATAAACAACTCGCCACTTTACAACCAGCAGTTACGCTCCTAGAGCACAGCTTCCGCACCAGGGCCTCAGGCCACAGCCCCAGTGTCCTGAGTGGACGGACTGCACCGCCCGAGGCGGGACCACGCACAGGGTGAGGGGAGCAGAACAGCTGGCCAGAGCGCGCGCTCACGACCGCGATGTGCGTGTGCATTCCCGCACGCAGGCTAAGTCCACTTGTGAAATTCACAGCTTGCAAAACGAAACGGCTCTTAAGGAATACAAACAGAGGTGGTAAAACTATAAATAAAAAAAAAAAATCCTACAATTCAGAGTAGTGGTTAGCTAAGAGAAGGGCGGGCGTAGAGGTGCTGCCCAGGTGACAGTAATGCGCCTTTCCTCAAACAGGATGTGTTCCCACAGGTGTTCATTTTTTTTCTGTAGATGCTACAAATTTTGTATTTAACATTTTTTCTGTGTGTATATATAAAATTATTAAGGTGGTGCTGAAGATAGACTCCAGGGCCTTGTGCATGGTCTACCAATGAGCTGTAACCTCCAATCCTCCCATTTATTATTTTTAATAGAAGAAGTAAACACACCACCACCAAGAGGAGGGGTCAGTGAGGTGCTGGAGAAGGCAGAGCAAGGGTGAGGGCCTCGTGACAAGCCTGCATGTGCGTCACGGTTTGTTCACTTACTTATGTGTGTGCGGTTACTGGAATTGAATCCAGGGGTGTTCTACCTCTTAACTACGCCCCTGGTCCTATTTTATTTTGAAACAGAGTCTCGTTAAGTTTCTGAGGCTGGCTTTGAACCTGTGATCTTCTTGTCTCAGCCTCCCTAGTACTAGGATTACAGGTGTGTGCCTAAGTGCCCAACACATCATGTTTCTACTATATTCTTTAAGATTGGGCACCACAAGCAAATTCTCACATTGTTACATAAGACACCCCCCCAAAAGACTTATTTTCTTCATTTTTAGAATAAGTGTCCTCTCTGTTCCCACTGGAAACTCAGTGTCTCTACAGGATGTTCTGTGTAGGCGGAAAATGATTATTTTAAAAGCTGGAGAACATCAAATAATCTTGAATAATGAGGCACTGGAGGAAAGAGCAGTGTGATCCACTAAAAATGGGTCAGAGATTTTTCCATGCAGAACGTTCAGGACCTGCTCTGACGCATGGCCCGCCAGCCTGTCCTCGCGGCCCTTATCAGGACGTAAGCACCGCCGCTCCATTTCTGCCCTAGATGTCCCCACAGCCCTGGCGTCCACAGGCGGCTCCTGCCATTCTGTGAGGAGCAGCATGGGACCAGGCCCTTGGGCTTCAAGGCAAAAGCACCCTTCTGACTCCACAGCCGGGGCTCGGGGCGGGCACTGTTCTCAGAAGCAGCAAGCAAAGCCAGACCTACAGAGGGCTCAGAAGGAAGGAGCCAGTTCTGGTTCCTAACACCCGCAGCGCTTCCAGAGCAGAGCTCCGTGTGCCAGCACCTCGCTGCGCCTGACACTGCCATGGCGCCCTGCCAGGCTTGGGGAGCTCTCCACACCGGCCCTTCTCCCTGCTACAGATTCTTTTTGTCTTTTTGGTACTGGGGATTGAACCCAAGGCATCGTACCTTCAAAGTGAGCGCTTTGCCACTGAGCTACATCCCAGCCCAGATTTCTTTCATTCTACCGTACACTGCAGGGAGCTGTGCACTGAACAACCCCACGCAATGCCACGGTATTCTTGAAGGCAGGCCCTCTTCATCTCGCTGTCCACTGCAGTGCCTTCTATAGAGAAGACACTTGACAGACACCTGCTGAACTGACTTCATCCATGTGCCAAAAGACACCCTTACCAGTGACAAACACCCTCAGAATATGTGCATGCAGACCCATGACTTTTCATCAGGAAAATAAAACCAAGTGTGGCTCTCTGCAGGCAAAAACCCCAAAGCACATTTCACACTTAAATGAGCGCAAACAGCTTGTGACATTGCTCTTTCCCATTTAATTAGATAACGATATGGAACGAGCAACGAATCCAGACATCACTGATCCCTACACTTCCACAGACCGTTCCACTGGACACTGGACCTGCCAGAAGTAACCTCATTTGTTAACCGGAAGTGCACCCACCACGGACAGATAAGTCCACCAGGCGCAAGACTGCTGGGTGTTCAACTTTGACGCCCTTTTACAACAGGCTCTAGGACCTCACGGCCAGGCTGCTCCTCCCTACAGCCCGCTCGCGCCTTTACTGAATGTCTACTGCGTGCACTCAGAACTGCCGGCACTGGCAACGAGGCTGCAAGCCCACAGACACATCCTGGCACGGACACCGAGCTGCGGGAAGGCCACAGAGGTAAGTGACCGAGGACGTCGGAGGCAAAGCCGCTCCGCCCGCTCGCTGAAACCTCCCGGAGCAGCCCGCTGTGGGCCTCTCTGGGCCAGTGACCTTCCTCACTAAATCTGAGTCTCAGAGAAGTCCCCACAGAGCCTTCAGCTCAAAGACAACCAGCTTTCTCCAGCTTGTGTAGAGACACCAGCGGGCAGCGCCTGCCCCGAGCGGTGCCTGGGAGCTGGTGAAGCACACCACGCTACCTTAGGAGTTCACAGCAGCCCGGAGAGGCCGCGGTCGGAGCACATCCACAGAGCAGAGTGAGCGATGGAGCCAGCGGAGGCCTCCTGCGCCACACCAGGCGGGTGAGGGGGCCAACACTTCCAGGGCCACTGGGTCGGAGCTGCCACTCCCAAAGGCTCAGGGGTGCTCAGCTGCTCCTGAGCTACCCAGCCCCTTTAAAAATTAATCCACGCTGGGCGTGGCAGCGCACGCTGGTAATTCCAGCACTCAGGAGGCTGAGACAGGAGGATTGTGGTTCACGGACAGCCTCAGCTACTTAGTGAGGCCCTCCGCAACTCAGTGAGACCCTGTTTCAAAATAAAGAATAAAATATAGGGCTGGAGGTGTCGCTCAGAGGTAGAACGCCCCTGGGTTCCATCCCCACAGACAGCCTGTCTACACTCGGAGCCGCAGTCTCGCCATCGTAAGCAGGTTGGGCGGCTGTTGCCATTCGCTCTCACACACCTCAGTCCCTGCGCCAGCCCCTTTTAGTTCCTAAAACCATGAATTCTGCAGGGACGGGACCAAGATGCAGCTGTACACTGAGGCATTCTAAGAGCTCTTTCTGAAGAAGACGCTAGTGGCTACGGCTGCGGCTTCAGGACATGAACATCCCTACCAACTCCTCGTTCTGTGGTATTTGTATTTGTTCTCTGATCAGCACTGTGATTTTCCAGGGCAGAACGAATCTCACTCTATAGATGCGGAAAACCGCAGCATAGAAGGGTGAGTTAGCTGAACGTGAGCTACCCCAAGGCCTGCAAACCTCCCACCAGAACACAAACATCCCATCCAGCCCGCAGGATAAGAACTTTGCTGCCACACTGCTTTGAACTCAAACAAAGCCAAATAAAAACTGAAAATGACTGGTGACTGCTTTACTCTGACTCCTCTGATGTAATGAGAATACCAATGAATTCTAAACAAACTATTTCCCTTTCTCTCCCTATTTATTTATTTATTTATTTATTTATTTATTTATTTTTATTTTTGCAGTACTAGGGATGGAACCCAGGAGCATTCTACCTCCGAGCTCCACCCCTAGCCCTATTATTATTATTATTATTTTAATTTTGAAACAGGGTCTCACTGAGTTGCAGAGGGCCTCACTAAGTAGCTGAGGCTGTCCGCGAACCACGATCCTCCTGTCTCAGCCTCCGAAGCACTACGATTACAGGCGTGCGCCACCTCGCCTGGCTTTTTCTCTTCCTCTTGAAAACTGTCTTCAAGCTGCTGCTGCCCAGCCTGCTGAGGGAGGAGGGCCGCCCAGCATCCTGTGTGATTGGGGCTCCAAGCTGATCCAGGCACGTACGTACTCTCATGTCCTCGCTCGTTAATTTCTTCCTGGAGACTCAAAACGCTGGTGAGGTTAATGATCCTCCTCCGCGGGGTGCAGGCTGCTGTCATTTCCTTCTGGGACTCATTTTCCATCATTTCCACATCAGACTCTTCCCGGGATCTCTTTCTGCAAAGAGGAAATGGACCCGACCACTTTGTGAGCGCAGCCTGATTTCGCACACTGCCCTGTGTTGAAGGCAGCAGTTTCTCTGCGCCGTGGCAGCTGGCGCACAGCTGCAGAGAGCTCTGTGCTGGTGGCAGGCCGGCAAGATGCTCACCGTCCAGCACACTGCTGCCGTGGCCCTCACATCCCCACAGCCGGCCGCTCCCAGGATCCGGAGTCGGCCTGACCCAATGCAGGGTCATGAGCCGGCGGACTGAGCTTGCTGAGCCCCGTCCCTCCATCCCCATTCATCCACCATCAGACACTGACAACACAGGCAGCAAACAGACACCAGGCGCCACCTCTCGCGAGGCGTGCTTTCTAGTGAGAGCCCAGCCGCCACAGAAAGGATGGTTTAGTGGCAACACACCAAGAAGGAAGTAAAACGAGGTGCACAATGGAACGGTGGGAGAGGAGAGGAGCCTTCAGTCCAGTGGACAAAGGAGGCTTCTGACACAAGGTGACATTTAAGCCGAGACCTAGAGGACGAGACACCGCAGCATTTCCAGGCTGAGGGAGCAGCAGTAGCACCCGAGGGGCAAGAAGCTCAGCCGGTCTGGATCAGAGCCACGTGGCTAATGCCCCACAGGGAAGAGGGAACTGGAGGCAGGAGGGAGGCACAGCGGGGAATTCAGACGCCATCAGCATGCAGCGGGAGGCCAGCGGGAGGTTTTCAGCAGAGGAGTGACACAATCTGACTTCTGCTTTATAAAAACTTCTTTGGGTGCTGTGTGCTAAGTATCCCAAAACTCCCCAAGTAACAAATGAAACACTTGCCCTGCAGGGCTAAGAGCCTTATGTGAGATAATATATGTAAAGTGTCTGCCACACAATAAATGCTCATTAAATGCCAGCATTCTCTATTATTCTCTAGAAGACGTCCTTACAGGTTGATTGCTGGGATGTGCAAAGCGCAGGTAAGCAGCTCTTCCACGTTCCATTTGGCCGAGGCCGTGGGGATGAGCCACCGCGTAAACCTGCGGCTCTGAGCAAATGGCTGGACCGTGAGCTCTCGCGCAGCACGTGCACACATTCCAGAACACCCCCTTGGATTCCAGTGACAGCAGCCTGCAGAGCGCGCGCTGGGCGTGCTCACAGACAGCAGCGTCCCTCCTGCGCCCGCTCCTCTGGCTCTCTTGCTGGCTCACATACTACCTGGGAGTTTGTGAAGGGGACTTGGAAAGGGGGCTTCTTCTGCAGGGGCAGCGGCGGCTTTGGTAGGACAGAGAGCTATGTCCACCTCCTCTCTCCAGCTGCCTCTCATAGAGGCTTTGCCAAAGTGCCTCACTAAAAACAAAGGAGGCAGCCGGGCGTGGTGGCGTACGCCTGTAATCCCTGTGCTTGGGAGGCTAGACAGAGGATCACAGGTTCAAGGACAGCCTCAGCAAGTAGTGAGGCTCTTATTAACTTGGCGAGACCCTGTTTCAAAATGAAAACAAAAAAAAAATAGGGCCGGAGGGGGGGGGGTGTAGCTCAGAGGCAGAATGCTCCGCTTTTCTCGTGTGTGTGTGTGTGTGTGTGTGTGTGTGTGTGTGTGTGGTGTGGTGGAATTTTTGTTTTTTTGGCACTAAGGATTGAATATAGGGGCATTTTACCTTTTACATTTGAGCTACACCCCCACCTTTTTTACTTTTTGTTTTGAAACAGGGTCTCTCTAGGTTGCTGAGGCCCTCACTAAGTTGTGAAGGCTGGCGTTGAACCTGCAGTCCTCCTGGCTCAGGCTCCCAAGTACTGGGATTACAGGTGTGCACCACCACGCCGCCTCTGATGTGTTTTCAGTGACTACTTGGAGTCATGGACATGTGAGATGTTTCAGGGTAGACTGATGGTGGCTTCTAAGCCATGGTCAAAGGCAGAGAGCGGGCAAGGTGCCGGGAAGGTAGACACAAATCAAGCAAGAGAAGACACAGCGTTCTATGAAAAGCCAAAGTCAGAGCTGGTCTAACTAAGGAACAAAGAAGCAAGCGGCACCTTCCCTTCCCGAGGCCACACCTGGGGCAGCCTGGGCTGGCACCGGGCGCTCTCTTCTCTGCTGCTGGTGCATCCGCCTCTGAGCCCCGGTTCTCTGCAGCCGGTTCAGCAGGGGCCGGGAGGTCGGGCATCTCCTGGTCCTGCTGCCCGGCCTCCCCACCGGCGCCCCCCAAGCCGTCTCCGAGGGCAGTGGCCGGGGTCTGAGCGGGCAGGGCTCTGCTCACAGGCTGCAAAAAGGCATCCAGCCTCTGTTCCCGGGAATCTGTACGGACCATCTGGTATGCGTAGACCTTGTCACCACTTCCAGAAGAGGAGGAGGAGGTCACACCTGTTGTGGACTTAACCACCTCCCCAGAGGGGCCTGCAAGTCCTGGGAGCAAGGTCTGTATCAAAAAAGGAGACAGTGGGAAGACTCAGAATAAGTACAGAAGTTCAGGTGCCCACATGGGGCAGTATTAGAGCAAAAAGTTAGAACCAGGCATAACTACCACTACAGAATTATTTATTATAGGAACAATTTTGACCTAAATTTAGAGTATAAAATTAAAATTGTTTATAAGAATAAAATTCAAAAAGAGTCCTTATAATCTTCAATTTGGCTTGAAATGGAAATATCAGTGCACAGTTTTCATATTTTTGTCTGTATTTGCTGCTGTAAGAATTTTATTTTCTACTGTGGCAAGATATATATAACATAAAGCTTACTACTTTAATCATTCTTAAGTAAAAATTCAAAGGTATTAAGGATATTCACACCGTTGTGCCACCATCTCCACCAACTATCTCCAGAACTTTTTCATCTGACTAAACTGAGCCTGTGTATATATTACATAGCAATTTCCCCTCTTCTCCTCCTAGCCCCTGGCAACCACCATTCTATTATGTTTTTTATTTATTTCTTGCAGTGCAGGATTGAACCCAGGACCTCATGCATGCTAGGCAAGTGCTCTACCAAGTGAGCCACAGTCCCAGACACCATTTTGAAATACACATCTCCTAGTTCTACACACTGGAATGGCCTAAAAGCAATGGCCACCATGAAGCAGGAGGACCCCAGGCCCCAGCTTCCAGCCATTAAACCCAATCTCCACTAAGATGAATTAGCGCCCACTGGAGAAATGACTAATGCTGGACTAAGGCTGCGAAGGCACACAGTATGCCTGCAACACCTTGTCTTGCTAGAAACAAGGGAACTATAAACCAATGGAGTTGGGTAAAGGAGAAGGGTGCCAGCTGAAGGGCCTCCTAATGCTGGGAACATTTTAACATCAACAGGAGAAGTGACCTCAACTACCTACAACGGGCCGCTTTGCAGTAGCTATGACACAACACTGAAAAAGTGGGGAGGGAGAAAGGAAGAGGGACTACGGCCATACCACCCTGAACGCGCCCGATCTCGTCTGATCTCGGAAGCTAAGCAGGGTCGGGCCTGGTTAGTACTTGGATGGGAGAAAGGAAGAGGGAAAAGTCACCGACCATCACCAAAACTGCTAGGACACCAACTTGTTCTTTAAAAATTGACAATGAAAGGGACAGAATTCAGCATCTGGCCTTATGTCTAGCATGAACTGTATTTTAGGATCAGATAGTTTTAATAAATCAGAGAAAGTTCTTCTACACAGAATACTCAGTTGATACAGAGAAAATAACAAAACCAGAAAACCATACTCTTGCAATCCAATGTGGCAGCTGATCCAGGCGATGGTCACCCACTGGCTTGTAAGTGAGGGAGCAGGCTGTCACCAGATGGGTCCACTGATGAACCCTCGCTGGAACGCCTCAGCAAGTCCCGAAGCGCCTCCTGCTGGACCGTGAGGGAAGTACAGGCCCACCTACCCATCCTGAATCCTTGCCACCCTAGGGCAAAATCAGTTCCCTACCTCTCCTAGCCCAGGAAACCCTACTAAACCCTGAGATTCGCTCTGGCGAAGGCTGACATCTATTTTACGTTTTGCTTCGGGTATGGCCAAGGCGAAGGGGGATTCTAAGCAGATGCTCTTGGTGTCTTGAAGCTCAGAGTTGCATGGTTTCAATGGAGCCATCCTGGGCAGCGGGCCCAGCTCGCCCCTCGGTAACCGCCTGCTCCAATGTGGCTTCTGACCATTTACCTTCACAGCACACATGCGTCCTCACTCCACCACCTGCTCCCCTGGACATCCTTGGCCAGCCCTGGGCAGTGGGCACAAGGGCAGAAGCAGGGACGCAGGAAGATGGTAGCTTCACGGCCAAAAAGCCAGGAGCCCATGTGGGCTGGTGCTGCCAGAGGAGGTACTGTGAGCACCGTGGGAGCAGGGGCAGCGCTGAGGTTAGACCCCATGACACAAGGCAGCCAGAAGCGGAGGCAGGCCCTCTGACCCAGGCATGCACTTTCCTTCTGAAGACGCGCTGGGGCAGGCGTCTGCAGGATGCAGTGCAATTTAATAAGGAAAGTGTCTGGCTTTTAGTTTCAGTGTCTGTTGTGCCTTATGACGAAGGAACGGCTGCCCAGAGTCACATCAGCTCGGAACTGGGAGGGACTAGACAGCATAGTATACAGCTTGCTTAGAGGAAGCTGAGGCCTCAGAAGAAGTAACTCACAAGTCCTGGGCACTCATAAGCCAGGGAACTGTGGTAAGATGAATGGCACCCAGCCCTGGACTTCCTTCCACCTTCACCTGCTGCCTGCACCTGTCCTTAGACACGGGGTGACCAGTTCCACCTTATTGGGGGACCTGGAGGCCAAGGCGGCTGAGGCGACAGCAGGTACTTGGCTCTGCCCAAAGCTGAAGCCCCTGCCCTTCCCCCTGCCGCCGGGGCCAGCCCTCCACTCTGCCCTGCGTGGCCGGATCAGCGGCCTCCTGAGCAAATCCAGGGCAGAGAGGACATGCAGAGGCTGCCCAGTTCATTTACAGACAGCCCATTTGCCTCGGTCTGAAGCCCACATGGAGGCGATGTGGGGAAGACTCAGGCTTATGACTCCAGGCCCAGGGGCAGGCGCAGGCCCCTTCACAGGAGGCTCAGAGAGGGAAATGATGCTAAAAGAAGACGCCGAAGAGACACCTGGGAAGGAGGTTCTAAAGCACGAGGCAGACCCGGCTCCCAGGTCTGACGGGGCACAGGGCCAAGCTTCTCGGGCACCAGAGAAACAGCAGGAAAAGCGCCCACCTGGGTGAAGTACGTCCGGGAGGAGTTGGAGCCCAGCAGCCGGCCCTCGATGTGCTGCTGCACCCGCTCCAGGATGCTCTCCTCGTGCAGGAAGTGGACTTCGTGCTTCGTGGGGTGCACGTTGACATCCACATTCTGGGGGCTGATTTCTAAACTGCCACGAAGAAACGAGGACGGTTACCTCCGATCGTGGGGTTAGGGGGAAAGTCACGTGGCATGCGTGGTGGCCGGGTGACCGAGGGAGGCTGTGGGGCAGTGGCCAGGACTGCAGGTGAGGTCCGAGTGGCCGTTCAGATATGGCTCCGGCATCTAAGAGTGTGGAGCTTTGGGCTACGTTCACCCCGTCTCTGCCTCACTTTCTGCATCTGTCAGGGGGGGCTGGCATTGCCACCCCACAGGTCTACAGTGGGGTTGGGCTTCGCACACACCCAGCTCCTTCATTACAGCGTGCCAATTAGCGTCATTCTACGACTAGTGGGAGTTCTTAATACGTGACCTCAAGCAAGTCACTTATCCTCTCTAGCTGTGTCCTCATCTGTAAAGAAAAAGTCACCATGAACCTGTCCTCCAGTTACTGTTCTGTACTGCGATTCAAAACCAGACCAGATGCCAGAGAACACTGCACCATTAACGTGACACGGGGCCAGCTCAAAGCTGTGCCACCCGTCAACTTACTGCCCCGCTAGGTCTATGCTAACGAAGCTGTCAGTTCAGGGCGCCAGATGGACAGAGGAGGAGGAGGAGGAGGAGGAGGAGGAGGAGGGAGGGGGCAGGGGAGGGGAATCCCTATGCCAGATTCTGGCACACCGCCCTCAGCTTTGTACAAGTTCCTGGGTACACGAGGCCAGCAGTGCGGCCCCTTGCCATGGCAGTTGCCCCCAGCCAGCTGTCAGGGTGGTGCTGGGGAGCGCCGCCTCCACCTCGCCACGTGGTACACCGCAGCCAAATCCTCAACAAGGTTTGTGCTTGTGGAGGTGTGGTGGGAGAGTGGCGAGGTGCCCCCATCTCATCCCTAGGGGTGCTGCTCCCTACACCCGCTTTTCCCGGAACATCACTTCTTCCTGTCTAACCCTTTTACTTTAATCCCATCTGTGATTCCTTATTAAATTTCCCCTGAGCTGGGCGTGGGGTACACACCTGTAATCCTAGTACTTGGGAGGCTGAGCCAGAAGGATCCGGATTTTTAGTGAGGCCCTTTGCAACTCAGCGAGACCCTATTTCAAAATAAAGAATGGAAAATAGGGCTGGGTGTACAGCTTGAGGTAAAATGATGTCCCTGAGTTCAACCCCCAGTACCAAAAAAAAAACCCAAAAAACGAATGGAAGGAGACCTGGAGCACACCCGTCCACTCTGCTCACAAGCTGCCGCCCTCCTGAAGGGCGACACATGCCATCACTTTCGTGCCGCCATCAGGAGCAGAGGCTTAGAGTGGCGTTCTGCTAGGTTAAGAAATAAAGGGAAGAGAACTGCTTCAGCTGTGAGAAGGCTGGAACCTCCTTCTGCCAGTGCACGGGATGCGCCGACGGGGCGCAGCTGCCGTGTCTTTCAGGGATAGCCCGATAAACCTGTTCCCGTGAGTCTCATGTGAGGAGTTCGGTGCTACATTACCTGAGGTACAGGAATGGGTGTGTGTTTTTGGGCAAATACGCTGCATACACCGTTTCTATGGCTTTTCTCAAGGAAGCTGATTCTACCAGACGATCTAAAAAATAAAAGAAAGTAACCAGCTGAAAATTGTCCTTAGAGGTGAGGGTACAAGTGCCTCTTCATGCCAAGCCATGAAGCCACCTCAGGAAGGACCCCCCTCCAGAGTGGGAGCCATGCCAGAGCCCCAAGAGAAAGGGCCCTCGGCCTGCCACAGCCTCGCAGCATCCCACGACAGGGACTCTGTTCCCATTCAAGTCCCAGAAGAGAGAGAAGGCAGTAAATTCTGCCCCCCACACCCCTCCCCTCAGCTCACGTGGACAAGCTTTGTCCTCGCTGGACCAGCAGAAAATCTGACCTCAGCTCTCAGACTCTGCCTTCTGCAAAGACGCACTGACTACCTATCACATGCACCAACTGCTGGGAGACACGGCTGGGATAAACCCATCCCAAGCCCAGTGCTCAGCACTCCTCCCGAGATCTCAACAGTGAGACACAGAACGGCTAACTCTGCTCAGGGGCTCGGCAGAGGGCATCCATACTCGGTGAAGGGTAAGAACGGGTTCTCCAGAACTTCAGGCAGTACAAATGTACACATGTGTGTGTAAGGCCACTTAGGAAATGACACATATGTGGAATGCTCCAGAACAGTAAAGGCCGAGAAGGAAACCAGTCAGAGGAAGATCTGCAGAAAACACAGCTCTTCTTTCTGTGCCCAGCTTTATTTTTTTATTTTGGTGGTACTGGGGGTGGATCCAGGGGCTTTTCTACCTCCAGGCTATACTCCCAGACCTATTTTATACTGTATTTGGAAACAAGGTCTCACTAAATTGCTGAGAGCCTCACTAAGTAGCTGAGGCTGGCTTTGAACCTATGCAATCCTCCTGTCTCAGCCTCCCAAGCTCTGGGATTACAAGCGTGCGCCACCATGCCCGGCTGTGCCCAGCTTTAGATGCCCAGCTGATAACATGTCGTCCTGTGTAACTACAGCACGGACGTGTTACATCTTTGTATTTCAGTGAGAAGCGTGGCTGTGGCTTCATCAATGAGGAGACTATTATTTTCTGAGTGCTCGCCACAGCCACAGCCCTTGGATAAACATCCCTGAATGCTGGAACGCATGCGCCGAGCACACGGGCCAGCAGCAGGCCTGGCACTGGACAGAGGACAGCTGGGGCCTCTGCTGAGGTTGTGAACGTGGACGAGCCATAGGAGCCTTCTGTGAGCCGCGCTCGGCGGGTCTGGAGGTGGCAGGAGGAGCTCACTTTCTTGGCTCCTGGGAACCTGGCATCGTGAACAGATCTGCTGTTAGCACAGAGTGCAGAGAGCAGCCGCAAGAAACACAGACTCAGCCAGCCAGACGGCACTCACACCGACTCCCCCTCGTCTACTCTGTAGCCACGGAGTGTGTTATAAGGCAGCCATTCTTCATGGTTAGAAGGAAATGAATGGAAAATGTTTTCTGAGCCTTCTTTGTTATACATCAAGCTTAAGTCCTTTTGAATGCACTAGGAGAAAAAAGTGCTAATGTAGATGACTTTAACAGAATGTGTCGATAAAATGGCGGGCTCACTCCTTCCTGGTCCTACGCTGCGTTCAATGGCTGCTGTAAAACACGGATTCTTTGGGACAGACTGTAACAGTCAGCAATGAGCACTTACCAGCGGGCTGGGCAGAGATTTAGGACACAGATTATAAATGCTTCCTAGTCAAACCAAACTTTGGCGCAAGGTTTCCTGTGTGTAACGAAACCTGGGGATTAGGTTTAATAGTTTAGGGTCCATGACACTCGCCTCTTAGCTCTTCTCCACTTACGGTTGATGAAGAGTAAGAAAATGCACTTCTTCACCGAGTAGTTTGCGTTGGATATGTAGCCACGCATCTTGAAAGCGAGGGTTTTGTCTTCACACCCAACCTCTATCAGTTCTCTAGTTACGAGAGAGAAAATACGAAGCTTTTGCAAACACTGGACAACACAAACATCGTAAAACAGAATTAGAAAACAAATAAACTAACTTTGCCAAATGAGGACCCGAGACGTAGATCACTGAGGTCCTCGAGGCCGGCTCATCCGTCCAACTGCCGTCAGACCCACCATCCACGCGCCTGCCCCCGTCAGGGTTCTCAGGCACTACTCTACTTCCGGGATATAACACTGGGTCCCGGCCCCACGATCTTACTTTGTTGAAGGTTTTATGTACATCAGTAACTAAACCCCAAAGATGTGATTCCAAGAACTCGTCTCTGCTGCTCGCTTACTGTGATGAATGGGACTCTAGAGTGGTGTCCCCAGAGTGTGTTTACTGGGGAATGGAGGTTAACAAGTGAAAAACTGGTCCCAGACGAGCCACATTTATTTCTGCCTGAAGGTCTTCTCAAGGGCTGGGCCTTTTGCCTAGAAAGCTGCACCCAAGCCATTTATCCTTCATACTTCAAGGATCACTTCTTCTGAGACTTCTCTGACTGTCCCTGTCTCTGACCCAGGATTCTCCCATCATGCACTGCGATTTCCTTTGAGGCCATGAGCACAGTCTGCTAACGAATGGCATAATTGGTCCGTGGGTCTTTCCAATGAGAAAACCCCATGAAGGAAAAGGACCGCTTTTCTTTTTCTTCTGTACCCACGATGGCGCACAGCACCGGCGAGCAGCCTGCGCTCACTAAGGGTTCGCTGGGCGGATGACGGAAGCTTTTCCTGCAGTAACCTGCGCTCTGAGCATCTGGGTAGAGGGTATAGTCTGCCGCATTTCCCACACATGGAGCCAGCAAACTCTTCCCCAAATGTCTCAAGAGCCTGGTATTCTGGAAACCTGCTTTGGAGAGTACTGCTCTAAAGGGTTTCTAGTCTTTTCTTGGGCGGGGGCGCAGGGGGGTGTACTAAGGATTGAACACAGGGGCATTCTAGTCTTTTCTTGGGCGGGGCGCAGGGGGTGTACTAAGGATTGAACACAGGGGCATTCTAGTCTTTTCTTGGGCGGGGCGCAGGGGGGTGTACTAAGGACTGAACACAGGGGCATTCTACCTCCGAGATACACCCCCAGACTTTATTTTTAAACAGATTCGTGCATAGCTGCTCAGTGTCTCACTAAGCTGCTGAGGCTGCCCTCAAACCTGCGATCCTCCCGTCTCAGCCTCCGAGGACTGGGATTACGAGCCTGCGCCACCAGGCCTGGCCAGAAGCCCTTCTTATACCTGTGTTTTCCACGTACCGACTAACAGCGTTTCCAAAGATGGAGCGGATGTTGTCCACGGTGGTGGCGTTGGGGAGTGTTCTGACGTCGGCCACTGTCTCACCTTGCTGAGAGACAGAAGAAACAGTGACTCACGTCTGACGGCTGTGACCGAGACATCACGATGTATCTCCACAAGCAAGCTAACTGGAAAGCCCCAGTGTTTTCTTTTCATTATACAACACATCCCTCATAAATCAGAAACTTACTTTCTTAACTGAGAAGCTAACGCCCGAGTTGTGTATTGAATATCTGTCAAGAAAAACGAAATAACAGATAAGCAACGAGAAGCCCAAGCCACAGCGATGCCAGCGCCCTCTGGTCAAATACGCTGTGGAGCTAAGGGACTTACACAGACACAAGCAAATGCACGAGTACATCCCTCAGGGAAATAGACCAGGGGACTCAGAGAGGCGCATGCTCACTGAGACAGTCAAGCAAAGCTCAGGGCTCCCTGTTTTTCTACACTGCGGACCGGACACAAGGCCATCTCAACACAGTTTTATTTTCAGAGTGTCAGAAAGGCCTGCGCTGTCTCCAGGCCATCTGGAGGGTCCGGCTTCAGCAGCCCTGGGCATCTTCACTCCCTCAGGCCCCTGCTCCCGCTGGCTCTTCCTCTCAAGGCCCAGCCCGCCCCTCCCAGCCTTTCCTGGTCGCTGTTATTTATCGCTCCTCCCTCCACGGCCCCCTGAACTAAAGGACTGAATCCAGCGAAACGCATTCATTAAGCAACAATATTTCCTTTTACCACACCTAAAACCAACACAGCCAACTACAACTCCTTTTTCAGGAGATAACAAATATTCTGACACTGATTTACATAATCTGAGGAGGAAACAAAGAAACTTAATGTATAAACCTGTGCTGATTTTTTATGAGCTAGTGTTTTGATTCATTTTAGGCTGTTTTTTTCCACCCTCAATACTGGAAGAGTTAACACATTCCCATTGCAATTCAAGGGCATTTAGGTCCAGAGAGCCCACGCTGGAGCCATCTGTATCAGGTTAAGTCTATCGTGGACATAATGTTTCAGCTGCCCTAAGTTCCCTCTCCCCCGATGATGACCACTAAGCTTCACTTGGGAAACCACCTCTGTCCTGTTCCAGTCTTATCTCCTGAGAAGACTGTCAACCAGGCTGCCTTTGCTCCACAGGTACAGACGCATCATCATGTGACCCAAGCTATGTCAATCCGCTGTACTCTGCAGGAAACAGATTCTACAGCCGGGTCAAGAAAAACATGAAAACAACTAGGACAGGGTCATGACACTGAATCCCTGAAGTCACCCTTATTTTCGTCACCTCCAAGGAACAGCTGTCCCCATCTTTCCATTCATTAACTCCGAGCTCTTCAACACATTTCTTAGTTAGGTAGCTAACCAAGGTCAGTTCGTGTTGGCTACCACCACAGGATATTCCCTAACATACCGTGACCAACCACTCTTTCCTGGGGAGACGAGAGAAAGTTCAGGATTGGCGACTAAGCCTTGGCCAGAAAAGTAGGCAGGCCCTCTGTGCTGTTTACCATGCAGCTCAGTGACTGCCCTCGATCTGAAAACTCTATCGTACCTTCTTTTGGTGGCGGATCCCAGACACCCACTCCCAGATCTGGGACTGTACCTGCCAACAACTTCCAAAATTTTCCCGTACTCTTCACTTGGATTTTTTAGAGCTTTCCTCCTCGTGGTTATGTTGTAAAAAAGGTCCTCCACCTGAACAGAAGATTGAGTTTTCTTGTAAACTCAAAATATACATAGATGGAAAGAAAGGCTCCGGGGCCACCGAAAGCCGAGCCTTGAGGTGGTAAATCCAAAGCCATGACAGCAATGCACGTCTCAGCACTGACTGGGAAAGGGGCAAGGGGCGGGACAGCGCCGACCAGGAACTGGTGATATTCCTGCCTCCCATGGCCACCCATCCATTCTTCAAGTATGTCCTGGGGGCTCTGTGCTTTGGTGGTGCCGGGAACCAAACCCAGAGCCTCACAAGGCTGGGCAAGTGCTCTGCCGTAGAGCTACGTCCCCCAGGCCCTTTGCTTGGGAATGAAAACTTGAGGATAAATTTTAAAAGTCTTCCTCAGGGGGCTGTAACATTTAGTGGGGCACACATGGAAATTCATACACAATCACAATCTCACATGGCATGCATTTTCAGACTAAGAACAATCACAAAATTCCTGAGATTATTTGGAGTTCCTGGAACTCTCACTGCCGTCTCCCTGGTAAGGCATCTTTGAACACAGCCTGCAAAACGCACACTCATCTCTGCTCCTGCCTGCTTCACGGAGCCTGGGTGTTCAAAGGCCAGACTGACCTTCACGGAGATGAACTCCAGCTGGGATGGAGGAATGGGATGCAGAACATGACAGCGGGGTGCTTTGTGGGCTCACAGAATGGAGGGAAACTGGGGCGCTACAAAAATCAGGTAGCAGAATGGAGTTCCTGCTGACTTCCAAAGTAGCTGTAATCCACTGAAGACACTGGGAGATGGAGCGCAGGTGTTCCCAGCTCCATCTGATAGATGGAGAAGCACAGGGCCTGGGATGTGAAGCGACTTGCCTCTGGACACAGGTCGACGACTGCCGTGCCGGCACACACTCACATCTTCCACAGCAAGGCCCTTTCAGTGCCCACTTTCCATGCCCTGCCATGATGTTTGCCATTCCAGGAAAGACTCTCCCCGCCCCTTACCAAAGAAAGGCCAGGGGACAGGCCAAGAGACGCAGTCATCTTTGGGCTTCCGTTAACTAGTAAAAACTTATTTTACTATCACCTTGAAAACTCAGAGCCAGTTTTTTCACTTTGATATTGACACAAAGCCCTTTCTGAGCATTTCACACCCCCGCGTAGCACTCTTACCGTGATCTGGGTCCCCTGATTGCCCGCACACGGCTTAGGAGGCGCTTTTAGCTTTCCATCAGAGTAACTCGCTCTAATCGGAAAACAGAGATTAACATCTGCTAGAAACAGAGATACTTATCCAAGAGGTAGAAGAGAAAAACATACCAATAATACATCAAAACACTGCCACATTATATACTGTATTAATCATTTACCTTTTTATTTTTCCCCACGTTCCATAATCATTCTAACTGGATAAAAGAAACATCCCCGTTCTTCTAGCAAATCCTCCTTTGGAGCTGCTGAGTTCTAATCTACTATAGTTTTGCCACTGCCTAAGACAAGGGTAAATTTTTCTATAATTCTGCAGTAATTTTTTTTTCTTTTTCTTTCTTTTTTTTTTTTGGTGGTACTGGGGTTCCTGGAAGCCCTTCTACCTCCGGGCTACACTCCCAGACCTATTTTTACATTTTCATTTTGGAAACAGGGTCTCCTGAGCCAGCGTGTGTGGCTGGCTTCGAACCTGCGTGATCCTCCTGTCTCTGCCTCCCAAGCGCAGGGATTACAAGCGTGCGCCACCACGCCCGGCTGCAGTAATTTATTGAGAGGTAGCCATGTGCCAGGCTAGTGGAGGACCCAGCAAAAAATAAAGGTCTTAGAAAGCTCTTGACTTTCACCTGCAGCGTAGAAAAATGTGCTATGTGATGCAGAGAAGGAGCCACACGCCCTGGGGAGAAGGCAGGGGAGGAGAGGGGAGGGTTCACCTGGGCCCAGGGAGGAGGAGTTCAGATGGAGACAGCAGGAAAGACCTTGTAAGAAGGGAAACCATAGACAAAAGCAGACAAACTCTGAAATGCAAGGCAGCCGGGACGTGGGGCAGAGGAGGCCGGGCTGCGGGCACACTGGGAGGGAGGGGTACCCACAGGACGGCTTGGATTTCATCCTCCCACAGAGGGGCCACTGGAGGGCCCAGCAGAGGCCCTGGCCGTCTAGGGAGACTTTCATTCACAACGGTCTCCCTGGCAGTGACAGGTCTATAATCGCATCAGCCGCCAGCCCCCGCCCAGGGGCAATTGCAACTCCATGGTGAACTCGCCTAGTGCCAGTGCGCATGCTCCGAAACGCTCTCCCTTTACTTCGCAGGTACATCTTGGAGAACATTGCGGATACAGACAGCGCTGCCCTGTTTTAGTTTGACTGACAAGTGATCTGCATGTCTAGGTTCTCCCCTTCATTTCTGGCATGAATTAAGTACTCCTGTCTTCAACGACTCAATATCTAGCTGCTTATAAAAACAAAGGTGTGATCCTTAAATTCAGTTGTTTTATTCTAAGGCCACCGGCCTCTGGAAACTGTGCTGGCCCAACAGCCAGCCAGCAGCCTATGGGGGAAGGCCAACCAGCCCAGGAAGGTAGGGCGGCGCGGAACAGCATCCCGGCCACGGCCGGCCATCAGCCCAGAGCAAAGCTGAAGGGAAGGGCAGAGAGAGCTGGTGTCAGAAGCTACCAGTTACCTAGGATACCTGTGCGCAGTAGACACCTGCTGGGCCCCTGAAATACGTTACATCTTATCTGTTAAGAATCCACAAAGTGCCGGGTGTGGTGGCGCACGCTTGTAATCCCCGCGCTTGGGAGGCAGAGACAGGAGGATCGCGCTGGTTTGGAGCCAGCTTTGTTTCCAAATAAAAATATAAATAGGTCTGGGAGTGTAGCCCGGAGGTAGAAGGGCTTCCAGGAACCGCCCCCCCCCAAAAAAAAATCCACAAAGTTGGAATATTGGAGTATCACCTAGTAATCATCTCTGTGAATTACCAACTTATCCACAGGGAGGGAGGAAGATTCACCCAAGATCTCAGCCCCTCAAAAGACAACACTGGTGTTGAGGCAGGATCACCGAGATCCAGGGTAAAAACATACAGTTCAGGATAAATACACAGGAGTGAAAGAAGTCAGCCTATACCTGTAGGCACACTTCCCGTCAGCTGTTTTGGTTGTGATCGTAACGTGAGCCACGTGGCTGATGCTGGCCAAAGCCTATGGAACACAAGGGCATGGAATGAAATAAACTCACTGCTGGATCACCCACTGCCACCCTAGCAAAGGGGAGGGGTGTCCGAACTGCTGCTGCTGCCTGGCATGGTGGCACACAGCTGCAATCCCAGTACTTGGGGGGCTGAGACAGGAAGACCACAGGTCAAGGTCAGTCTCCACAATTTAGTGAGACCCTCAGCAACTTATCGAGGCCTTGTTTCAAAAATCAATCAATCAATCAATAAAAAGAAACAGGGCTGGGGGTGGGGCTTGGAGGCACAGTGTTCTTGGGTTTAATCCCCAGCAGCCTCAGCAACTTAGTGAGACCCTGTGTCCAAATAAAGTATAAAAAATAGGTCTGGGAGTGTAGCCCAGAGGTAGAAAAGCCCCTGGGTTCCGCCCCCGTACCACACACACAAAAATAAAAACCACCACAATATTTTCATACCAAAATAATTAATGATTATCCTTTACACCATTAGATAGCCAACATTCATTCAAATATGGTTCTCAATTTTTATCATTTGCTCAGATTAGATCTAGAGAAGAGCTATTAAATGAAGTTTATCTCTAGGCCTCTTAAATCTCCTAATATATAGTCTGTTTCCTTCTCTACCATTTCCCCCTCTGTGGTTTGTTGAAAGAAAAAATATCTCCTATTATGTAGCTTTCTAATCTCAGAATCATTTACTGTGCTTGTCTACTTTCTATATGCTGGTACTTAGATCTAAGTATTCATCAGATTCACATTTGTTTTTCTTATAGTACTGGGGACCAAAGCCAGGGCTTAACACATGCCAGGCAAGCACTTTACCAATGGACTATACCCCAGCACTTTTAAAAAATTTTATTTTGAGACAAGGTCTTGCTAATTTGCCCAGGATGGCCCCAAACTCAGGATCCTCCTGCCTGTCTGAGAGTAGCTGAAATTACAGATGTGCTCCATTACACCAAGCTCCACACTTTTCTTTGCTTTTTGGTACTAGGGATTGAATCCAGAGGCATTCTACCTTCAAGCTGCACCCCCAGCCTGACTTCCTATCTTATTTGGATATGGGGTCTCACTAGGCTGCTGAGGGCCTCCCTAAATTGCCAGGGCTGGCTTTGAACCATGATCCTCCTGTCTTAGCCTCCCAAGTGCTGGGCTTACAAGTGTGCCCATCACACCTAGCTGCACTTATTTTTTGACTAAGAAACTTCAAAGATAGTGCTGGGTACTTCTTTCAGGAGACACATAGGATTTGGGTATCTGTAGTCTATTCTGTATTAATTTTCAGTCCTGGAAAGCTAGGTTTAATTAAGTTTGTTCAAATTTGCATAAATTGACCAAGTCAAAAATATAAAATTTTATATATCTTTTTTGAGAAATATATTTGACAAATTACAAACGATGTCATCACAGGAGAATATTTCACACATTTCTTTAACTTACCTCACCACGAAAGCCATAGGTAGAAATACTGGCTAAATCCTCAAAGGACTGCAGTTTACTTGTGGTGAACCTCTCACATACAATTTCCAGGTCTTCTTTCTGGATAACACACACACACACACACACACACACACACACACACACACACACACACAAAATGAGAAAATAATTCATGTTACTCATTTTCCTAAATCTTTCTGAATTTCCATCTTATGAATTTAATCCAGGAAGAAGTTTTTCTTAGGAGAATCTGCTTTTGAGTAGCAGTATTAGCACTAAATTCCCCACTGGGCATTGGGCATGTCCTACTGCCCTGGCAGTCCTCCCTCCTCATGAGCCTGTTCCTTCCCAGTGTTATCTGCCGCTTCCATCCGTGCCCCCGCTTCCTGCCACTGGAGTAACCCAGGACGCCATCCTTAGCCCTCTGCTCTATATATAGTCACTTTCTTGTCAAGCTATTTCAGTGTTGTGGCCTTTTTTTAAAATTAAAAAACATTATTTAAAAATCTACAGATAGGGGCCAGGCGTGGTGGCGCACGCTTGTAATCCCCGTGCTTGGGAGGCGGAGACAGGAGGATCGCGCAGGTTCGAAGCCAGCCTCGCTGGCGTAAGAGACCCTGTTTCAAAAATATAAAATAGGTCTGGGAGTGTAGCCCGGAGGAAGAAGGGCTTCCAGGAACCCCAGTACCACCAAAAAAAAAAAAAAAAAAATCTACAGATAGTCTGGCGTGGTGGCGCACCCTTGTAATCCCAGCATTCAGGAGGCTGAGACTGGAGGATCATGGTTCACGGACAGCCTAAGCTACTTAGTGAGGCTTTCTGCAACTTAGTAAGACCCTGTTTCAAAATAAAGGGCAGGGAGTGTAGCTCGGAGGTCGAATGCCCCTGGGTTCCATCACCAGACCCCCCCCCACAAATCTACAGATAAAAATAACAACTTTTTTTTGGTACTAGGATGGAACCCAGGGACATTCTACTTCTGAGCTACACCCCAGACCCTCTTTTTTTTTTTAAAAAAAAAAAAACAAAGTCTCACTAGATTGCTAAGTCTCTCACTATTATTGCTCAGGCTGCCCTTGAACCTGGATCCTTTTGTCTCACTCAAACTCCCAAATATGGGATTACAGGTGTGTCCCACCACACCCAGCTTACAGGTAACTTTGTATAGCATAATAGAATACATGTAACATAAAATGTTCATCCTAACCATTTTTAAGTGTACAGTTCAGTGCCATTAAGTACACTCAGGGTATTGAACACCATCATCACCATTCACCTCCAAAATGATTTCCTCTTCCCCAGACTGAATCTCTGTCCTCAGTAAGTCTCCATTCTTCTTCCTCTTCCCCACCCCCTGGCAAGCACCATTCTACTCTCTCTATGAGTTTGACTATTCTCGAGACCTCATATAATACTTTTTTGTGAATGTCTTATTTCACTTAACATCTTTTACACTGGATTGTCACCTTTGGGCTACCGTAGATAATTCTGTTATGCCTATAAGTGAGAACACAAGTATCAGTTCAAGTCCCTGTTTTCTCTTCTTTTGCAAATGTGCACAGAAGTGAAACTGTTGGAACACACGGCAATTCCAATTTTTTTAGGAATCACCATATCATTTTCCACAGTAGCGACACCATTTCATATCCCCATCAACAAAGCATGAGGGGTCCGGTTACTCTAGCTTCTCACCAACACCTGTGTTTTTTTGTTTTTGATAGTGGTCATCCTAATGGGGTGGTATGATACCTCATCATGGCTTGTATTGATCTTTCCCTAATGATGCAGGCTGAGCATCTTTTCATGTGAGTTTGATGGTTTTTAATAATACCAAAATGGAAATGGAAACAACTTGCAAGTTTTTATCTACCAGTTTCTACACCACACTCCACATGCTCACACATATCTGAACTGGCATCTTGAACTTAATATGCCCCCAATGAACTTCCCATATTTTCCTCCACACCTGTTTCTTCCATAATCTTTCGCATTTCAGTGAACAGCCACGTTTTTGTTTGTTTTTCAATTTACAAAGGCTCCAGCCTTGAATTCAATTCTGATTCCTACTCTGAAAATCTATACTAGCAAATTCTGGGAACTTTGCCTTCATAAGTAACTCAGAATCTCACTACTTCTAACACCTTCTGCAACCAAACTGGCTCCAGGCACTTTCCGCCCTATGGATGGCTGCAGGAGCTGCTTTGTTGCTTTTGCCCTGTCCCTCCAGCCTATGCGCCACGGAACACACAAGAGACTTTTTATAAAACTCACCAAGTCATGTACCACTTCGCGTGAAACCCTCTGGTAGTATCCCACCAGTCACCATAAAGGCCATGACGTTCCCATGGCCCCAGCCAGCATGTCCTCTCTCAAACGTGCCCCCTGCTCCGGACAGTGGCCTCCTCATCTGACCTCAACCATGGCAGGCACGCTTCTGCTTCATGGTCTTTGCCTCTGCCTGCAGCACCCATCCTTTGAATAATCTCATGCCTTGCTCCTTGACGCCCATCAAATCTCCTTCAGTATCACACCCATGGGAAAGCCTTTCTGAACCACTTCATTTAAACTGCATCTCTCTCCACCCCTCTCCCCCTCTGCTGTTTTGTCCCCATGGTACTTAATGCCATCTGACATATTTATCATACCTGTTTGTCTCCCATTACTTCAACTGAAGTACCAGAAAAGAAAGAACATTTTTTGTCTATTTTATTCCTACTCTACCTCCTAAACAGTCCCCAAAAGAATGAGGCACATAATTAGTGGGTGTTGATTTTTCAAAAATTCCTACCCACAAACCCCAAAACTTCCAGAACAAGGTCCTGCAGATCATCACACAAAAACCCCCCCACTCCTCTAAGGTATTACTTACCCTGATCCCAGTGCCATTGTCTTGGATCTGAATCAACTTCAGACCTCCCTCTTTAACAACCACTTGGATACTTGTAGATTTTGCGTCTAAACTGGAAAATCAAACCGAAGAAATAATCTGTCAGTCTGCAACTATTCTAATGCATGTCTCTTAATGCATGTGGGTCAAGCAATAATATCAAAATAAACATGAGAGTCCTTACTAAGCATTTTTCCTGTCTTACAAGCTCAATGTCTACTTTGTATGAGTTTATGTGTTATGCAAGAGAGAGACAGAGAAACCATTGTCTTCAATAGGACATTCAGGACTATTTCTATTCTTTTAGGAAAAAGTAAAAGATGTAGAGTCCAGCCGGGCGTGGTGGCGCACACTTGTCATCCCAGCATTCAGGAAGCTGAGACTGAAGGACTGTGGTTCTCAGACAGCCTCAGCTACTTAGTGAGGCCCTCTGCAACTTAGTGAGGCCCTGTTTCAAAATAAAGAGTAAAAAATAGGACAGAGTATAGCTAGGAGATCAAATGCTCCTGGGTTCCATCCCCAGACCCACAAAGAGAAAATAGAAAAGAAAAAAGATGTAAGATTCTTTTGGTACATGTATCTTTCTAGCTTTCTTCTCAATTAATTGTATTGTTACTTAAACTTTAGCCTCTGGTTCCTAAGTGATGCTAATAAAATGTCATTTAGAAATGTTTAAATGTTTTGTTTCTATCATTCACTTTTTAAGAAACGATACTTATGATGGAGAAAAGAAAAAACGGCAATGCAGAAATTTAAGAAGTCAATAAATGTTTTGTACTTGCAACAAGTTCCATATAAACATACAGCCCCTGCTAGAGAAGAGTTAGTCACTCTATCCTAGAAAATCCTTTATTCTGAAATAAGACAAAAAGTGACTTAAATATTAAAGCCCTTTCTCAGAAGTCCCTGTTTTTAAGTTGTATTAACCATTAATGTTTTAAAACTCTTTACGTTTTGCTTAACATTCGCTACATGCTTTTTCCTCTGATTTCCAAGAAAAAAAATCTTGGAAGCTTTAATATGTGATATTTAAGCCTGTTTGTAGTATATGTGTGTTTATGCTGAACATATGTTGTTCTCCAATTTACTGCATTTCTTTCTCTTTTCTCAGTGCAGAATTGGATTTTAATATGACAAATGCAGTAAGAGGTTTTCTACCCTAAAAGATTTCCTGGCTCCAATGTTTGAGAGTATCTCAATTTGTTCGCTAATATTTCCTCGAAATGCAATGTAGGGCTCTGCCTGGAAGTACCCTTGAGAAACTTGGAAAGGTTTTCATTGAAACCAAATACTTGAAGGCACTAATTAATGCAATAGTGTTTACGTTTGACAGTAATACTTAAACTTTCTAAATAAACTCTTTTGGCCTGAGGAAAAAAAATAATAATAAAAAGAGCCTAACTGGACTCCTTATAAAAATCTCTGATTACAGAATTGTAAGCCACTGAGCTGGTATGCTTAGTTTCGCCGTACATTACTTGGGCACAGAACAATCATTGGCCCAAATTATTCATCAGTTTATTTTACTATTACATAAACAAAAGCCAACCTACAACTGCTACTACTACTAGAGGTTAAAAAGAAAATATCCCCATGTTCCCTCTTCCTTGTGTTCTAATTCTCTTCCTTTTCCTCTGCAACCCTGTCTGACTCTCTGTTCTTTCAGGTCCATTGTTTTGAATGGTTTATGTTTTCACAAGGAACCTCTCTACAGACCTGCAATTCTTCACTGGAGCACCCCCACCACCACCACCAATGTACAGACTGATTTTAATACAAACTGAGTTTAATACAGCAAAATAATTCTTGTGTTAAGTACTTTAACACAAACTGTGACCTAGTGCTGGGCACACATGGTCATCCTTTTTGAGGTCTACAGTCCATACTCTGTATGGACTTTTCTTCCCACGTTTTTAGCATCAACTGCTCACAATTCTAAGCTTCAGAATCTCCAGATGCCCCGTAAATCAGGTATCTTTGATATGCCTCCCCAAAATGCAAAGGGCAGGAAAACACTGACTGGGGCCACTAATTCGGCAGTAATAAAATCAATACGCCCAGAGTCCACCAGTCTGCTCTAAAATCCTAACGATCCATTTTGGGAATTGCTCTCTCGAATGTACATGACTCCTGGTATCAAGAAGCTCCAAACGGCTAACATGGTGTCTCCTAATGGAAGAAGATGATTTTTCTCCCACCATAAGCTCTTATATGTCTTTCATCTTGCACTTTCTGCATACATAGCATATATAATTTTAAGAAGGTCTCTTAGTTGGCGGTACCATTAATAAAATGCCAAGGTACGCAGCCACCAGAGCCAAAACAAGCCTAAGAAGTCCTCGCGAGAGCGCCCGAGAATTCCCGGCCCCCCGGGAGGGGGACGCTAGGACCCGCGGCTTCCGGGCGGCAGACATGCGCAGTAGACGCTTCCGCCCACGGCGGGGAGGCGTGTCCGCGCCGCTGGAAGGATCGGTCCGCTAAGTCGCAGCCTGGAAGGGGCCCCAGCTCGGCTCCTTCCGTACCAGTTTTCCATCATCTCCTTAATGGCGTTCGCCGGCCGCTGGATAACCTCCCCCGCCGCGATGCGGTTCACGACCGTCTCGTCCAGCCGCCGGATAACCCCTGCCACGAGCGACATTTTGGCGCCAGAAAGCCCCAGGTCACGTCTTGTCGCTCGACGGAAGTGCCTGCAGCCAATCACTCCAGTCCCTCGTGCTGACGTGTATCCCTCCCCAGCGGCCGCTGTTGATTGGGCAGCTTGGATGTCAGTCAAGCTGCCTAACTGCGCAGGTTCCCGGGTCTCTCCCTCCCACCCGCAAACTGCCGCCGCGCGCTAAGTAGGAAGCTGTGCGCGTGCGCGTTAGGAATCCCCGTCCGCTCTCCCTATTGGTTCACTCCTCGGAGCCACCGGGTATGCGAAATCTCCAGCCAATCGGAACGCAGATGCCTAGGCGGCGGCCGGTGTCGCGCCGCTGAGGTGATCTGGCGCAGAGCGCAGAGGTGCCTGGCCCGGTCCTGGTCCTGCCCCTGCCCGCTCCTTGGCCGCGTCCCCGAGCTCGGCCCTGCCCTCGTGGTCTCCGGCAAGATGTGGATGACGCCCAAAAGGATCAAGATGGAGATCGACGAGACCCTGGTCTTCCGGCCCGAGTGGACCCAGCGCTACTTGGTGGTGGAGCCTCCGGATGGCCACGGGGCCCTGTGCCTGGTCTGTCGCCGCCTCGTCGCCTCCACCCGCGAGCGCGACGTCAGACGCCACTACGAGGCCGAGCACGAATACTACGAGCGGTACGTGGCGGCGAGCGAGCGCGCGGCCCTGGTGGAGCGCCTGCGCCAGGGCGACTCGACGGCGACCACCCTGCTCACTCCCGAGGAGAGAGCTGCGCGCGCGGGCCTGGGCATCTGCCGCCTCTTGGCCCTGAGGGGTCGCAGCTGGGGCGAGGGGGACTTTGTCCACCAGTGCATGAAGCTGCTGCTGAAAGAGCTGCTGCCTGATCACGTAGGCGTCCTGGAACGCATCGATTTGTCCCCCGAGATCACCAGGCAGAGGATTTTGAGCATCGACAGTAATCTACGTTGTCAGCTTTTTAACCGAGCCAGGGGATTTAAAGCTTATTCCCTTGCCTTGGACGACCAGGCGTTTGTGGCCTATGAGAATTACCTCCTGGTCTTTATCCGTGGCGTGAGCCCCGAGATGGAGGTGCAAGAAGATCTTCTCACCATAATCAACCTGACTCACCACTTCAGTGTTGGTGCCCTCATGTCCGCCATTCTGGAGGCCCTGCAGAGAGCAGGGCTTAGCTTGCAGCGAATGGTGGGACTGACCACGACCCACACTTTGAGGATGATTGGTGAGAACTCAGGACTGGTCTCCTACATGAGAGAAAAGGCCGTAAGCCCCAACTGTTGGAATGTTATTCACTATTCAGGATTTCTTCACCTGGAACTGTTGAGCTCCTATGACATAGATCTTAATCAGATCATAAATACCATATCCGAATGGATAGTTTTGATTAAGACCAGAGGCGTTCGGCGACCCGAGTTTCAGTCTTTACTCACCCAGTCTGAGCCAGAGCACGGCGAGAGGGTGAATGGACGATGTCTGAACAATTGGCTTAGAAGAGGGAAGACTTTAAAACTAATATTCTCACAGAGAAAAGAAATAGAAGCATTCTTGGTTTCAGTAGGGGCGACAACAGTCCATTTCACAGACAAGCAGTGGCTTTGTGACTTTGGCTTTTTGGTGGATATTATGAGCTACCTTCGGGAACTCAGTGAAGAGTTGCAAGTTACTAAAGTCTTTGCTGCTACTGCCTTTGACCGAATTTGTACTTTTGAAAGTCGGCTGAATGCGTTTCAGAGACATATTGAAGAAAACAATCTAACAGACTTGCCTGCCTTCAGAGAAGTTGTTGATGAGCTTAAGCAGCAGTATAAGGAAGATCAAAAAATATTTGATCCTGACCGGTATCAAATGGTCCTCTGTCGCCTACAGAAAGATTTTGAGAGACATTTTAAGGACCTCAGGTTCATTAAAAAGGACTTGGAACTTTTTTCAAATCCATTTAACTTTAAGCCTGAATATGCACCTATTTCAGTAAGGGTGGAGCTAACAAAACTTCAAGCAAACACTACCCTTTGGAATGAATACAGAGCCAAAGATTTGGGGCAGTTCTATGCTGGATTGCCTACTGAATCTTACCCAATTATTAAAGGGGTTGCCTACAAGGTGGCATCCTTGTTCGATAGTAATCAGATCTGCGAAAAGGCTTTTTCATATTTGACTCAAAACCAACACATTTTGAGCCAGCCATTGACAGACGAGCATCTTCAAGCCCTGTTTCGGGTCGCCACGACTGAAATGGATCCTGGTTGGGATGATCTTGTGAGAGGAATGAGTGAATCAAATCCATAAGCCTTTGTAGTGCAACACTGAAACGAGTTCAATTCTAAAAGCAAAAGTTGGGTTTATTTTCTTTTTTTTCTAGTTTGCTAACTTAGATTGTTGGAAAAGCGCCAAGTTTATTAGAAGACATCTAAATCAGTCTCGATTCAGTACCTTCTGATGGTTGCCTTTTTCATCACATAGGGCAGCATGGACTAAAACGAGAATACCACCTTTTTAAAAAACAGTTTAATGGCAAAGTCATCTGTTACTTTTATGGTATAACTGGTTTTAATGAGGTTTAATATTGATAATATAAGTTGAATTAGTCTGTTTCTAAAGTGTTTTGAAGATGAAAGCCAAAATTTTAGCTCTTAATTTAACAAAGTGTTAAGCTTCTGATTTCATGTAGTCTGAGATAAACTCAACTGTGTGTTTGGACCATTTTGCAAAAATTCACATAGCAAGTTTATAAATTTCCTAAAAGGAACGACATACACGCAGTGAAAGGTTTTTTTTTTTTTTCTTTTTATCTGACCAAAAAAAATGTTTGAAACTATTTTTAAAACATTTCTGAGTCAGAAGCAAATATTGACAGATTTCAATCCTCTCACCTTCCCCAGCCCACCCCAGTGATATTGGTAATTACTTATTGAGGAAGTAATCAAAATGTTAGAGGAATATTATTTTTAAGCTGTTGATTTAGGAGGCTTCCTGCAGTTTGGAGATAAAACTAACCAGTTATTGGGGGTCTCCCCTGACTTTTGCAACTGAGGACTATTTTATAGCTTGCCTATCAAAGGACTATGGTAAGTATAGAATTTTAGAACCATTACCAGTTAGTAATTTTTTTCTACTCTAGACAGAACTTTGGCCCTATCCAAAGGGTGAGGAGGGAAGGAGTTTTGCACTTGAGGATTAGGAGGAGTGAGATATTTTAGCTTATTTGTCTTATCTGCATGGAAGTTACCACTTTAAAGGAATCCTGCTTAAAGAAAACATTTTACTTTAAATAATACAATATCGGATTTGTTAGCTTCTGGAAGTGGATTTATTCTAGAATTTGAAAATATACCACACATTTAGTAAGTAAAGAGAGTGTATAAGAAATATTTAAATTTCGGGAAGCAGCCTTATTCACAGATTGTGGCAATTCTGTTTCTAGTAAGACATCTGCTTTGTGCTATAACAGTAATTTTAAATTTGTACCAACTGTGAAAAGGCAGTCCTGTAGTAAAGTCTAGTATGCAAAACTGATTAAAAACAGAACCCAAAAGTAGGGTGTGGAAGCACATGCTTATAATCCCAGTACTTGAGAGGCTGAGACAGATGGATCACAGGTTCGAGGACAGCCTCAGTAAATAGACTTTCATCAACCTAGTGTAGTGAAACCCTGTTATAAAATAAAAATAAATTAGGGCTGTGGATGTAACTTGTAGAATGCCCCTGGGCTCAATCTCCAGTACCACAGAAAATAAAAACAGGACCCAATTTGTAACTCATATCAAGTATAATTTAAAAACTGTTGTGCTACCAAGTCTTAACTATTGCAATACATTGTTCAGTGTTCACTAGTCCAGCAGATTCAAGGAGCCACCAGCCTAAGCAATCCAAATAGATGCTGTGAGAGCCTAAGAACCAAAATTGTTATCAGTGCTTCTCAGACAAGAACAATAACCTTTCCATCCAGAGGGTACTAGGAAATGTGTAGGGGCACCATTTTGGTCGTCGTATTTACTAGAGGATTCTGCTGGTATTTAAGCTTAAAGAACAACCCCCTCCCCAGCAGTGCAAAGGACAGCCTGGCATAGTGAAAAATAAAATTGTCTTTCCAAAAGTGCCAGTAGACCCCAGGATCCTTATCTTCTGTCAAGGGAGAGAACAAATTACTGGTGGAAACAGAATTAGAAAGGCAAGTTGGGCAAACTCACGGAACAAGTACTTGATAAGGGAGACCCAATTCCAACATTCCAGGGTTGGCCAGTAAGGTTCAGTTAAGACAATGAGAGGATCTAGTAGCCCGCCAGTAGCATTTATATATCAATAATCAGATTAAAGGGTTCTATCCTATTATACATAATTAGTTTATGGGAAAAAAAACAAGTGTTATATATTGACAAGGTATTGTCAAGACTTTGGTTAGCAATGAGTAAATTTAAATGTCTGAAAAGACAACCTAGTCAAAAAGAAAAAATAAACTGCTAGTAACTTTCCAAAAGATTTCTGAATATTGACTTTCACAGCAGATGCTTTATTACTTGAGAGAGAGATTGGAAGACTTTAAAGCTACATCTGCTTTCTAACCCCAGTCCCTTAAATATTGAAATCTTGTAAATTTTGTGAAATTCTCGTATGTTTTGCTTAAAGTGATAATAAAATTAGCTTGCATCACATAGTCACTGAGTGGTGAGGGGATAAAGTCAAGGATTTTAACATTGACCCTCAACAATAGAGAATTTCCTAAAACTAGTCTTGTTTGTAGAAAAAAAATAGTGTATTTTACTGTCCTCTGTATTATGTAATTCTGTAGCTGCATGGCAGTCTTTTTATTTTTATAAAGATATAGTTACTGGTCCTGTTGTATCAGTGAATATAGTTAAAATAAGGAACATTAAAAATTATATGTGCATACTAATTACTTCTTCATTTCACCCATTCCCACTAGTTTCTTGGAAGATTTGCTTTCCTACTCACCTGTCTTGCCACTCAAACTGTTCTACCGAGCTCACTAAAGCCTTGTCAATGCTTTTCAATGCTCTTACCCTTCTCGAAGTATTGATTACTCTGGATTTGAGTAGATTTCAGTCTAGATGCACTTTCTCAGTCTTGCCAGGCACCTCTTCACTTAAATATCTGCTTTTAGGATTTTTTTTTTTTCAGTCTACCTACTTTCCCTTGCCTTTCTCACTTCATCATCTCCCTGGCTGTTCTCGTCTCTTTCCAAGGCTTCAGTTAGCACCTGTATACAAAAGCTCTCAAATTCATATCTCCTAGGTTTTTCCCAAGTCATATATTTAATTGCTAACATCAGTCTACTTTGCTGCCTCAGGTTACAAATGTCCCTGATCTTGCCCCCACACCTGTTCTTCTTCCTCTCATTATCTCTCATTCTTCAGTAGATGGAACTACACTGTCAACCATCCAGTTGCCCTTGCTGGGGCCAAAAACCAAGTCAGTCTGGTCACTCCACTGTTTTCACCAATGTCCTTCGAATAAGATATATGTTTCGGTTCCTCTTTGAGGTCTCAGTGTCTGTGCTACTTCACCTAGAAAGCCTTTGTTGATGCCCGCTGGACCAGGTGCCCTGTGTACTCCCCAAATACTCTTGTTCTTCTCCAGCCATACTCTTAGCCCTTGTTACTGCTTATTGATCACTGCTAGACTAAACTTTATAAGGGCAGGGACCATGTAGACCTTGCCTGCTGTTGTGTTTCTAGCACTTAGCACAATGCCTGGCGTTTCAGTAAATGTTTGGACAAATAAATGTGTAGTGTTTTACTGTCTTTGAACTTTTTCACAGTCCCACTTGATCTTCACAGTTATCCTGTCTCTTCACTGTAGTTGTTAGCCACGCTACAGATTAAGAAATGAAGCTGCCTTCTTTCTGGCTAGGTATCTCATTGTTATATACTAGAATTTAGTGCAGTACTTAGCATGTGGTTCAAATATTAATGTAATGTTGTTAAGGAAACAAACTGAGATTGCAGGTTTTTTTTTTTTTTCTACGAAGTGTGATGAGTAGTAAAGTCAGGATTCATTCACACCCAGTTGTGCTCACGTAAATCCACCATGTAATATTAGGTCATCCATGATATAGAGTCTTGTTTTTTAATTTCCAAAAGCAGATTTCCAAAGAAACCCACATATAAAATGAGAAAAGATTAGACAACTATTGAGATTGAACTAAGATAATACTTCACTAGTTAAAAAGTTACACTGAGTATTGCAAAAAGATAATGCCGTGTAAGAGTTAATATCCATTTTTCCTTTTGTAGGCATCAAGCCTAGGAGAAAATGGCATACTATTTACTTGCTACTTTCCTTTACAGATGATTTCTGGCCCTTCTGGAATTTGAAAGTAAGTAAATTGAACAAACTATTACAGTGACTTAGCCCATGTGGGCACTGGAAACTCAGTTCACTTGCTTTCCTACCTGCACGTCTTCCTCTCCACAAGGGAGCTGACCCAAAAGAGACATCCAATTAACGAGTTCTTTTAGATTTGCTATATTTCTTTGCTTTCTTATTTCCATGCCTTTCTGAACTCTGTTTCCAGAGCCTTGCAGACTTAAGTGGGGGAGCCATACCCTTAGTCTTTTCTTTCCTTAAGCCATTCTGTCCAACTTAAAAAATTAACTAGTATTATACTCTTTGTTGGACTTTGAGTCTGAGACACATCAACTCACTTAGGAGTCTTAACGGTAGGTGTGAAAGTCATCTAGTGATTAGCTCCTTGCTGCAAAACTTGGTTTGAATCAAGCTTTTATTGTCTTATAACTGAAAAGTTGCCCCATCCTACCCAGTAAGTACTTGGATTTAAGAATTCTCTATTCCCTTTCATTTCTGCCTGCAAACTGACCAGTTCTTTTCTGAATTATTTCTTTTCTACATTTCATCAAATATAGCCAGTAGCAATCACAATTTGTTTTTGTCCTTTTATTTTTATTTTTTCATAAAGAATAGATTATCTGCTTTTCAGTTTATCTCAAGAAACAACTTCACCCCCATAATGAGTTGCCCCTCTGAGTTACTTCTTCCTGAAAATACTAACTTCCTGAATGTCGGCCAACTAATCACTAAGCCTGTGTGTGCAGTATTTTAGCTTTAAAACAAGAATCATTTCTGTGTCAGGATAGCGTAGGTTACCATGGGTGACAACAGTAAAATCTTAGTGTCTCAACTTACCTATTGCATCTTGGTGAAGGATTTTGCTGTAGGTAAGAGGTTGGCAAACTGCAGTCTGTAGGTAAAATCCATTCTGCTTCATGTTTCTCTAAAGCTTTATTGGAGTACAGCCTTGTTGATTTATGTATTGTCTGTGGCTGTTTTGTTCTATAATGACAGATGAGTTGTTTCGATAGATAGTGTTTGTCCTACAAAGCCTAAAATACTTACTTTTTGCCCCCCCCCCCCTTTTTTAAGGAAAAGTTAACTAGTCCCTGCTCTAAATTGTCCTCATTCTGGGACTCAGATTGACAAAGTAAATAACCATCAGGAGTGTGGCTGCTCGCTTTGAGAAGTGAAAAAAGAAAAGAAAGAAATTCTAGCAAATAACATACAGGCCTTTAAAGCACACAGCCACACCAAAGTTTTAAGGAGTGTAATCCTTCCATGCACCTGGGAGGAAACCCAGAAATATTTGGAAAACAACACTACTAATTAGCGTGGTTATATCTCTCCATTTATGTAGTTTCTTTCAATATATTTTTGCTTTTGCATTGAGGTAAAATTACAAGCTTATCAATATTAAGGGTATAGTACACTTTGGTGGATTTTTGTATACACCCTTGGATGTACTACCCATATCAAGATAGAAAGTTTTTCTCACCCAGTGGCATCCTTGGGCCTCTCCCACGCACAGATGGCTGCTGTTCTTTCATTATCAGTTAGTTTTGCCTGTTTTGAGACTATATGTCAGTGGAATGATTATAGTTCTCTCTTGTGTATTCCACATGTCTGAGAGTAATCCATGTTGGTGTATGTAGCAGCAGTTCATTTTTTACTTTATGTAGTATTCCATTGTATGACTGTACTACAGTTTATTTATCCATCCTAACATTGATGGAAGTTTGGATCGTTTCCAGTTTGTGGTCATTACGAATAAAATTGCTATGAAAATTTTTGTGTCTTGTCTTTTAGTGAATATGTGTACTCATTCCCTTTGGTATATTCTTTGATAAATAACCCTGCTTCCGTATTTTCTTCATACAGATTTTAAAATATAAGTCAGAGCCATGCGTAGTGGCGCATGCCTATAATTCTAGTACTTAGGAGGCTGAGACAGGAGGATCGCAAGTTCGAGGCGTGTCTCAGCAACTTAACAAGACCCCATTTCAAAAAGTTAAAAACAGATGGGGGTGTGGCTCAGTGATTCAATCCCCAGCACCATTACATACTCACACATATGTGTATATATGTCCCTTCTCTACCTACAGTCCTCTTCATGACTTTGTATCACAATCAGAATAAAAACCAAAGTCTTAGCTAGACATGGTGGCACATGCCTATAATCCTAGCTACTTGGGAGGAGGCTAGAATGGATGGATTGCATGAGTTCAGGGATTTGAGGCCAGCTTGGGCAGTATAGTGAAAGCCCCTGTCTTAACAACAAAGTCTTTATTATGACCTACAAAATTCAGATTAATCTCCCTTTTTTTTTCTTCCAACATGGTATTACGTCTTACCTCTCTTCCTATTCCACTTCATTGTGCCCTATACTAGACACTGTGCTGTGAATTAGGGAAAGGAGATAGATAACTTAGCCCTTAAAAGAGGTGGTAATCTAGGTTTTTTGATGTTTTATTTTCGTGCTGAGGATTGAACCAGGACCTCGTGCATGCTAAGCACGTTCTCTACCACTGAGTTATGCCCCTGTCCCCAGTGGTTCTGACATAAGCCATAATGCTGGTTTATGGTAAATTCCTAGTAATTCTGATGTTTAACTCCTGGAAGGGATATGAGATTAAAATGCCAAACCTCCTGTGTAAAGTCTGGTTCTACTGAACTTGTGAATTAGCGTTCAACTTGGTTAGGACAGTGCTATAATTGTTTACTTCCTTGAAAGCCAGGTGTGAGCTGGGGGTAGAGGAGGTAGGAAGGCAGTAGAATAAATGAAGTACTAGTAACTACAAAACAGCATAGTCATAATAAGGGTCCTCCTTGAGTAGGCCATTGTTGGCACATTACTGGCGGTCCTAAGGAATTGGGTAGCTGGGCATGGGGGTGTTACAGTTGCAGCAGCGCTGTGGGCTCTTTTTCCTTGATTCAAATATATATGTTGAATCAGGAAATTAAAACTAATAGCTCAGTTACAGCTTAAACATCTTTATCACGACGTCAGTAGGAGACAGAAGAGAATAGCAGCATGCCTGATAGACAGCCTGGAGAGCCCAAACGGAACTCCGCCGCCCTCTCTGACCCCAGCCCTTAAATAGAGGGTTTTTTAATTGGTATGTTCTTAACGACATTACTAAGAAAACTGGCTAATTACTTACTGCTTAGGCTGGTGGTGCCTTGTCTCTGGACAGTGTACTTCCTAAGTGCAGGCATCAAGCATCTTTTTCAACCTTTCTTTTATTGGGCTGCATCAGTTGCCTATGAAATTGCTTTGAAGTAATGTGGCATTTACATTTCACTTACCAAAGCCAGGTCACAAAGAAGAGGGAAACGGAGGCACTAATTGCAGTCAGTGCAACTGTGTGTAATTTCTAGAGCAAGGCATGAGGCTCTTGCTACCTTTTATAGCTTTAAAATGTGCCAGTCACTGTGATCTTAGGGCTTTTAATTGTTTCCATATATTTTTAAGGCTAAAGGCTTTAATTGCATCTACTTTTTTTTTTTTTTTTGTACTAGGTAGGGATAGAAGCTGGGGGCCTTCTACCTCCAATCTACCCCTCCGGACCTATTTTTGATATATATATATATATATTTTATTTGGAAGCAGGGTCTCACTAAGCTGCTGAGGCTGGCTTCGAACCCGTGATCCTCCTATCTCAGCCTTCCAAGTACCGGGATTATAAGTGTGTGCCACTACACCAGCTTGCCTCTACATTCTTACTGTGGGTTAACATCAAGGCAAAGGAGAGGGGAGAGGGAGTCCTGGAGTATAACAGGCAGAGCTGCATTTTTCCCTGCTGAGTGCCTGCGTAGCATCCAGGTTCTAACTGCCTTTTACATTTTTATTGGAAATCAATATTGGAGCAATTTTCCAATAATGGTACAAGGATGCATGCCTATAATCTGAGTATTTAGGGGCCTGAGAAGGGAGGACCATAGGTTCAAAGACGGCCTTAGCAAGTAGACTCTCATCAACCTAAAAGACCCTCTTTCAAAATAAAAGAGGGCTGGGGGTGTATTTCATAGAGGTAGAACTCTACTAGGAGGTAGAATGCCCCTGGGTTTGATCCCCAGTACCAGAAAAAAAAAAAAAATTGGCTTATTAAGCTCTTGCCATATCTTTCTACAACTTTATTGATACACAATTGAAATATAAGAAACTAAATATTTATAAAAAATAAAATTTGGTTGATTTTGGCTACCTACATAAAACTTCCACAAACAAGATAATACCACTTAAAAGTTTGCATTTGAGCCAGGCCTGGTGGTGCACGCTTGTAATCCCTGCACTTGGGAGCCTGAGACAGGAGGATGGCACGGGTTCAAAGCCAGCCTCAGCTACTTAGTGAGGCTCTCAGCAACTTAGTGAGATCCTGTTTCCAAATAAAATATAAAATAGGTCTGGGAGTATAGCCTGGAGGTAGAAAGCCCCTGGGTTTCACCCTCAGTACCACCAAAAAAAAAAAAAAAAAAAAAAAGTTTGCATTTGGTTCTGACTGATTGGAAGGGAAACTAATTTCAGGGCAAAAAAAAAAAAGTTTATTTTGGTTCACAGTTGTGGAGGCTCCATTTGATGTACTTTATAACTCTGGGCGGCACATGGCAGTGCACCAGGGAATAGAACAAGAGATGGTAGAGTCCTGTAACCCCTTGAAGGGAAGGCACCCTGGTGACCTAGAGATCTCCCACAAGGCCCTGCCTCTAAGGGCCAACACCTTTCATTAGTGCCACCCTGGGGACCAAGCCTTGACACGTGGGCCTTTGAGGTATACACAACATCAAAGCCATAATGGCACAGTAAGTTGGTTCACGGTTTGGAAATTGAATGCCCCCCTAACCCTCATGAAAACGGGTGGCAGTGTTAAAAATGGGGCTTGGCTGTAATCTCAGCACTGGGTAAATCTGTTGTAATATCTGTTGTAATGGATTTATCTGGGCTGTAGCGTGTGGCTGAGGAAGGTGGGTCCCTGAGGGTGTGGCCTTAGGGATTATATAAGCTTCCTTCCCCTCATCTCTGCATTAGGCTTCCATAATGTGAGGAGCACAGCTCAAGTGCTCTGCCTCTTTGCTTCCCAATGCCATACCCTGAGATCCGTGGTCCCGGGCCTCACATGGATTCAACTCAAAGGCTCCAAGCCTTGAGCAAATAAACCTTCCTTCCTCTAAATTGTAGGATCAGGGTTTTTTTGGATATATCTGTGAGAATGCTGACTAAGACATTGGCCAAATGAAGTTGAAATGCCATTGTAATGCCAGTTAACACTTATATTCCATTAAGAATATACAGTGAAGCTGAGCGTGGTGGCACATGCTTGTAATCCCAGCATTTGGGAGGCTAAGAACAGGAGGATCGCAATTTGCGGATAGCCTCAGCTACGTAGTGAGGCTCTTTGTAACTCAGTGAGACCCTGTATCAAAATAAAGAATAAAAAATAGGGCTAGGGTATAGCTCAGAGGTAGAATGCCCCTGGGTTCCATTCCCAGTACTGCAAAAACAAAACACACAAACAAACAAAAAAATTTTTTTTTCAAAGCCAGGCATGAATGTGCAGGCTTGTAATCCCAGTACTTGGGAGGCTGAGACAGGAGGATCACAGTTTGCAGATAGCTTCCGCTATTTAGTGAGGCCTCTGCAATTTAGTGAGATCTTGTTTCAAAAATAAAGAATAAAAAATAGGGCTGGTACTATAGCTCAGAAGTAGAATGCCCCTGGTTTCTATTCTTAGTACTGAAAAAAAAGTATACAGTAAAAAATATGGTGCTCTAAAATCAGTTAATTTTTTTTTCAAAGCAAATTCAGAGTACTTTGAATATTCCCCTGTTTTCAGTGAAGCAAGTATGGGACAAGCAATATAGCTTTGGAGTTATTTATGTGCCTCGATGCATAGCATTTATAAAACAACACCTCTTTGTTTCTCATGAGAAGGTTGTTTCTAGCAAACAAAGACAGCTAATCATTGCTGACTAGGGTACTCCCTTAGCCAGGGTCCTAATGACACGGGGAGCTTCCTGTCACTGGACAGCATCACGCCTGGGCAAGAGAGAGTGCAGGAAAGCTTCATAGCTCCTGAGGAAGATGGAAGATGCTTGGTGAACGGCAGGCCTCAGCATCCTCTCTGCCTTCAGCAAAGAGCTGGTTTCCCTGGCAACGGGGGCCTACTTAATAAATGGGGCTAGGCAGCAGACACGGGCATGTCAATAGCAAGTGTTCTTGTAGAGGGAGGTCCTCTTCACCGAGTACATCCCTTTAACTGGAATACTCAGATCTGTTGATGGTTTCAGAAGTCAAAAAATAAATAAAAGCCAATGTGCATAGGAAAACATAACAAAAGCGTCAGTTTCATACTCCACTCCTCCCTCATTCTTATGACTTAGAAACAACCATCAGCTCATTTTTTAGATCTTTTGGCTTTAATGCCTCCCTATATATTGCTAATTATTTTCGTGTGTGTGTGTGTGTGTGTGTGTGTGTGTGTGTGTGTGTGTGATACCAGGGACTGTCAGCTCAGAGATGTTCTACCTCTGAGCTGCACCCCCAGCCCTTTTATTTTTTATTTTGAAACAAAGTCTTGCTAAGTTACCAGAACCTGGGTAGAAACCAATCCCCAGCAAGTGCATACACATGCACACACAAAATAAATTAAAAACACAGTTGCCCAAGTTCCTACTACATTTTACTTTACTTCATTAGATCATACTTTTCCTCACTAGGGAAGTAAAAGATCTTCATCAAGCTGGGCGTGGTGGTGCACACTTGTAATCCCCATGCTTGGGAGCAGAGACAGGAGGATCGCGCAGGTTCGAAGCCAGTCGTGCGTGCTGGCTTAGGAGACCCTGTTTCCAAATAAAAATGTAAAAATAGATCTGGGAGTGTAGCCCGGAGGTAGAAGGGCTTCCAGGAACCCCCCCCCCAAAAAAAAAAAAAACTTCATCAAACCACTACTCTCCATATTTTTCTTATTCTAAAATTGCTCAGGATCTGTTCTACAATTCTCTGTGTATGTTGCTGAAGATTGAACCCAGGAGCTTTCTACTTCAGCCACACCTCTAGCCCAATTTTATTTGGAAACAAGGTCTTAATAAGTTACTGAGGGCCTTGCCAAGTTGGGAGGCTGGCTTGACATATACAATCCTATTTCAGCCTCCCAAGTACAGAGATTATAGGTGTGTGCCACCACTCCTGGCTGTGTGTGTGTGTGTGTGTGTGTGTGTGTGTGTGTGTGTGTGTGTGTATTTTTGGTGGTACTGTGGATGGAACCCAGGGTCATTCTACCTCCAAGCTACATCCCCAGCCCTATTTTTTTTTTTTTTTATTCTTTATTTTGAAACAGGGTCTTACTGAGTTCCAAAGGGCCTCACTAAGTAGCTGAGACTGGCTGGGAACCCAGATCCTCCTGTCTCAGCCTCCAGAATGCTGAGATTATAAGCGTGTGATACCACACCTGGCTGTACAATTCTTTTTAAGGAATTCCTTGAGGCCCAGTGACCTCCTGTCTTAGATTTATTTTAAAACCCACTGCAAGGTGTCATCTTGGAGTTTCTTTTCACTATATTAACAGGGTTAGTTATATCATTTCTTGTTTTCTGTATACTCCTCACCCTTGCTGTCTTAGCTAATATTTTAATTAACCCCATCAGAAAGAATAAATTGAAAACAAATAGTCTGTGAATCCTTGCAGGTATAGACAGTGGCTTTAGTTTTTCCTCAGTCTTGATGGCTAGCTTAGTAGGTAGAGATTTTTAGGTACAAATTATTTTCCCATTGGATTTTGAGGGCGTGCCTCAATAAATATGAAATAGAATAATATATTCAGAAAAGTACATAAACACAAATGCCCATCTTAGTGAACAGTGAATATACTGATAAAATCCTAAGCATCTGCAAAAATACTCTCATTCCCACCTACTCCCTTCATCTCTGAGGCCCCTTTCCAATCTCAGTGCTTCTCTTCTCTCCTAGAAATATCCACAGTTCAGTGTGTGTGTGTGTGTGTGTGTGTGTGTGTGTGTGTGTGTGTGTGTGTACTGAGGATTGAACCCAAGGGCATTCTACCTTCAAGCTACCCCTTCCTCCTTTTTATTTTGAAATAGGGTCTCACTAGATTGCCAAATATCTAATTCTGTTGCAGAGGCTGCCCTTAAATGCACGATTCTCCATCTCAGCCTCCCAAGTAGTGGTATTTATAAAATTTTTCTGTTAGTCACTATAATTTTTTCTGTTAGTCATTATAATTATAATTTTTCTGTTAGTCATTTTTTTTGTGGGTCTGGGGATGGAACTCAGGGGCATTCGACCTCTGAGCTACACCCCTGCCCTATTTTTTATTCTTTATTTTGAAACAGGGTCTCACTAAGTTGCGGAGGGCCTCACTAAGTAGCTGAGGCTGTCCGTGAACCACGATCCTCCTGTCTCAGCCTCCCGAATGCTGGGGTTACAAGCGTGTGCCACCACGCCCGGCTTTTTAGTTATTTCTTTATTGATTGACCATGTGAGCTGTTTAAATACAAATGTCACAACAGCTATTCCTGGCTCTGTCTCTTTATTTGAGATTAACTTCTAGAAATAGCAGTTCTGAATCCACATAATATTTTATTTATTTATTATTTATTTATTTATTTTGGTGGTATTGGGGTTCCTGGAAGCCCTTCTACCTCCGGGCTACACTCCCAGACCTATTTTATTATTTTTTAATTTGGAAACAGGGTCTCTTAAGCCAGTGAGGCTTCTCTTCTCTTCTCTTCTCTTCTCTTCTCTTCTCTCTCTCTCTCTCTCCTCCTCCTCCTCTTCCTCCTCCTCCTCCTCCTTCTTCTTCTTCTTCTTCTTCTTCTTCTTCTTCTTCTTCTTCTTCTTCTTTTCTCTCTCTCTCGTCTCTCTCACTCTCTTTCTCCTCCTTCCTTCTCCTCCTCCTCCTCCTCCTCCTCCTCCTTCTTCTTCTTCTTTTCTCTCTCTCGTCTCTCTCTCTCTTTCTCCTCCTCCTTCCTTCTCCTCCTCCTCCTTCTTCTTCCTCTCTCTCTCTCTCTCTCTCTCTCTCTCTCTCTCTCTCTCTCTCTCTCTCTCTCCTGGGAATTGAACCCAGGGGCATTACCTCTGAGCTACACCCCCAACCCTATTTTTTTCTTCTTCTTCATTTTGAAACAGGATCTCACTAAATTGAAGAGGGCTTCACAACTTGCTGAGCCTGGCCGCCACCTGTGATCCTCCAGTCTCGGCCTCCCAAGTACTGGGATTAGAAGTGTGCACCACCACGCCGGGCCTTTTCTACCCTCTTTTTTTTTTTTTTTTTTTTTTCTGTGGTACTGGGGGTCCTGGAAGCCCTTCTACCTCCAGGCTACACTCCCAGACCTATTTTATATTTTTGAAACAGGGTCTCTTACGCCAGCGCTGCTGGCTTCGAACCTGCGCGATCCTCCTGTCTCCGCCTCCCAAGCGCGGGGATTACAAGCGTGCACCACCACGCCCGGCTACCCTCTTAACCATCAAAAATGTAGTCTTACCTAGTGTCCTAGTGTGATGGCACACACTTGTAATCCCCAGTACTCAGGAGGTTGAGAGGCTGACCCTGTTTCAAAATAAAGAGATAAAAAAATAGGGCTGGGAATGTAGCTAGGAGGTAGAATGCTCCTGGGTTCAATCCCAGCACCGTGCGCGCATGCATACACACACACACACACACACACACACACACACACACACACACACTTGCTAGAAGCACCTTCATAGAGCAAGGTCCTGGGGGAGGAGGAAGGGGGTGAAACCTCTTTCCATAAAGACTTTACAGACAAGTAAGGAGGGAAACACAAAGAAAGGAGGGAGGGTCGGCTTGTGAAATGAGCGCGATCCTTCTACTGCTTGATCTCAGCTAATGTAATGATAAATCTCTGTATAATATTAGCTTATTTATTTATGGTGCTGAGAATCGAACTCAGATAGCTCCACCTCTGAGTTACCCCCAGTCCCAGCCCTTGTTTTGAAACAGGCCTTGCTAGGTTGCTGAGTGGCTCCTTAAGTTACTCAGACTGGCCTCGAACCTGCGAGCCTGCTGTCTCCGCCTCCTACGTACTGGGTTTACAGGTGCGCTCCAGTGCAGAATTTACCCTTCACCACGCTGAAACTGCGCGTACGCTGGGTTGCAGGAGACCCCCCCCCCTTTCCTCCCCTTGCCGCAAGGCAACACGGGAGTCCTGCAGCTGCACTCTTCCACCTCCTGGGGGCGCCCCAGGTCTCGGCGCTGGGGAAAAGCCGCGGTGATGGTGACCTCACTGCCAGCGGCCAGCGGCCAGCGGCCAGCGGCGCGGTGAGAGTCCAGGCAGCACCTCCTCATTCTGATCACCCACCCTTCCCTACCTCTCCCCAGGGCGCCCGCGAGAACTCTCTGTTTCATCTCATTTGTGTTTTGCCTGCCACCCCTGCATCATGGCGCCAGGCTTCTGCCCCAGCATCATCGCCCCGGGCATCCGCCTCCATCATCCGCCCCCAACATATCATCGCCCCGGGCATCCGCCTCCATCATCCGCCCCCAGCATCATCGCCCCGGGCATCCGCCTCCATCATCCGCCCCCAGCATATCATCGCCCCGGGCATCCGCCTCCATCATCCGCCCCCAGCATCATCGCCCCGGGTATCCCTAGCAACATGGGCCCCAGTATCATCATCGCCCCTAGCGTTCCACTTCAGACTCTCAGTTCTCAGAGCCTTTGTTTCATTTTCTGAGTGGCTTTTCTTTGTCCTTCTGCCACTCAGGGCGAATCCATTTTCTAGTACAAATGCCAATTCCTTAGCCATCTTGCTGAATAGTGTTTTGCCCACCACTAATGACTCCTGATGATAAACGTGTGGTCATGAATACTAATTTGAAATTCCATCTAGTCGGATGATGACAGGGCGGGGAGGGGGGTCAGCGCTGATGCACGCCTTTATTCATTCATTCCGTGAGCATTGTGCGAGCTGGGAACACAGGAGGAACACGACGGAGCCCTCGCCTTTGCTCCGTGCTGTAAAACACAGCTGTAAAACACCACGATGCTGCAACCGAGGCTGGATGAGAGCAGAGCGTGGCAGGCTGGAGGCCCGGGCTGGGGGAGGTGATCCAGCGTGACTCACACGGGGGCCTGGAGTTGGCCAGATGCTAGAGGGTGGGAAGGTCATCTCTGGCTGCAAAAATAACAACACACGACAATCCATTACTTCCTCCAGCTCTCTGGAATGCAGTGAAGGCCAGGGCAAACCAAATGAAGAAAGGTTCCAGCCCTGCCTGGGATTACCAACAGGACCTGGTATAGGTATTTAGTTTTTTTTTTTGTTTTTGCAGTACTGGGGATGGAACTCAGGGGCATTCTACCTCCGAGCTACACCCTCTGCCCTATTTTGTGTGTGTGTGTGTGTGTGTGTGTGTGTGTGTGTGTGTGTGTGTGGTACTAGGGGTGGAACCCAAGGGTTTTTTTTTTTTTTTCCTCCTGGCTATACTCTCAGACCTATTTTGTATTTTATTTGGAAACAGGGTCTCACTAAGTTGCTGAGAGCCTCACTCAGCAGCTGAGGCTGGCTTTGAATCTATACAATCTCCTGTCTCAGCCTCCCAAGTGCTGGGATTACAAGCGTCCACCACCATGCCCGACTTACTGCCCTATTTTTTATTCTTTATTTTTAAACAGGGCCTCACTGAGTTGCAAAGGACCTCACTAAGTAGCTGAGGCTGGCAGGAAACCGCAATCCTTCTGTCTCAGTCTCCCAAGTACTCTGATTACAAGCCTGCACCACAACACCCAGCTAGGTGTTTAGTTTTATTAGTGGTAATAAACTTGCCAACCTGTCTGGCTTATTTCTGGCTGGGTGTTCTTTGGTGGACACTGTATTGACATTTTTTAATTAGTTGAGAAGGAATTTTTACACAATAAAATCAAATTTTCAGACAAGTATGGTGGCACATGCCTGTGATCCCAGTACTTGGGAGGATGAGACAGGAAGATCGCAGGTTTGAAGCCAGTCTCAGCAACTTAGCAAAACTCTGTTTCAAAAAAAAAATAAAATAGGCCAGGTATGGTGGTGCATGCTTGTGATCCCAGTACTTAGCAGCTTAGCAAGACTCTCAAGTGAGACCCTATTTCAAAGTAATATTTAATATATGTATATGTATATATAAGGGCTGGGAGTATAGTTTGGAGGTAGAATGCCTCTGGGTTCAATTTCCACTATTGTAAACAAACTAGAGCTGGGGGGATGTAACTCAGAGGTAGAATGTCCCTGGGTTCAATTCCCAGTGCTAGCAAATATTTATTTTAAAAAAAAGATCAGCTGGGCGTGGTGGCGCACGCTTGTAATCCCAGTACTTGGGAGGCTGAGACAGGAGGATTGCAGAGGTTCGAAGTCAGACTCAACTACTTTTTGAGGCTCTCGGCAAATTAGTGAGACCCTGTTTCAAAATAAAATATAAAAATAGGTCAGGGGTGTAGCCCGGAGGTAGAGGCCCCTGGGTTCCATTCCCAGGACCACAAAAATAAATAAATAAATAAAAATAAAAAAGATCAGGGTTTCTGGATTCTTTCCAAAAAAAAAAAAAAAAAAAAAGCAAAAGCTCTGTAAACATCAAGCCCAATGTTGCTATGGCAACAATTAGCTGAAGCCCTTCTAGAAGGAACCTGGCTGGCAGCGTTTGCTGCTGCCTTGACCTCTCCCTGGCACAGCTGAATTTGTGACCCATTTGGGGCCCCAGTTACAGGCTCAGGTGTGGACCCCCTTCCTGGGGCCATGAGGCAGGGGAGGAGGACCGAGGGGCCGCAGCCGCCCAAGACTCTGAGGTTGGTTGGGTAGAGCGCCACCCAGCCGACGATCAGAGAGAGCCCAGGAAGAGAAATGAGGTTGGCGGTGCCCAGGGAATTGAGTGATGAATAAACCTGACCCCGACCCGTGCTGGAACATCAATCCTGATCTGTGGGGGTGGGAGGAGTGTAGGGTCACCCGTCAGGGGATGACGGGAGGATTCCTCCCCTCAGGAACTCAGGGTCAGCGGGGTCCTTGCCTTCCACTGCAGAAAAGAATTTCAGCAGGCGCCAGTCAGAGACAAAGACAAAGGCTTACTTAGGAAATACACGTTCAAGGGAGAATCCCGGCCACCTCAAGAGGGAAAGAGCGACTTTTGGGGGCTCACAGTTCTTCCTCTCTTAGGAGACACTCCCCTCTCCCCGTGCAGGGCAGCCGGGGCACATAGCAGGGAGGGAGGTCCGGTTTTTTCTCAGAATCCTCAGGTTCCTGACATCTGAAGTGGATGGCCGAGCGGTGCCTGGTCTTGGCCAAGTGTCAGACCTTCCTTAAGGAACCTTTGCCAAACATCTTAGAAACTTTGGGTGAGGAGATAGGCCATTAGGATTAAAGGTGAGGGTCTTTTGGGGATCTTTGCCTAAGGGAAAGCTGACCCGGTAGGGTGAGGATAAAGATCACCATCGTGGGGTTTTAGATTTTAAGCTACAATCTTTTTCCTCCTGGTTGTTCTCCTTTTTACCTATTATTTTTATTTCTCCTATTCTGCCTCAACCCCAGAGTACCAGTGGAGGCTCAGTGGCCTGCAGCTTGTCCTCTTTCTCTTCCTATCCTCACCTCTGCCCCCTCTGCATACCTGTGTAGACCTCCAGCCCACAAGTCCAAGTTCTTTCTTTTACTGACATCCTAGCCCAGGGGTGGCCTGCATCCCCGTTGGTCTGATTTGATCAGCCTGCCTGCAATAGAAATTAGCAAAGGAGAGGAAAGAGAAAAACGAACTGTAGGCACTTTGATCAGACTGGGGAGGAGCACTGAGATTGCCCCTCCCTCCACTAAATCAGGAACCATTTGTAGAAACCAAAGCCAGGCGACATACACATGTAGATTTAGCTATGAGAACCTGTGGGTCTCAGCATCTGTTCTCAACAGGAGGAAGTTAAACCTCCTCAGTTTAACCTCATTCTTCTCAGGATGAGGCAGTTCCGAAGTTAAACCGATTTAGAGCTTTTGATTTCAAACGGGGGCTCTGTTTAGGTCCGCATGCCCCCACATCTCTAGCAAATAGCTTCCCTTTGTCTACCCTTTGGGCGATGGGAAGTTACACTGGTCCTAGGTCTACTGTTTGGAGAACCAGGCCTGAGCCGGGCGTGGTGGCACACACTTGTAATCCCAGTACTTGGGAGGCTGAGACAGGAGGGTCACAGGTTCACCGCCAGTCTCAGAGACATAGTGAGGCCCTCTGCAACTTAGTGAGACCCTGTTTCCAAAAAAAAAAAAAAAGAAATGGAGCTCAGAGATAGAATGCTACGGGATCCAATCCCCAGTGGCCCCCACCATACACAAAAAGAACCAGGCCTGGCCACAGAGCTTTACTGCAACCCCAGAGCTCTCTGTCACGGGACTGTGGGGTTCTAGGTACCAGGAATAGTCTAGAAGGAAAGTGTAGACACTGTAAGTTGTAGTCCCATGGGCCTGTAGAGTTCTCAGGCACAGAGCATGGTCAGAGGAGAGCAGAGTCCTGGGGTCTCAGCAAATCCAGGGTCAGGTCTGAAGTATTGACAGAGACAGGGCTGTCCTGGGGTTACTGTAGGTAAAGGGATCTGGATTAATTTTTGAGGTTTATTGTACCATCACGGTTGTGAGGCTTAAAAATAACAGAAACGTCTTTTCTCCCAGTTCCGGAGGGTAAAGGGCCAAACTCAAGGCCTCAGTAGGCCAGGCTCCTTCTAGGCTTCTGAGAGAGAATTTCCTCCACGGGTCTCTCCTAGTTGCTGACGTCACTCTGATTCCAACTTCACAGGACCCTCTCCCTGTATACCATGTCTTCATGTGGCCATCTTCTTAAAAGGACACCAGGCATATTGAATCAGAGGCCCTCCCTACCCCAGTTTGAGCTCAACTCAGCTAATTATCTCTGCTACTACGATACAATAATGCATCCCTTAACAATTTAGCAATGTTTTGATCAGCAACAGACCAATGCACCATAGTGATCCCAGAAGATTATAGTGGAGGTGAAAAATTACCACCTAGTGACATTAGCGCCATCAAAAAGCTATAGCTCAAGGCATTACTAATAGGCGTGTAGTAATACTGATGGAAACAGTTTACCACTCTGCCAGTTGTATAAAAATATAGCATAAAGTGGGTATGGTGGCATGTACCAGTAATCCTAGTCCTTGGGAGGCTGAGACAGGAAGATTACAGGTTCATAGCCAGCCTCAGCAACTTGGTGAGGCCCTTTGCAACTTGGTGAGACCCTGTTTCAAAATAAAAAATAGGACTGGTGGTGTCGCTCAGAAGTAGAATGCCAGCCGGGCACGGTGGCACATGCTTGTAATCCCAGTACTTGGGAGGCTGGGACAGGAGGATAGAAGGTTTGCATCCAGCCTCAGCTACTTAATGAGGTCCTCTGCAACTTAGTGAAACCCTGTTTCCTTATAAAGAATAAAAAATAGGGCTGGGGATATATCTCAGAGGTAGAATGCCCCTGGGTTCAATCCCCAGTACTGAAAAAAGAAAAAAAAAAAAGTAGAAACATACAAACTTAATAAGTGCAGGAGTCAAGGTCTACCTGATTTCCGCCTCTATTGTATCAGGCTGTATTGGTTGTTCATCAGCTCTGGGTGCTTTGAAGCAACACCTGGAGTTTACCTTTCCCATCCCCAGGCTGGGTCACAAAGCAGAGGAGGGAAACAGAGGCACCGATTGCCTCTACATATTTTTAGGGCTAAAGGCTCCAATAGTCTCTAGGGCTTTTAAGGCTAAATGCCTGCATTTCCTTTACATCCTTACTATAGATTAATCATTAGAGCAAAGGGCAGAGAGAGGGGAGCTCTGCAGTGTAATCGCCGCTGCCCCTCCCTGCCTGAGCGCCTGAGCAGCACCCAGGCTCTGACTGCTTTTTGCATTTTGGAAATTAATACTGGAGCAATTTTCCAATACCAGCACAATATTTGTCTACCATAATGCTCTATACACATATACCATGTATCTCACACGTATACTACATATCCTAGGTAGTAGGCTAGTGTAGTAGGCTACATCGTCCAGGCTTGTATGTATATATATGATGTTCAAACAGGACAAAAGTGTCTAAGAATGCATTTCTTAGAACTTATCCCAGATGCCAAGTGACTCATGATTATATCTCCAAGCAAGGTCATGTTCTGAGGCACTGGGGGTGAGGACTTCTATGTATCTTTATTGAGGGACACAATTCAACTCACGACAGAATCTACTAACAGGTCATGGGGCATGACAAGGGAGGGATTCTCCAGCTCACGGAAATCACCTTTCAGCCACCAGGCCTCCTGCAGACTGGGAGCATGGCGGAAGTGTCCTCCGGGGACTTCTGTTCTGCTTGACCCTGGTGGACAGTCTGCGTCGGCTCCCATCGCCCTTGCTCCTTCCCAACCTGCTCTGAGCATCTGGCTTCCTGAGGGCTGCGGCTGGCTCACCCTGATGGCCCCGTTGCTTTCTTGTTTTTCTTTTCTCCTCCTCTTTTTCCTCCTCCTCCTCCTCCTCCTCCTCCTCCTCCTCCTCCTCCTCCTCCTCCTCCTTCTTCTTCTCCTCCCTCTCTCTCTCTCTCTCTCTCTCTCTCTCTCTCTCTCTCCCTCTCTCCCTCTTTCTCTCTCTCTCTCCCTCTTTCTCTCTCTCTCTCTCTCTCTCCCCTTTGCTACCATACTATTTCCTCTGGCTCTCCACCCTAACCTCCAGTCCAAACCATCAAAGCACTGAGAGCTGTCCTGGCCCAGCACATCAGCGTGCTCTCTGTTGGAACAGCTTTCTTGCCAGTCTGCCTCATGGGAAGCGGCAGCCTGCGCAGTGGCTGCTCTGGGAAAGGTGTCTGCCCGCCCCGGCCCAAGTAGCTGTGCCCAGGGTTGGGTCCCCATGGTACCAACCGTGGCTGGTTATCTTGGAGTTATCATCTCCAGTAGCTAAGGGCAGGGCAGTGGTCCAGTGCTCCTTCTAAGACAAGGTTTCTTATGACTACTGACACGCGTGGCTTGGGTGACCCTTTGCAACTCAGCGAGATCCTGTTTCAAAATAAAGAATAAAAAATCAGGCTGAGGGCGTAGCTCAGAGGTGGAATGCCTCTGGGTTCCATCCCCAGTACCGCAAAAAACAAACAAACAAACAAACAAACAAACAACCTATTAATATGTCAAATGTCAGTTAAAAAGCAGTCTGAAGCTGGGTGTAGTGGCACACGCTTGTAATCCCAGCATTTTTTTGGTACCAAAGATGGAACCCGGAGACATTCTACCTCTGAGCTCCACTCCCAATCTGATGTGTGTGTGTGTGTGTGTGTGTGTGTGTGTGTGTGTGGTGCTGGGGATGGAACCCAGGGACTTTCTACCTCTGTGATACACTCCCATACCTGTTTTATATTTTATTTATAAACAGGGTCTCACTAAGTTGCTGAGAGCCTCATTAAGTAGCCAAGGCTGGCTTTGAACCTGTGCGATCCTCCTGTTTCAGCCTCTCAAGTACTGAGTACAAGCATGCACCACCACACCTGGCTCCCAGCCCAGTTTTTTGTTTTTATCTTTTTGTGGTGCTGGGAATGGAACCCAGGGGCATTTTATCTTCGAGCTACACCCCAGCCCAATTTTTTATTTTTTATTTTGAAACAGGGTCTCACTAAGTTGTGAAGAGCCCAAGCAGCTGAGGCTGGATCCTCCTGTCTCAGCTTCCTTCTCCTCAGATTAATGTGTAATCCCTGGCACACTACAAGCGTGTGCGCGGCCTATTTATTTTGAAATAGGGTCGCACTAAGTTATAGAGGGCCTCACAAGTTGCTGAGGCTGGCCTTGAACCTGCAATCCTCCTGTGTCAGCCTCCCAAGTACTGGGGTTACAAGCATGTGCCACCACGCCTGGCTTCCCGCAACCTTAATGACTTTGTGGTCCTCTAGGGTTTCAATTGCATGTCAGGGTTACCCAGTAGCCAAGATGGCTGTAGTCATGTCAAGCTGGATCTCACAGTGTCTGTGTGCGAGCAGACATATCAGTGTGTCTGCAGGTTGGATGTGAACAGTTTACATCACTCCTCCTATGTTATCAGGACAGACGGCGCCGTCTAAGACACACTTGACTGCTATTCGCAGCATGCTGCAGGTCAGCGGCCCCGAGGATGAAGTGAGAGACTTTGCTCTAGGGCCGTTCTGCTCCGCAGCCCTGTCGACTTGGACGCGTATGTAATGTGCGGGGACGCACGATGCCCCGTGATTTCCAGTGCCACACTTACAGCGTCAGAGTCCAGGGCGATGAGCTCAGCATCCAGGAAACGCGGCCTCGCCCATCCTGAGCTGGCTTCTGCTTTCTAATTTCAGCTCCTTGGCCACCGGGTTGTACCGCACGGCGCCCCGCTTCACCTTTCTGTAGGGTGGGGCTAAGTAACACTCTTCTTAGAGGGCTGTTTTGAGAATAACTTACATTATTAAGAGGACTTGAAACACAGTGCGATGTAAATGTTGAACAAAAATAAATGGTACTTCCTCCTGTACATGGCATTATGTAAGTTCTTCCTTTTAAAGCAAGTTAACTGATATTTATTTATGTCCCGTCACGCGTTGCTTGATGACACGACATGTTCTAAGAAATGCAGTTAGGCAACGTTGTCATTGTGTCAACGTGATGGAGCGTCCTTTTACAAACCTAAGTGGCACGGGTCACTCACTGGACCTGGCCTCCTGTTGCAATCAAGAGATGTAGCGGCTGGGCGTGGTGGTGCCTGCCTGTAACCCCAGCACTTGGGAGGCTGAGACAGGAGAGTCACAGGTTCAAGGCCAGCCTTGGAAGTGTATTGAGACTCTCAGCAACCTAGTGAGACCTTGTTTCAAAGTGAAAATAAAATAAAAAGGACTAGGGGTGTAGCTCAGAGGTGGATACCCCTGGGTTTAATCCCCAGTACCACCCCGAGAGAGAGAGAGAGAGAGAGAGATGTTTGAGGCTGCTGCCAGTATAATACAACATACTGCTTTATAGTTAACCTGTGTGTGTGTGTGTGTGTGTGTGTGTGTGTGTGTGTGTGTGTGTGGTACTGGGAATGGAACCCAGGGGCCTTCTAACCTCAGTGCTACACCTCCAGACCTATTTTTATATTTTAATTAGAAACAGGGTCTCACTAAGTTGCAGAGAGCCTCACTAAACTGCCAAGGCTGGCTTCGAACCTGTGATCCTCCTATCTCAACCTCCCAAGACTGGGTTTTTTTTGTTGTTGTTGTTGTTTATTGGTTGGTTGGTTGGTTGGTTTTGGTGGTACTGGGGATGGAACACTTCTATCTCCGGACTACACTCCCAGACCTATTTTATATTTTTGTTTGGAAAACAGGGTCTCTTAAGCCAGCGAGGCTGGCTTCGAACCTGCGTGATTCTCCTGTCTCTGCCTCCCAAGCACAGGGATTACAAGTGTGCGCCACCACGCCTGGCAGGTAATGGGATTTTAAGCATGCACCACCATGCCAAGCTTACTTAACTTTTTTTTTTTAAGTAGAAGGAATACACACACTTATAATACCAGTCCTTGAGAGTTTAAGACAAGATGATTGTAGGTTCGAGGACAGCCTCAGCAACTTAACTGTTTCAAAATAAAAAGGTCTGGGGCTATAGTTTGGAGGCAGAATGCCCCGATTCAATCTCCAGTACCAAAAATAAAATAAAATAAAGTGGAAAAAATAAAATAGAGAGTAGAAGAGGCACATTCTAAAATAATGATAAGCTGGGCATGGTGGCACGTGCGTATAATCCCAGTACTGGGGAGGCTGAGACGGGAGGAGCGCTTGTTCATGGCCAGCCTCAGCAATTTAGCAAGGCCCTCCATAGCTTAGTGAAATCCTGTTTCAAAATAAAAAATAAAGCCGGGCGTGGTGGCGCACGCTTGTCATCCCCACGCTTGGGAGGTGGAGACAGGAGGATCGTGCAGGTTTGAAGCCAGCCTTGCTGGCTTAAGAGACCTTGTTTCCAAATAAAAATATAAAATAGGTCTGGGAGTGTAGCCCAGAGAAGGGTTTCCAGGAACTCCAGTACCACCAAAAAAATAAAAAATAAAAAAAATAAAATAATAAAAAAGAAAAATAAAATAGGGCTGGGGGTGTAGCTCAGAGGCAGAATGCCCCTGGGTTCAAATCCCAGTACCATGGAAATAAAATAATGATAAAACGTATGGTATAGTAAAGACACAATCTAGCAGTAACATACTCATTTATGAACATCAAGAGTTATGCACAACACACAGGTGTGTGTGTTATATGTCTGCGTGAGGAGCAGCACAGTCTGTTTGCTGACACCGGCACCATCACAAACAGTGATGCTCTGTGCTGTGATACGAGGCCAGACATGCTGCCAGGAGACGATTAGAATTCTTTGGCACCATGATGATCTTAAGGGGCATCCCTGTGTGTGCCGTTCACTGTTGGCAGAAACATCATTATGTAGTGTGTGACAAGAGGTACTCTGTGGTCCTGGTCATCTACCTAAATATTTGTCTTTCTTCCTTGGTGAACTGTCTGGGTCCAGAGGACTGGGGCTGTGGTCTTTACTTGGTCATTAGGACATGCTCATCAGTAGTCCCTTCCTTCCTTTGTTCCTACCTTCCTTCTTCTCTTCTCCTTTCTCTCTTCCTCCTCCTCCCCCTTCTCCTCCTCTCTCCACCAGAGTCGTCATCATCTCCTTCTTCTTTCTCCTCCTCCTCCTCCTCCTCCTCCTCCTCCTCCTCCTCCTCCTCCTCTTCCTCCTCTTTCTTTTCTCTCTCCCCCCCCCACCAGAGATTGAGCCCAGAGGCATTCTACCTCTGAGCTACCTGCTATACCTGCATAGCCATTTATTTATTTATTTATTTATTTATTTATTTATTTATTTATTTATTTTGGTGGTACCGGTGTTCCTGGAAACCCTTCTACCTCCGGGCTACACTCCCAGACACATTTTTATATTTTTATTTGGAAACAGGGTCTCAAGCCAGCGAGGCTGACTTCAAACCAGTGTGATCCTCCTGTCTCTGCCTCCCAAGCACAAGGATTACAAGCGTGCACCACCATGCCCGGCTTTATTTATTTAATTTTGATGGTCCTGGTGATGGAACCCATGGACCTCTACCTCTGGGCTACACATTCGACCTATTTTATATTTTATTTTTTGAAACAGGCTCTCACTATGGTGCTGAGAGCCTCACTAAGTAACAGAGGCTGGCTTCGAACCTGTGTGATTCTCCTGTTTTAGCCTCCCAAGCACTGGGATTACATGTGCCACCATGCCCAGCTTATTTTTTGTTTTGAAATAGTGTCTAAGTTGCTGAGGCTGGTTTTTTTTTTTTTTTTTTTTTTTTTTTTTTTTTTGCGCGGTACTGCGGATGGAACCCAGGGGCATTCTACTTCTGAGCTATACTCCCAGCCCTATTTTATAGTCTTTTTATATTTATTTATTTATTTATTTATTTTTGCGGGTCTGGGGATGGAACCCAGGGGCATTCGACCTCCGAGCTACAGCCCCTGCCCTATTTTTTATTCTTTATTTTGAAACCGGGTCTCACTGAGTTGCAGAGGGCCTCACTAAGTAGCTGAGGCTATTTGCAAACCGCGATCCTCCGGTCTCAGCCTCCCGAATGCTGAAATTACAAGCGTGCACCACCACGCCTGGCTAGTCTTTTTATTTTTGAAACAGGGTCTTACTGAGTTGCAAAGGGCCTCACTAAGTAGCTGAGGCTGTCCATGAACTGAGATCCTCGAGTCTCAGCCTCCCAGAATGCTGGGATTGCAAGTGTGCACCACCATGCCCAGCTAGCTGAGGCTGTTCTTGAACCTGCAATCCTCCTGTCTCAGCCTCCCAGGTACGGGGATTCCAGATGTAAGCCACCACACCTGGCTTTTGATAATGATTCTGCCTTGCCCATATCTCTGAGGTTGCCCTGCCCATTTTCAATTACTCAAGTTTATTAAATGGGTCCTGAGACACTTTCAAGGGTAGAAAAGCTTACCCATTTTTTTCCCAATGAGTCAACTACACATGAAAAGCAGAAGGATATATGGGCCAAGGCTGTGGCCCTCAAGATATTATGTAAAAAAGGATGAGCCACAGACTCAGAGGACAGAAATCTTTGGATGACATAATCTTTTTTTTTTTTTTTTTTTGCAGACCTGGAGATTGAACCCAGGGCATTCTACCTCCAAGCTACACCCCCAGCCCTATTTTTTATTCTTTATTTTGAAACAGGGTCTCACTGAGTTGTGGAGGGCTTGCAATCCTCCTGTCTCAACCTCCCAAGTACTGGGTTTTATAAGTGTGCGCCACCATGCCCAGCTAGCTGAGGCTGTTCTTGAACCTGCAATCCTCCGGTCTCAGCCTCCCGAGTACTGGGTTTTATAAGTGTGCGCCACCATGCCCGGCTCACATTTCTTTAAATCCGTGTGCCATCTGTCCACAGAGGAGAGGCAGGGCAGTGCCTGGGTGGAGGCAGAGAAGGAAGAGTCTGTAATGGCTGACTTCTGTGGTCCAGAGAATTGGGCCCTGACTCTGCCAGCAGAGCCCCACATCTAAGGGGACCCAGACTCCTTGGAAAGCAACTGAATGGCCGTCTGTCATTAGTGAGCTTAACCTCTGGCATGGCCCCACCCTGAAACAACTGGTGTCCCCCAAATGCTCCTTCCAATCCTACATAAAAGTCTCCCGGAGTTTCGGTAGATACAATCTTCTCCATCTTCTTAGCCTTCCAGGAATGTTTTGGGGCTCCCTCGAGGTGAGTGACAGGGGCAGTTGCCCAGATGAGTCACGCCGTGATCTGGCTGTGTAATCTAAGGCCGCCATAGGGGAAAGCTATGTGGTGTCACAGGGCTCAAGCACAGCTGGCCGGGGGTGGGGGTGCGGGGCGGGGGAGCAGTGTTGGGGAGTGCATTCTTCAAAAGCAGGACTTCCAACTATTTTTAAAAAATGTCAGAGCGTGATAGTGGATTGGACACAAGCATTTGCATTTTCTCTTCCCGGAGACCCCACTAAATGGATTTTTAGAACACATACAGAGAGGGAGAACAGGAGGGGAGGGAGTAACAAACAGGTTCAGAAGCTAGAGGGCCATTAGAAGAGCGAGAAATAGGCCTGGTGTGGTGGCTCGTTCCCTGCCTGGAATCCCAGTGCCCGTGAGGCTGAGCTAGGAGGATCACTGCAGGTTAAAGAGCAGCCTGGACACTTTAAAGAGACCTTGTTTCAAGATAAAAACTAAAAAGGGCTGGGGGTGCAGCTTGGAAATAGAATGCTCTGGGTTCAATCCACACACACACACACACACACACACACACACACACACACACACACATGATCACTAAAATTCTCAAAAACTATTGGCACCAAATCTGCTTGTCTGCCTGCCTGTCTGCCCTTCCTCCCTCCCTCTCTCCCTCCTTCCTTCTTTCCTTTCCTTTCCTTTTTTTTTTTTTTAAATTGATCAGAGGATTCAACCCAAGGCCACTCTCTGAGCTGCACCCCGCCCTTTTTATTTTTTATTTTAAAGCGGGTTCTTGTTAAGTTGCCAAAGTTGACCTTGAACTTTCGATCCTCCTGTGTCAGCCTCCCATGTTCTGAGATTACAGGCTCCGGCTGGCAGAGTTAAAGAAAAGGCTTAAAGATAAGGATGTTTGTCTGAAAGTTTATTTAAGACGTGCGGGATCCTCGGATCCTATTGAAAACCACCTTCCCACTGCCACCCCCCCCCCTTTTTGTTTAATCAGGCAAAGGGGCTTCATTCCCTGGAGGAAATAAGGCAGGTCTCAGGACAGGGGACACCAGACATAGTTGAGGGTAGAGGTACCATATTGTAAGCATTCTACTTTATGTAGTGGGTGCTCAGGTCCTCAATTCCCTTATATCTGTTCAGTTCCTGAATTACCTAGATTGTTCCATCAGCCCATCCCCAGGAAGACCCATAGAATAATCTTAGAGGTTCCTCACCTTTGTGTCTAACTGAGAGTTTACAGGCAACTTATTAATAGGACTCACATGTACTTCATTCCCAATTAGCTTTTAATTTATTATTCTTAAAACAAAACTTCTAGCCAGGTGTAGTGGCTAATCCCAGTGCTTGGGAGGCAGACAGGAGGATCACAGGTTTGAGGACAGTCTCAGCAAGCAGTGAGACTCTCATCAACTTAGTGAGACCCTGTTTCAAAATAAAAATTAAGCTGGGCATGGTGGCGCACGCTTGTAATCCCAACACTGGGGAGGCTGCGATCAGAGGATCATGGTTCACGGGCAGCCTCAGCCACTTAGTGAGGCCCGCTGCAACTCTGTGAGACCCTGTTTCAAAAATAAAAAGACTAAAAAATAGGGCTCGAAGGTACAATGCCCTTGGGCTCCACCCCCAGCACCGCAAAAAAAAAAAAATAAAAAAAATTAAGAAAAGGGGCTGGGGGTGTAGCTTGGAGGCAGAATGCCTCTGGGTTCAATCCCCAGTGTGTGTCTGTCTGTCTGTCTCTCTCTCTCTCTCTCTCACACACACACACACACACACACACACACACACTCTTTCTTTATAGAAATATTTCCATCTTCACAGAAGTAGAAAAAGTACAATAGTCCCTCTTGTCTACAGGGATGTCATTTGGGTCTATATCTGGAGTGTCCCCCAAAGACTCATGTGTTGAAGCTAGTTTCAGATGCAGCAGGTTCAGAGGGAGGTGTCCGTGGAGGAGCGGGATCACTGGGGCTGTGGCCTTGAGGACTAATCTCTGTCCCTGGCTCCATTCTTTCTCCTCTCCTCTCCTCTCCTCTCCTCTCCTCTCCTCTCCTCTCCTCTCCTCTCCCTGTCCCTGTCCCTGTCCCTCTCCCTCTCCTCCTCCCTCCCTCCCTGCCTCTCTCTCCCTCTCCCTCCCTCTCTCCCTGCCTCTCTCTCTCCCTCTCCCTCTCTACCTCCCTCCCTCCTTCCCTCTCTCCTCCCTCCCTCCCTCTCCGCCTCCCTCCTTCTCTCTCCCTCTCCCTCTTGCACTCTTCCCTGCCGCTGTGATGTAGCATCCTCAGAGCCAACTGAGTCTCTGAGACCATGAGCTACAAGAAACCTTTTCTCCTCTAAATTTTTTTTTTTTTTTTTTTTGTACAGGAATGGAACTCAGGGCATTCTACCTCTGAGCTATACCCCCAGCCCTACTTTTTAGTCTTTTAAAACAGGGTCTCATTGAGTTATGAAGGGCCTTGCTAAGTAGCTGAGGGTGTTGGCGAACCACGATCCTCTGGTCTCAGCCTCCAGAATGCTGGGATTACAAGTGTGTGCCACCACGCCCAACCTTGGACCCTGTTTATGTACTCGTTTCCCCCCCCATATATATACAATTTGATGTCTCATTCATCTTAACTAAGCACTTAACTTGCACTGTGTCCATAACTTTTGTAGCATGAGGTTGCAACTGAAAACAAGCACAAATGTTCTATTCTTCACAATTTCCTTCGCAGAAAATTTGTTATTACTTTACAGCTTAGCAACCTCACACACACACACACACACACACACACACACACACACACACACATTGCCTTAAGTCAAGAACTTTTACCTTTTTACTTGAAACACTTAATGGCTTCCCTTTGGAGGATCAGAATTGCCAGCATCAAATACTCTTGGGCTTTGAGGCTATTATTACAGCAACTAAGGGTCCGCTGCACAGGAGCACTGACTGTCCTTGTAAGCAGTCTGATAACCGAGGGGCTGCTGAAGGGCAGATAGAGCGTGTAGTATGGACAAGGGGATAATTTGTGTCTGGGCTGGATGGTGTGGGATGATTTCTTCCTGTTATTAAGAATAGTGTATGATTAAAAACTCATGAATTAGCCAGACATGGTGGTGCACGCTTATAATCCCAGCATTTGGGAGACTGAGACAGAGACAGTTTGCTGACAGCCTCGGCTACTTAGTGAGACCCTTTGAAACTCAGTGAGACCCTGTTTCAAAATAAAGACTAAAAAGTAGGTCTGGGGGTATAGCTTAGAGGTAGAATGCTCCTGGGTTCCATCCCTGGTACCGCAAAAAACAAAAAACAAAAAAAAACCCCAAAACCCAACAACAACAAGCAAGCAAACCAACAAACAACAAACAAACAAACAAAAACCTCGTGAATTATTTCTGGGATTTTTCATTTAATATTTTCCGACTGTAGTTGGCCACGGGTAACTGAAACTGTTGAAAGAAAAATTGTAGATAAGGTGGGACGGGGGAGCTACTGTCTAATGAATCCCTGTAGATTTGTTATTAACTAGATCAGCATCGAGCTACTATCTGTATTTATATCTCTATCTCTATCTTTTTGGTTTATTTGTTTTGCTTGAGTGTGTGTGTGTGTGTATGTATGTGTGTGTGTGTGTGTAGTAGGGATTGAAACCAGTAGTTTTCTACCTCTGAACTACCTCCCAAGCCCTATTTTATATTTTGTTTTATTTTTTGGCAGTACTAGAGATTGAACCCAAGGGCGTTCTACTTCCAAGCAATACCCCCCAGTCCTATTTTTTTATTCCTTATTTTGAAACTGGATCTCACTAAGTTGTGGAGGGCCTCACTAAGTAGCTTGAGGCTGGCCTTGAACCTGTGATCCTCCTGTCTCAACCTCCCAAGTACTGGGATTACAAGCACGTGCCACCATGCCTGGCTCTATTTTTTATTTTGAAACAGGGTCTCACTAGGTTACCTTATACTGGCCCTGATCCTGTGATCCTCTGGTCTTATCCTCCTAAGTACTAGAATTACAGGTGTGTGCCACTGCACCCGGCTTTGCTTGAGTATTAAAAAAAAAGTTAAGTTAGCATAGTGGCATACACTTGTAATCCCAGCATCCAGGAGGCTGAAACCGGAGGATTGCAGTTCTTGGCCAGCCTCAGCTACTTAGTGAGGCCCTCCACGCAACTTAGTGAGACCCTGTTTCAATATAAAGAATAAAAATAGGGCAGGGGATGTGGCTTGGAGATCAAATGCCCCTGGGTTCCATCCCCAGATCAGAAAAAAAAAAAAAAAAAAGGTCTGGGGGTATAGCTTAGAGGTAGAATCCCCCTGGATTCCATCCCCAGTACCAAAAAAAAAAAAAAAAAAAAAAAAAGACGCAGCAAGGAAAGTCCACAAGGCAAATGACTTGATTTCTTTTTTCTTTTCTTTTTTTTTTTTTTTTCTTTTTGGTGGTACTGGGGTTCCTGGAAGCCCTTCTACCTCCGGGATACACTCCCACGGGCTACACTCCCAGACCTATTTTTTAACATTTTTATGTGGAAACAAGAGTCTCTTAAGCCAGGGCGGCTGGCTCCGAACCAGCGCGATCCTCCTGTCTCCACCTCCCAAGCGCGATTACAAGCCTGCGCCACCACGCCGGGCTCCTTGCTGCATCTTAATATTGCCCTTTAAGCACGTGCTTTTCTACTTGTCTTGCATCTTTTGAACTAATAGATAAAAAACAGGGCTTATGTGCTATGGACCCATTAGAAATCTAGTCTGTATCCTGCTCAGGTTAATATATTTGTTTTATTTTTACAATACTAGAAATTGAACCCAGAGGCATTCTACCTCTGAGTTACATATCTCTCTCTCTCTCTCTCTCTCTCTCTCTCTTCTCTCTCTCTCTCTTCTCTCTCTCTCTCTCTCTCTCTCTCTCTCTCTCTCTCTCTCTCCATATATATATATATTTAACTTCAAAAACAGGGTCTCACTGGGTCTCACTAGGACCTCCTATCTCAGCCTCCCAAGTACTGGGATTACTGGTATGTGCCACCATGACCGGCTCCCTGCCTCTTTCTTCTTTCCATTCTTTCTCCCTCCCTCCCTTTCATTCTTTCTTCCCATGAGTTGCCCAGGCTGTTCTGGGGAACTCATGAGCTCAAGAGATCTTCCTGCCTCAGCCTCCTGAGTAGCTAGAGCTACAGACATGTGCCACCATGCCCAGCTTGTCTTCTCTATTAATAGATTAAATAACAAGGCTTATAAGCAGGTCTAATAGTAATTGTAATGTAGGTATGAGCAAAAACAATATTTTGATACATTACAATCACTATTATGGGATATGAAAGAATCCACATTTTCTATTATTGACAAAGCACTGGGTGCTGCTTTATTGTAGTTTTATTTCTTTGCTTTCATCTATATTTATTTATTTATTATTTTCTTTTTTTGTGATACCAGGGATGGAACCCAGGGGCATTCTACCTCTGAGCTACACGCCCAGCCCTATTTTATTTTGAGAAAGGGTCTCACTAAGTTGTAGAGGGCTTCAGTAAGTAGCTGAGGCTGGCCAGGAACTGCAATCCTCCTGTCTCAGCCTCCCAAATGCCAGGATTACAAGTGTGCGCTACCATGGCCAACTTCATCTATATTTATAATTGAAAGTATTGCTAAATTTCAAAAGATTAGTGAAAATAAAGATGATGATTGCATTACCATTCAAATCCCCAGATTTCTTGAATTCTACCCATAGATCCTTGGTTAAGAACTTCTAGAAGTTGGGAACTGTGGTGCATGCCTGTGATCATAGTACTTGGGGAGGCTGAGACAGGAGGATGTAGGCTCAAGGCAAACCTCAGCAACTTAATGAGACACTCAGTAACTTAGCAAGACCCTGTTTCAAAATAAAAACTAAAAGTTGGGTGTGGTGGCGCACACTTGCAATCCCCACGCTTGGGAGGCAGAGACAGGAGGATTGTGCAGGTTCGAAGCCAGTCACGCTGGCTTAAGAGACCCTGTTTCCAAATAAAAATATAAAATAGGTCTGGGAGTGTAGCTGGGAGGTAGAAGGGCTTCCTGGAACCCCAGCAGCACCAATAAATAAATAAATAAATAAATAAATAAATAAATAAATAAATAAAAAAAAAACTAAAAAGGGCTGGGGGTATAGCTCAGAGGTAGAATGCCCCTGGGTTCAATCCACCCATCCAACACACACCCTCTAGAGGCTTGCTTAAATTCAGATGCAATATCTGGGGGCAAGAATTCTTGCCTGGTGCTGTGATGTGCTTCCTTGAGTACCACACCACGAGGCATGTTATGTCTGGCTGTGCCAGTTTTTGGGGTGCTGAAACTCCTAAGTGGGATAAAAAAGTACCGTCAGATCCATCGTTCCTTCCAGTTTCTTACCATCAATGATCACTGACCAGGTGGGCTTCCATTTCACGCCATAGAAATCAGAGCATCCAGAAGATAAACAATTGTGATAAAGTATCTAACAAATTTGAGTGTGTGTGTGTGTGTGTGTGTGTGTGTGTGTGTGTGTGTATGTGGTGGTACTAGGAATTGAACCCATACCCTCAGCCCTTTTTATTTTTATTTGGAAACAGGGTTTCACTAGGTTGATGAGAATCTCACTACTTGCTGAGACTGTCTTTGAACCTGTGATCCTCCTGTCTCAGCCTCCCTAGTACTGAGCTTACAAGCATGGGCTACCATGCCTGGAACATTCAGTTTTTAAAATCCATTAAAAATATTTCACTACCAGCCGGGTGTGGTGGCACACACTTGCAATCCCAGCATTTGGGAGGCTGAGACTGGAGGATCGCAGTTTGCGGATAGCCTCAGTTACTTATTGAGGACCTCTGCAACTTAGTGAGACCCTTTCTCAAAATAAAGAATAAAAAATAGGGCAGGGGGTGTAGCTCGAGGGTCAAATGTCCCTGGGTTCTATCCCCAGACCCGCAAAAAAAAAAAAAAAAAAAAAATATATATATATATATATATATATATATATATATATATATATATATATAAAATCTCACTAGCTTCAAGGACACCAACTTGTTCTGAAACTGGTAAATAAAGGGAGAAAGCCAAGTATTTATTTTGACCTTTCTATGGGAACTATTTTCTAGGGCAACTAAATGATTGTTGGTAAAGAGTCCTTTATAGAAGAATTCCAACTAATAAATACAGAAGGAACAATAAAATTAAGAAAAGATTGTTTTATTTTAGTGATTATATTTCCTCTTTTTTTATTTGTGGTACTGGGGATTGAATCCAGGGGCATTTTACCTCTGAGCTATACTCCAAGTCCCTTTTGCTTATTTTTTTGAAATAGGGTCTTGCTAAGTTAGTGAGGGGCTTGCTCAGTTGCTAAGACTGGCCGCCATCCTGTGATGCTCTTGTCTCAGCCTCCCACGACCTGGTGAGGAGACAGAAAGGAAATAGGCAGATAGGGACGAGGCCTCAGTAGAAAAAACTTAATTTCCTGAGGGGTGAGGGGGTTCAGAGATAAGAAGGACTAAAGCTTCACAAAGCCATCGGTTTACTAATCAACAAACCCAGGAGCCATCACCAGAAGCAAGTCTGACACTCCTGAAAGGAGACTCTTCAAAGGACTTGCAAATACCCTATGCAAATTCTGAGAGCTGCTTCCCAGAATTCGCAGGATCCCAAACTCACCACAATCAAACAGAGGACATGCAGACATATATAAAAACCCCTAGCGCAACCACCAAAACGGGGTTTTCCCTCTCGGGGACCCCCTCCCCTTTAGGGAGCTTTTCTTTCTCTCGCAGGTCATGTTAGCCTTGAGAGAAGGTGGAGTGCAACTGAGGGCACGTGGCTCAGGCAACATTCGGTTAGTGACCTGAAGGCTGGACATCAAGGCCAACCGGGGCCCCTAGGGGTGACCTGCACCTCTTTTCTGGCAGATCGCGTGGACTCTGGAAGAAAGCAACTTGCAGTTGAAGGCATTCGGCTTAGGCTACTCTCAAGTATTGTACTGAAGGCAGCTGCTGGACCCCAGAGTTCTGACAGCCCCTTTGGGGTGTTCGGCCACTTTTCCCTATTCCTTTCTGGCAGATCGCGTGGACTCTGGAAGAAAGCAGCTTGCAATTGAAGGCATTCGGCTTGGGAACTCTCAAGTATTGTCCTGAAGACAGCGGCTAGATCCCAGAGTTCCGACAGCCCCTTTGCGGGTGTTTGGCCACTTTTCCGTATTCCCTGCTGCTTCCAATAAACCATTTACTCCCTTTCCTGCGGTCTACAGGTGTCATTCTTCGCTCACCATAGACAAGAACCCGGTAAGGAAACGCCGAGTTTCTTCTCAAGAAACTCTGTTTCATCTTTGATGAAACGCCAGGTTTCGTCTCAAGAACCCCTCTGTTTCATCTTGGGGGCTCAGAAGAAACCCCCGTTTCCCTGGGATTACAGGTGTGTGCCACTGTGCCCAGCTGAATTTCCCTATGTTTGAACACTGGAACTCCTTTAAATCAGTTGTGGGGTATTTTTTACACAATCCAATTGCTCTTTGATAGATTCTTTGTTTTTTTGAAACGAGAAGACATCCAAGGTTTAACTTGTGTGTTACTGGGGATCGAACCTAGGAGAATTCTACCCCTGAGCTTGCACCCCCTGCTCGATTTGACTTTTTGTTTGGAAACAGGGTCTTGCTATTTGCTGAGGCTGTCCCTGAACTTGCGTTCCTCAGTGATTTTCTTTAGAGTCTTGGTTTCTTGTAAAAGGATGATGTTTGGAGATCTCTTAATACCCCAAATGCACACTATTATCAAACCTAATAATACGACATCAAATCCAAGAGGGACAGAGCAAATACAGCTAGAAAGTAAATCATGAGTTCGTAGGGATATTTCCAATTCACTTTTCAGGTTACAAAATTTTTCCTGAACACCGTTTTTCATATTTGTATTTCTTTTCTCTTACACTGAAAATTTGGTTGTGAATGACATTATCACAATTAATTATTTTTCTATTCTAATTTATACACATTACTGAGTAATTACTAACATTTAAAAATAAACGTTTTAAAAGAACAAACATAAACTTGTAACAATGACTATTAAATTCAAGACTTTTGCTGGGTGTGGTGCAATCCAAATACTTGCAATCCAAATACAAGCTCACACGCTTGCAATCCAAATACTTGCGAGGCTGAGACAGGAAAATCGCAGGTTCGAGGCTAGTTTCAGCTACTTAGTGAAGCCCTTTGCAAATCAGCGAGACCCGGTTTCAAAATAAAGAATAAAAAATAGGGCAGGGGGTGTAGCTCGGAGGTCGAATGCTCCTGGGTTCCATCCCCAGACCCGCAAAAAAAAAAAAAAAAAAAAAAAAAAGCCGGGCGTGGTGGCGCACGCTTGTAATCCCTGCGCTTGGGAGGCAGAGACAGGAGGATCGCGCAGGTTCGAAGCCAGCCGCGCGCGCTGGCTTAGGAGACCCTGTTTCCAATAAAAATGTAAAAATAGGTCTGGGAGTGTAGTCCAGAGGTAGAAGGGCTTCTAAGAACCCCAGTACCACCACAAAAAAAAGAGAAAAAAAAGAAAGAAAATATAAGCAAATACATAAAATTACTCACCTCTCCCTATTACCCTAAAGGCAGCATACTATAAACACAGTTACCAACTAGATTTTTCCCTCTTAATATATTCTGGCCATCAGCCCATAGTGTAATATAGAGATATTCTTTATTTCTTAGTATAGCTGCATGATTCCCCATGATGTGGAGAGACCACCACATATTCTGTCAGTTCTCCACAGATGGACATCTGTTCCTTAGTCCTTCTCAGAAACAGATAAGCGTCTGAAGAAAAAAATATCCACAACAAGGGCAAGAAGACAGAAACATAAACAGTTAAAGAGTCCCAAAGAATAGAACTTAGGCAGGAAGGAAAAAAAAAAAAAAAGCATTACTAACAGCTGCAGGGAGATAAGGTATGTAATCATGAAACTAGACCACAGAGTACTCCAACAAAGGAAAGCTCACAGAACCAAAAAGAGTTCTTGGAAAAGTCGCAATTTGCTATCACAAAACAAAAAAAACCCTTTAAAAAGCTGAAAGATAAAGTTGAGGAAGCTTCTAGAACCTAGAGCAAAAAAGTTGGAAACCAGAAGAGAGAGACCTGATTTGAAAACTGAAAATAGACTGTAACACGGGAACCAATCCTGAAAATCGAATACCAAGATAAGAGCATTTCCCAAAACAGATGAAACAGGGGAAAATAGAGGGGAAGAAAAAAAAAAAAGTCAACAAAATAATTCAAAGTCATTTCTCAGATGGAAGAACTTGCCTGTCAAGACTGAAAGAACTCACAGGTTCTCAGTGGAAGGGGCAAATGCAGTCACATCCACATAAAGAACGAAACGGCTGAAATAATGGTAGGTTATGTATATTAAATTACCCTTGCAAAGCCTCAGAGACTTGTAAGGGGAGGAAGAGGAAGGCGGACGGGGAAGTGCTCCAAAGCTCGTGTGATGTTTGCTCCTTTCGCACTTTACACCTCAGGATGATGCGTAATTACAAGGCACCGATAACGCCCAGAAGGAAAACCATGGCGTCCCTTCCAGGCCTTGAGAGGAGCGGGAAGAGCCCTCGGCTTCCGCAGCGGGCGGGCGGGAAGGACTCCCGCGAGGATGCCGTCGTGGAACGTCTCCAGAACGGCCAGCCCCTGGCCTGGAATCCGGAGCCGCCCAGGCCAGGCCTCGGAACTCTGAGGGAAAATGGTTCCCGTCGCGGGCTCCCTGCGACACAAACCAGTAGATCAGGGTTAGAGAGAATTTTTTTTTTTTTTTTTTTTTTTTTTGATGAGTATCATCTTAAATCCACCTGGGTCCATTTTACTAAGGGCCACTCCAGGGCTATTAACAAGGAGATAACGCGCCATGGCTTCAGGGGCAGAGCCAGCGGGGAGACGAGCCGGCCTGCTCCTTCTAACTGTCCCACCGTCTACTTTCCCTGAAACACTAAAAACAAAAGATTATTAAAAAAAAAATAGACCAAGCCCCACGGCGGGGCGGGGCGGAAGGCAGACGCGAGAAGGGAAGCGTGGCGGGACGCGGTGACCCGGACCCGTCCTCGGTGTGGACGGGGCGGACTCGGGGGGGCAGGGCACCGCCACTCGGCGCCACACGACCCCGAGAGGAAGGCGGGGCGCGGGCCCTGGGCAGGCGGCGTTTCTCAAACTCGGGCCTCGCGGCACCCTGCCATGCCCCATCCCTAGCAAACCCGGCTGGACTGACGCCATGCGCCCGCAGGGGGCGTGTGCGGGCGCTGCCTGGACGGGGAGGGTCCCGGGCTGCTGTCGGCGCCCCATCGCGGGCAGCGCGGCGCCACGTGCCTGGGCAGGAAGTGCCAGCGCGGAGCCTCGACGGCCGCACGGGCTGCAGCCCCGCCTCGAGGCCCCGCCCCCGAGGCCCCGCCCCCGAGGCCCCGCCCCCGCCGCGCGCTGATTGGCGCGGCCGCCGCCGAGCCGCCCGGCCCGCCCAGCCGCCCGCCCGGCCCGCGCAGTCCCCGCCGGCCCCGGGACGGGATCGCGTCGCGCGGCCGTTGGGTCTCCTGAGCGCGCCCTCCGGTGGCAGCGCGGCCGCCGTCCAGCCCGCCGCCATGAACGCCGCCGGCGGCGTCCAGCCGCCCTGTCTCCCGAGCCCCGCGGCGGGCGGCGGCGCGCGTCCGCAGTGAGTACGGCCCCCGGGCCGGGGCAGCGGACGGAGGGAGGGAGGGAGGCCGGGCGCCCCAGGCCGCCGCGACGGCGCGGGCCGGAGGAGAGGGCGGCGGGCCCCGTCCGCGCGCCTCCCTGCATCTACGCGCCCACCCGTCTATCTATCCGCCATCCACCCGTCCATTTATCTATCCGTCCACTTATCCATCCATCCGTCCGTCCGTCTGTCTGTCCGTTTACCCATGCATCCGCCCGTTCATTTATCTGCCCATCTATCCTTACATTTATTTATCCATCCGTCCATTTTCCACCATCCTTCTGCCCTTTCATGTGTCCATCCATCCATCCGTCCATCCATCCGTCCATCCATCCTTACATTTATCCATCCATTTATTTATCCACCATCCATTTATCCCATCTGTCCATTTATCCGTCCATCCGTCTGTCCATCCATCCATCCGTTCATTTATCCATCCATCCGTCCATCTCTTCACCAGTCTGTCATCCATCCATCTGTCCATCTCTCCATCCCTCCATTCACCCATCACCCACCCGTCCATCCATCCATCCATCCATGCATCTACCCATCCGTCCGTCTGTCCATCTACCCATCCGTCCGTCTGCCCATCCTTCTGTCCAGCCGCCCGTCGAGGCCGCGGCCCTGGGGCTCCGCGGCGGCTCGCGCCTCGCCATTGGCCCGGGGCGCGCATGATGGCAGCCTCCGAAACGCCCCTTTCCAACACGATGACAAGCCCCCTCCCCGCCCGCGGCCACGCGCACGTGACACTCTCGGGCGCCCCGGTCTCGGCTCGCGCGCTCTCCCTCCTCTCCTCCTCTCCAACTACGTGGAAACTTGGCCTGGCGGCCGCTGCAGCCCGGGCGCCGCACCCCGGCGCCCCCCGCCCGCGCTCGACACGGCGGCCGAGGCCACCCGCGGGGCGCAGGGGCCCCCGCGCCGCCCCTGCCCCGCGCCCCGGCGCCCGGAGCTCGCGGGCTTCCGCGCCGCCCGCCGCGCGCGCCCCCCGGGCAGCGGCTCCCGCGGCGGCGCCCTGGTCCCCGCCGGGTGGGACCCGCGGGCAGCGAGGTGCGTAGCGGCGGCGGGGGGCGGCTCGGCCTGCGGCGGGGAGCGGGGCGCTGCGCCCGCACTGCGGCGGCGCGGCCTCGGGCCCCGCGGACGCCCCCCGGGGCTCGGCGCGATCTTGCGGGGCGGCGTGGCCAGCGCCGGCCGCCATCCTGGCCTGCACGGCCACCTCCCTGGGCTGGCTCGGGGAGCCCCGGGGGGCGTCGCGGCGTCGTTCCGGTTTCGGGGACCCCCCTGGAGGAGCCCCGTCCAGCGCCGCGGTGGAGATGGGTGGGCTGGTGGCACCCGCCACCTCTCATCCAGCGGGGGGCGTTTCTTTCTGGGTGGCTTGCCAGCGCCGGTGCTGGCCCGGGGATATTTGAGGGAGGTGTGCCACTTGAAAAATCAAAAGGGACACATTGTTTTTAAAAGAGGGGAGTAAAAAAGGGTTTCTGAAGTGCCCCCCCCCCCGCCCCAGCGCGGTGCTGCTGCTGGCCCCGATGGATCGCTGTTGCGGGGAGGTGGGGGGACCCCAGCGCCCGGAGAGCCCCGCGAGGTCATCCTCTCCAGCCTGGCGAGCCAAGCGTCGCGTGGAGGCGAGGCTGTTGCTCCGGTGGCGATGGCGTGGTCTTTTGTTGAGCATCCTGTTTGGTGCTTTCTAGAAAGTACTGTTTTGCAGGGGGTCGGAAGTTGGTTTCTACAGCCTTCCAGGCCGGGGTATTTCGTCGGATTGCAGCAGGATGGGTTCAGGAGTCCCGAGGACCTTTAGAGAGAGCAGCCGGGGTTAGCTGCCGGGGACCTCGTCGTCAGGGCTAGGCCTGTGGGTTTTTAAGTTTACCTTTTAAAATTTAACCAGAACCCACAGTAGAGACCTATACCCATCTGCGTACATCCATAGAAGAGTGTAACATTGCCCAGAAGCTTCAGTACAATTATTCTCTCTACAGCCAGAGGCACAGGGATTCTATTCTGACTGTATTCTGACTGTATTCTAACTGTATTCTGACTGGGGATGGAACCCAGGGGCGGTCTACCTCCGAGCTACACTCCCAGCCCTATCTTTTATTCTTTATTTTGAAACAGGGTCTCATAAAGTTGGGGAGGATCTAAGTTACAGAGGGTCTCACTAAGTAGCTGAGGCTGGCCCTGAACTGCGATCCTCCTGTCACAGTATATGTATTAAAAAAAAAAAAAAATCTGGTCATGCCAGGCGTGGTGGCGCATGCTTGTGATCCCTGCCTTTGGGAGGCAGAGACAGGAGGATCGCGCAGGTTCGAAGCCAGCCTCTCTGGCTTAAGAGACCCTGTTTCCAAGTAAAAATATAAAATAGGTCTGGGAGTGTAGCCCGGAGGTAGAAGGGTTTCCGGGAACCCCAGAACCACCAATAAATAAATAAATAAATAAAAATAATAAATAAAATAATAAAAAATCTGGTCCTAATTGGTGAACTTGATTCTGTGACTGACTGATTGTAGGTGATCGCTGCAGGGCTGCATATACTCCTGGTTACGTAGGTTCTGGCGAGGTGTGCACAGAGAGCCCAGTAGGGCAGTGTGGGAGTGCTGGGTGGCTGGGGATATAGGACTTTTTTTTTTTTTTTTTTTTTTTTTTTTTTTTCTGATTCGGAAGGAAGAAGAAAAACAAGTGCCCCAAAGCTGCTGTAGACTAGGGACCCATAGCGTCCACAGGGAATTCTTTTCTGTGTTTGCTTAGGGTTGTACAGCTGGACCTGCATCATGTCATAGAGGAAGAGTTGAAGCCCAAGGAGGCCATCCGTTGTTAGTTGCTGCCTGCTTGCTTGGAGTGGATCTGGGATTAGACACCTGTTCCCTTGACTTCCTGACCCCAGCAAATCGAGACTTGGCCCTTTTGGAATTTTTAAACTCTCCTTGGCTGGTTGGTTCTAGTTTTCTGTGGTTGCAACCAAAGCCCTGTACCCTCTTATTGGGTCCTTGTTTCTTGGGACGCACATTCTGTTAGCAGTTGAAGTGGAGCTGCGGGCTCCATGTTTGGGGAGGTACAGATCTCGAGGACATTTCTGAGGACTGACGCGGAGGTGGGGTGTGGGCTTTTGGCCCTTGTTTTTATTGACCTTGAAGAAGGAGCCCTCCCCTGCTCTCCAGATGGGCTAGCAAGCGAGGGAGAGCTCCCCCTCCGCCTTGGAGTGAGGCTGGCTCCCTGCTGCTGCAGCAAGTTTCCTTGGAGTGCAGCCTGACTTCTCAAGGCCAAGCACATGCTTGTTACAAAGATCTTTTCAAGAAAGAGGAATTTGGGAAATGGACAGTCCTTCACAAAGATGACACTAAGTTTCAAGAGCTCTACTGGGGGCAGTGGTGGGGAGCAGGGTTGAATTTAAACTTAATATTTTTTGGCGTGTGTGTTATAGGTGATTAAACCCAGGGGCATTCTGCCACTAAGCTACACCCCCAGCCCCATTTTTATTTTTATTTTTTTTGAAATGGAGTTTCACTAAGTTGTGGAGGGCCCCGCTAAGTTGCTGAGGCTGGGGGTATAGCTTAGAGGCTTACCTGTGATCCTCCTGTCTCAGCCTCCCAAGTATTAGGATTACAGGAGTATGCCACTATGCCCAGTTGAATTTAAACTTTTCTTCTAAAAAAAAACCTGTTGAACCAGGTAAACAGGCATCTGGGTACTCCAAAAATGTCATTGTGCTAAAACCAAGTGGGGTGCTCCTTTTTGGGGTAGTAAGCTTGTTCATTCTGCCTGACCAAACTTTTTTCTTACTTATGCCTACATCTCTACCTATTAGTGGAGATGGAGGCATACATAAGAATAGCTTTATTTCCTTGCTTCTGCTGAAAATCTGGAAAGGGTGGATGAGTTTTACCTGAGACGCAGTCTACCTGAATCAACTCCATCTGTTGCCTGGATGTTGACTTTCAGCGTTGATGTCCGAGCTCATTCACCACGGCGTTGGTGATGGCTCTCCCTGTGTGTTTTTTGGAGACAAGCCAAATCGAGCTTTAGCCCTACCTAATTTTGAAGTTCTAGTGACAGTGAATTGGTATATTTTGATTTTTTAAGTACTGGGTCTTTCTATCAACACTTTTTCGAGTGTGGTTCCTTTCGAAAAGGGGTCTTGGTTGTTAGCCTTGAAAAATAGTGATGATATTTTGAAGGAAACAAGGCCAATACAGAAAATAGGGAGGATTATATGTGTCTGTGTGGTGTATTTGCCGTACTGGGACATATTTTTTTTCCTTTTGTTTTGGTACTGAGGATTGATGGAAGCCAGGGCTTTGCACACAAGTGCTCTACTACTGAGCTACATCCCCAGCCCCTATTTTTAGTTCTTTTTTTCTCTTCAGTACCAGGGATTGAAACTGCGGGCACTCAATCTCTGAGCTGTAATCTGAGTCATTTTTATTTTTTTATTTTGAAACAAGGTCTTGCTAAGCTGCACAGGGTCTTGCTATTTTCCTGAGGCTGTCCTCTAACCTTCAAGCCCACAGCCTTCCAAGTACTGGCACCACCACACCTGGCTTAGTTTTGATTTTGAGACAGCATCTTTTTAAATTACCCAGGATGGCCTGGAACTTGCGACTCCTCTGCCTCAGCCTTCTGAGTAGCTGGGGTTACCAGCTTGTGCCTCTGCTCCAAGTTTATACTGGGAAATCTTGATGCATTGTGACAGGGATGCTCGCTCAACAGCCTTGAGCGGGCATGGACTCATCTCCCATGTCCAGCTGGGGCCTCCAAGGCGGTCAGTCTCCTTTGGTCAACCTCGGACCAGCTCATTCTCTGCCCATCAGAGTTCACTCTGCCTGGGGGGCCACAAAAGTTGGTGACTTTCTGGAGCTCATTTCAGCCTCTGCACACTGGTCAGGTACCAAAAGTCTGGCCCCAAGATTTTTCTTTTTTTTTCTTCAGGTCTGAAAATGGAACCCAGGGACATTCAACCTCCGAGCTACACCCCCTGTCCTATTTTTTAAAAATTCTTTATTTTGAAACAGGGTCTTACTAAGTTGTAGAGGGTATAAGTAGCTGAGGCTGTCTGCAAACCATGGTCCTTTGGTTTCAGCCTTCCGAATGCTGTGATTACAAGCGTGCACCACCATGCCTGGCTCCCGAGCTTTTCTTTTTAATACTCCTTTTTTTTTTTTTAAATCTATTCTCACCCTTTTTGCTGTTTATTTTTCAGGTCAATTCTGCTTCTCAGCTGTATCTCAGGGCACCATCTTGGGCTAACATATATAAGACCTGGGCCTACTGCTGGTGGTAGAGCAGGGTCAATGCCAGGCAGACCTGAGAGAAGCGAGCAGTGGAGGCATAGCCAAGCACCCAGATTCCAGCTCAGAACCTTCCCAGGAGGAAGTCTGGGAGCCCAGTTGAGCTGTGCCTAGACAGAGGAAGAGCCCTTCAGGCAGGCAGCCTGGGGCGCCTGGAGGAGAGAAGGGCATTCTAGACAGACAGTACTGTTGAACAGACGGGCTGGTACTCCAGACATCAGTGTAATACTAAGAGTGTATCCCATGCTGGGCTCTGTGTCTCTTTCGTTATTTAATTTCCACAACTATTAGGAGTAATCCCCATTTTACAGATGTATCTGTGCCAGATTGTAGCTTCATGAGAGGAGTAGAATTTGTCAGTCTTGCTCGTTCATATATTCCAGTGTGCCTGGAACATTGCGTGTGTGTGTGTGTGTGTGTGTGTGTGTGTGTGTGTGTGTGTGTTAATATTTTGACTGAGGAAACAGGGAGCCCAGTGAGTCACAGAAGGCAAGACCTCGTGTTTCCCAGCAAGGACACTGAGCCCTAGAGCTCAGTGGATTCTGCTGTCTGATGCCATGTCTGAGAGAGGTGGAAGTGGGACTCGAGTCGCAGTTTCTGGACTTCTTCTGTGAGGACACTCATGTCCCTGCGCCATCCTTCTGCTGCCGGCTGCCCTGTTCAAGGCAGTACACAAATAGGAGTGGGAGGAGCCAGGTGGAGGTAGGCCAGGTGAGTCCTGCAGGGTAGGTGCAGAGCTGGAGACCGCTGGAAAGCTGGGTGAGGGGTGTATGGAGACTTAGCATGGAAATCTGAATGATTTGGACTTGATTCTAAATGAGGTTGGGGGAGAGAGAGAAAAAAATAAAAGAATATATGAATGTACAGCTCTGTGTTTTATTTATAAGGTTAATCCTGGAGGTAGAAGTGGGGGTGGCAGCCTGGCCGAAGACCACATGGTTTTCAAAGCCAAGTTCAAGGCGCTGTGTTTCAGGAAACTGTCAGCTGGCCTTAGAACTGGCGCTACAACTCCAATACTCCCAGCACTGCTAAAGTGCTACCTTCAGCTGTCCCGGTTAGGGAGGGGCTGTTTGCTCATGGGGAGCTCCTGGCCCCTTGAGACCCTCTCTTTTACATCAGTGAATGGTGTTTTGGTTTTTCCTCTGGGGTTGGACTTGCCTTTCATACTGAGCGAGCTGTAAGATTGCTGTGTTCTTGGGTGTGGGAGGTGGGATGGATGCCGATCATGGACATTTAAAATCCAGGCGTACTTTGATTAAGGAGTTTCTGAGGAATGCATCTGTAGGTGACTTCCTTATCATGTATTCACATAAACTGAGAAGGCTGGGATGTCGCTAAGTGATGTGGTCTAATGGACCACCCTCACACATGCAGTCTGTCATTAACTGGAATGTTATGACACACGTGACTGTTGCAGAGAGGCGGGGAGGGGTCTGGAGGAGGGAATGCCTGGGCTGCTACTCTCCAAAGCCAGGTTCTCCTGTGAATGAGAAAGGCCTTGTGCCTTTCTTGTGGCTTCTCCTGACCTCACAACCATGTGTGGCTCCCAGGTGCTCCAAGGGAGAATGGACGCTTAAATGAGGGGACCTGGCCAACTCCTGGGCATCCTGGGTAGCATGGATACCGGAGTCAAGGTTTATGAGTGTGCTTGGCTGAACAACACTTCTTCGTTTGTCTTGAGGTAGAGTGCTCACTTCTGGGTTATTCTTTAGGTTGGCTTTTGGAAGGATTTGATTTAAAAAAATGTCATCCTCTATTTTTGCCCATTTACCCTCACCCTTTGTACACTTATCACTTTCCAGGATTGTGAACACAGATTTTGGTCTCAGACTTGGGGTGTATGCTTTTCTTTCTTTCTTCTTTCTGTCTTTCTTTCTTTCTTTCTTTCTTTCTTTCTTTCTTTCTTTCTTTCTTTCCTTCTGACTGGGAATGGAACCCAGGAGCATTCTACCTTTGAGCTACATCCCCAGCCCTATTATTTTATTCTTTATATTTTGAAACAGGGTCTCACTGAGTTGCAAAGGGCTTCATTAAGTAGCTGAGGCTGTCCATGAGCTGCGATCCTCCTGTCTCAGCCTTCCAAATGCTGGGATTATGAGCGTGCGCCACCACTTCCATTCTACTTCTCACCCCTAAGAACACAGCAATCTATGGCTCGTCCAACCTGAAGTTCCTTCACCTGTATGAATCTATTTTCTAGCTGTAAAACTGCAATGATTGTACCTCTTTATTGAACACTAATGATACTCAAGGAGAAGGGCTGCAAAGTCCTTAGCTCGAGGCCTGTCACCTAGTAAATGCCAGTACATTTTGCCTGTTAGGGCACAGCTGCCTTGGCTCATTCTCATTCAGACATGGGCAGGGGACATACCTGGCTGTTGCATGCCCAGGCAGCTTTGTGGTCCCACCACTGGACACAGATGAGAAGGAGGCCTCCTCTTTGGAGGTTAAGCAAACTGGAAGTAGAACTTGATCTCTCTCTGCCATTTCACGATATTTCTTGATCATCTTCCGGGGGCCTGATTTGGCTTTTGGGGCTTGGATGTCTGCCTTTCAAAGTCTAAGTCATCTGCACAGGATCTGGGAATAAAACTTGGTGTCAGGCTCTTTGCTTGTCTTTCCTTGAGAATGGCTGTCTTTAATATGAGTTTACATTTTTCTTCCTTTGGATTGAAAGTATAGTAAATGTACTTCTGTTTTTACTTTGAATGTTCTTATTGGCAAAATGAAGAGTTAACCCCATTTTAGGTTCTCTTCAATTTCTGTGTGTGTGTGTGTGTGTGTGTGTGCAAATGTTATTGCTCACCAGTTCCAGAAATCTAGAAACTGCTAATCTACAGGATTATTCCTTACTCTCACCATTTTTGAATCTCTAGGGCTATAATTGCAGGTGGAAATATGTGGCATGGTATGCCAACCATTACATTTTTTCTTTTTTTTTTTGCGGGTTTGGGGATGGAATCCAGAGGCATTTGACCTCTGAGCTACACCCCTGCCCTGTTTTTCATTCTTTATTTTGAAATAGGGTCTCACTAAGTTGCAAAGGGCCTCACTAATTAGCTGAGGCTGTCTGCAAACCGCAATCCTCCGGTTTCAGCCTCCCGAATGCTGGGATTACAAGCGTGCACCACCCTGCCTGGTTTAAATTTTAAGTACTTATTAATTTGTAGGCATCTTTCTTGTTTTCTTCCCAAGTAGCCAAGAGCTTTGGCAATTTTATTTTGGTTGGATTTACCCAGTTGTTTTCTGGTTTGTATTTGTATTCTGGCTTTGATTTAGTGTCTTTATCCAAGGGAACAGCTGACAGTTGAACCTTTCTTGATTTTCCAGGAAATGGCCAGACATTCAATACTACCAATGAAATCACCTAGTCTGAATTACCCCCCCCCCCACACACACACAGCGCCAGTTTTCTTCTTTTCTCATTGCTCCAGCTTAATCATCTGTCTGATAGATGCAGGTAGAGAATCATTTATTTCTTCAACAATATGGAGCCCTTGTCTTGTAGAAGTAATAGGAATGAACTAATATTCAGTTCCTGCGTGAAGAGTTGGGGTTGCAGGGAAGCATTTGGACAAGTAGTTGTCTGGCACGCCGGCTGAGACTGAACACAGTGCCCGCAGCATGGAGGCCTGGGGCAGGGACACGCGAGGGGTGAGTGGGAAGCTTGTGGCCAGTGGAGACTGGCCTGAGGCTGGCCGGGAAGAACCTGCGTGCATGGAGGTTGTGCTGGGAGGCGGCTGGGGGTCTTTACAAGCTGGCCAGCGCGTGACTGACGGCTTGGGGCTGCCTTGTGGAGGCGATGAGGCTGCGCTAGCTTGGAGCGAGTAGAGCGGTGGAGCGGCCAGCAGCGTTCCCACAGGCTGGTGAGCACTGACTTGCTGGAGGCCGTGCGCCCACTCTCCTGGGCCTGCCCGCTCTCAGGGGAGGCGGAGCGGAGGCGCGTCGGGGTGCAGTGACTTCATCTTTGGCGGCTCATTCCCTGGGTAAGGCACTCCGGACGGTAGGCTGGATGTGCACGTCGGTTTGTGGCCCCAGTCGTCATTACCAAGCAAACGGAAACGGCACGTAGGGTCACTGGGCCTGAGTGTGGCCACCTGGAATGCCCCTTGTGCAAAGGATCCCTGTCAGGCCTTGCAGGAAGGGATGGCTTGACGGGGCGTCCTGACACGGTGGGGACACTTCTGGTGCCCTGGTCTAATGTGAGGTGGTGGAGAGGGTACAGCAGGCCTGTCACTCTTGCTAGCCTCCTTCCTTTCTGATGAAGGAAAAGAAAAGCAACTGAAGCTACTCGGGCAAAAAGAGGAACCCTGGAAGGGTGCTCGTATCTCAGTAAACCTGGGAAGGGCTCGGGGCAGCGGGGCCTGCAGGGCACTAGGATGTGGAATTGGGGGGTTCCAGGAGCCCCCCTTTCTGCTTCTCTTCTCTCTGGGTGTAGGGATCATACTCTCTCCCTCCAGAGTGACTTCTCAGTGGAAACTTCACAAGAGGATCCTTTCCCAAGGGCCAGTTCAAAACTCCCTGTGAAGGCCCAGCCCAGTAGGCCTGCACAGAGCCAGTGAAGGGCCCTGGAGCTTGGGCTGCACCAGCCCTTCCCAAGAAGCCTTGCAGTATGCAGCCAAGCCAGGGCACACATGCGGGGCACTGGCCTCCAGCTGGAGAGGGATTCTAGGGGCCTGGAGCAGGTGCCCTTCTCCCCAAGGGAACTGTCACAGTAGAAAAGGATTTGAGGCCATTCTCAGACATCCAGATGCTGACCTCTTCCACCTCTAATCCTTACAGCCTTCCCTGTTCTGGAAAGTGGACAAGGCCTTGGGTCCCATATTTTTCTCAGCTATAGCTCTTAACTATCTGGTAATTTCAGGGAACTCCTTTAAAAACAGGCAAGTACTAAGGCTGTGTTTTCACCAAATATTTTCTCTTTGGTGAATAAACAAAGCAAAGGTTCTGTAAATGTTGCAGGCTTCCACCCAGGTAGCATGCAGGGATCACCACCACAGCACCAGTGCTGTGCCTGAACCATCACAGACCGGCGGGAAGGCGTGGCTTCTAGTCCCGGCTCTTGGGCCAGCTGCAGGTGGAGGACCAGGTGCTGCGGTGGAGGTCAGGAGGCGAGCCCCCCTTTCACCCCGGTGCTCTTTCTTCTGTCACCACACAGGCCCTTGACTCTCCAAGCCTTGGATTACTTGTTCTAGAATCTTTAGTCCAGTTATCTCAGTTTATTAAAGCCTTTCTATTTATATAATTTAATGAATACAGTCAAGCAAGGTATTGTATTAGTTTCCTAGGGCTGCAATAAAGAATGACCACAAACTAGATGCTGACCAGAAATTTATTCTCTCAGAGTGCAGGAACATTCTCCCCATTCCCAGATCTGTTCCCCAAAGATCATCACTCTTATTGGTTTCTTAAGTGTCCTTCCAGAAATTCTCTCAATAGAACACACACACACACACACACACACACACACACACCCCAAGTTGTTCTACAAATTGCTCTTCAGTTTGCTTTATTCATTTTAGTTGTGTATTTCGATATCTTTTTCCACACTGTACTCCACTTTACATAAACTTCTCCAGTCACTGGACTTTGGGATTTGTATTGTTTTGCTTTTACAAAGAATGAGACTTTCTCATGTACTTGAATTTATGTACTCTAGGAATCCAAAAATATCAGGACAGATGAGAAGGAGGCCTCCTCTTTGGAGGTTAAGCAAACCGGAAGTAGAACTTGATCTCTCTCTGCCATTTCACGATATTTCTTGATCATCTTCCGGGGGCCTGATTTGGCTTTTGGGGCTTGGATGTCTGCCTTTCAAAGTCCAAATCATGTAGGAGTATGTTAGGTATTGGTACATTTCTTTCTAGAGACATTAAAGGTGATCTAAAATGTGTACCCATATTTTCTTTAGTGTTTTTGTTTTCTTTTTCTCAATGATTGTTTAAATGGAGTATTTGCATGCAATAAAAGTCCGAGACTTTACATGTACTTGTTAACTGAAGTTTTGCGAATGTATAAACCTGTGTGGCCAACCACCTTGGTCAAAATATAGAACGATTCCACTCCCCTGAAAGCCCACCCAGACCTCTTTTCAGTCGCTGTGTCTGTCTCCCTAGGCAACCACTGTTCTGATTGCTTGGCTTGGCCTCTTCCACAGCTTCGCCCACATGGAATCATACAATGTACACTCGCTGGAGTCTGGCTTGCTTTACTCCTATTGCCATCTGAATCAGCAGTTTATGCCTTTTTATTGCCATGTCTCTTTTTTTTACTCTGACTTCTTAAAAATGCATTTGTAAATGATTTTTGGTATTTGATGTCTATCAGTTTTCTATTGCAGCCATAACAAACTACTACAAACTTAGTGGCATAAAACAACAGGAATTTATCACCTCACAGGTTGCATGTCAGAAGTCGGGTCAGCTTGGCTGGTTCCCAGGGCTGGAGTCGGGGCGTTGGCTGGCTGGGCTCTGAGCAGGACAGCCTGCAAAGAAACCTCGTCCCGCTCATTTGTGTTGTCGGCAGGAGTTAGTTCTTTGTAGCTCTAGGACCAGGGTCCCTTGTCCTTACTCAGCAGCAGCTGGGCACCTCTGTTCTGAAGGCCACCATGGTTCATTCATCTCCAAAGCCTGCAGTAATTGACCCAGTCTTTTTCTACCTTGAAATTGTCTTCTGGGTTTCTCCTGCTTTCCTCTTCCACTCAGATTATCCAGGATGATATCCCTGTCTAAAGGTATGTAATCTCAATTATATCTGCAAAGTTCCCTTTGCCATGTAATTTTATATATTCACAGGTACTTGTGATTAGGGTATGGATCTCTTTGGAGGGCCCATTGCTTGACTTACCACATGGTGTGAAGTCAAAATTTAACTTCTATGCATTTTTAAAAATTTATTTATTTTTTATTGGTGCAATGTATTCATACATCATAATGGTATAAATAAAATACTTTTGTAGGCATACATGCACACATCGCCCAGTTAGCCCCTGCCCGATCCCCACCTCATTCTCTCCCCATCCCTCCTTCTCATGCTTGGCTTAGTGGTTGACATCTAGTTTTATAGCAATTTATCCAATATTAACGATGATAATCTCACATAACAGTTTCATTTGTCTGATACCAAGCTTTTGATGACTTAAAGATAACATTTCAATATTTATTTTGCTTTCTTACCAGAGAATATTTTTTTCTTTTCTTTTTTTTAGGTGAAACTATCATACATTTATTTATTTATTTTTCAGAAAAAATCTACCCTAATATGGAATATGACCTCTAGATACCCAAAAGGATTTTGAAAAAGAACAGAGCTATGCTGGGCGTGGTGGCGCACGCTTGTAATCCCCGCGCTTGGGAGGCAGAGACAGGAGGATCACGCAGGTTCAAAGCCAGCCGCACGCGCTGGCTTAGGAGACCCTGTTTGGAGACCCTGTTTCCAAATTAAAAAAGTATAAAAAATAGGTCTGGGAGTGTAGCCCGGAGGTAGAAGGGCTTCCAGGAACCCCAGTACCACCAAAAAAAAAAAAAAAAAGAAAAAAGAAAAAAGAAAAAGAAAAAGAACAGAGCTAGAAGATAACAGAGCTAGAAGATGTATATTTTCTGATTTCAAACTTCATAAAGCTACAATAATTGAAACAGTGTAGTACTGTTCTAAAGGCAGATATATAAACCATGGGAGTTAAATAAAAGCCTAGAGCTAAATTCTTCCATATATTGTCAAGTTACTTTTGACAAGGTTTTCACAAACATTTGGTGGAGTAAATACCAATCTTTTAACTAAATATTGTTGAAAAATAATAATTACATGAAAAAGAATAAAATTGGACCCTTACCTAACACATATACAAATATTAACTCAAAATAGATAAAAGACCTAAATATAAATCTTAATACTATTAACTTTTAAAGAAAATCTGGGTCATAAAACCTCACAACGTAAAAATTGGCAGTGATTTCTTGGATATGATTTCAATGGCACAGGCAACAAAATGGTAAATAAACTCCCTAAAAAATAAAAAAATATTGTATATCCAAAGACAATGTAAACAGAGTTAAAAGTTACTGATAGAATGGGATAAAATATTTCCAAATGCTATATCTGAAGGTATATTAATATTCCAACTAGAAATCCTAAAAGTTAGCAACAATAAAAGTAAACAATACAATTTAGAGATAGGTAGAAGACTAACATAAATAATGAATCTCCACAGATAACCAGTCTTAGTTGTCTGTTGGATGGAAAATCTTGTTTCTCTGGTTCTGGTGTGTGTTACCTATTTCTTCTTTGTAGTTAATCTCTTTGAGTATTTTCTCTAGCGCTGGTTTTGAAGACATAAATCCCTTCAGTTTCTGTTTGTCGTAGAAGCTTCTTATTTCCCCATCTAATTTGATAGAAAGTTTTGCTGGGTAGGAAATTTTTGGCTGGAAGTTGTTTTCTTTCAGAGTTTGGAATATGTTACTCCAAGCCCTACTGGCTCTCGTGACTTGGTTTGGGAAGTCTGGAGTGATTCTAATTGGTTTGCCTCTGAAAGTCACTTGGCCCTTTGTTTTTGTTGCCTTTAAGATTCTCTGCTTGGCTTCCACATTGGTCATTTTGACAATTATGTGGCGTGGGGATCCTCTTCTCGGATCCTGTCTAAAGGGAGTTCTATAAGTTTCCTGGACCTGTGTATCGACCTCTTGCTCTACGTTTGGAAAATTTTCTGCTATTACTTCCTTGAAGAGATTGTTGATCCCTTTGGTTTCACCTTCTTTTCCCTCCTCTATTCCAATTATTCTTAGGTTAGCTCTCTTAAAATGGGCCCATATTTCTTCAATGTCAGATTCCTGCTGTCAGATTTTTTTTTCTAAATTAGAAACTATGTGTTCATTTTTTGAATGATCATCTTTTAGGAGCGAGATTCTATTCTCCATGTGGTCTAATTGGTTGTTTGTACTTTGAATTGAGGCCTTTACTTAATTAATTGCATCCTTTATCTCTCTTTGGCTCTCTCTGAATTCTTTTCGAAACAGCTCTATTATTTCTACAGTTATTTTCCTGATTTGATCTTCTAGAAATCTCTGAATTTCTGTTTTATCGGGTTCTGATGTTGTGGGGTTGTGGGCATTCATTGCTCCATTGTTATTCCTCTTTTCCATGATTTCGGAAGTTTGTGCCTTCTCTGGGTTCTTCCCTTGGGTCACTACGACTTCACTTAAGGTGCTCTGGATCTCGAGTCTGTGGTATCTCAGTCCCCACTACTCCTTTACTGGGTTGTATCGCAGAGTCTCAGACCCTGGGAGTCAATCGAGGCTGCTTTAGACCATGGGGGGGTGCCAGGTTGGGCGTTCTCCTATGGTTTGATATCTTTGCCACTGCCACTCCCCCACTGGGTCAAGTCCCTGGGAGTGCAGTACTGGGATTTCTCCTCTAGGGGCCACAATTTGACTCACTGTTGTTGAGTGCGCAGATGGAGCTGTTGTGTACTCGGTGAATTTGCTGCTGCTGCCGCCAGTGGCAATATGGTGCCACTGCCACACCCTCGTCCATGAGGCTGGCGTATTTCTTTTCTGTTTTTGAGCTCCACTCTGAGTCCCTGCAGGGTGTGCTGAGCCCAGCCTCTGGGAGCTTTAGATGCTCCCTGCGCTGAGAAATCTGCCGAATTCCTCCCGGCTGATCCGCAGCGGCTCACCTCAGCTTGCTGTCCGTCGCTCCTCTCTGGAGCCTGGTGGGCTGTTGAGTGCGTTGGTCTGGTGCTGTCTGGTGAACTCGCCGCTGCCGCCGGCAGTAAGGCGCTGCTGCCGCGTCCTCAGGCGTGAGGCTGGCGTATCTCCTCTCTGGTTCTGAGCTCCATTATGAGTTCCTCTCCTCTCTGGAGCCTGGTGCTGCAAGAAAAGATGGTGCCCGCTGCTTCGCGCCACGGCTCCGGCTGCAGCACTGCGGTCTGGTTTCTGGTGTCTCGTTTTTCCAGCCCTCTTTTTCTCTGTCCCTTGAAATTACATTTTTTGTTTCTCTGCTGATGGTGTTTTCTGGCTATGAAAGGCGCTGATTTTGTGGTAATAGAGATTGGTTGTTAGCGGGGCTCGTAAGCCCTGCTTTTCTCCGTCGCCATCTTCCCAGAAGTCTCATGTATCTAACTTCTATGCATTTAGACTGTTGTATGAACTGATTCCTTTTTTTTTTTTTTTCGTTTCTTTTAAAGCCACCATTTTTTACTGGGGTTCCTGGAAACCTTTCTACCTCTAGGCCACACTCCCAGATCCAGTTTTATACTTTTTTTTTTTTTTCATTTGGAAACAGGGTCTCTTTTATTTTATTTTATTTTTTTGGTGGTACTGGGGTTCCTGGAAGCCCATCTACCTCCGGGCTACACTCTGAGACCTATTTTATATTTTTATTTGGAAACAGGGTGTCTTAAGCCAGCGGGGCTGGCTTTGAACCTGTGCGATCCTCCTGTCCTGTCTCGGCCTCCCAAGTGAGGGGATTACAAGAGGGGATTACAAGTGTGTGCTGCCACCACGCCTGGCATATGGCATATATTTTTAAACATTATGTTTTGTTACATTGGTGTGTTTACTCCCACATGCTAGTAACACACTTTAAAGATAGATACATTTTACATATACATTTTAAAATGTTAGAGATGAGCCAGGCCTCTTGGAGCTTTTGTAACCTCAGCACTCAGGAGGCTGAGAATCAGGGAGACTGAGACGTGACTGAGACAGGAGGATCTCAGGTTCCAGCCAGTGTGAGGGAGCTTGTGAGAGCTGATTTCAAAATGAAAATTAAAATAGGAGGTAGAATGTCCCTGGTTTCAGTCCCTAGTACTACAGAAAATAAAATGTTAGAGAAGATTCTCTCTTGTTATTTCTCGTTTTGATATCTTGGCTATTCTGGTGTGTCTAATCCTTTAGATGAATTTGAGAGTTCTCTCATGAATGTCTTTACACATCTTTTAAAAATAACTTATTTTGGGAGCCAGGTGTGGTGGCGCATGCTTGTAATCCCCGCGCTTGGGAGGCGGAGACAGGAGGATTGCGCAGGTTTGAAGTCAGCCATGTTGCTTTAAGAGACTCTGTTTCCAAATATAAAAAAGTATAAAATAGGTTTGGGAGTGTAGCCCAGAGGTAGAAGGGCTTCCAGGAACCCCAGTACCACACAAAAAAAATACTTATTTTGTTGGAAGTGTATATTAACTAATATGGGACGATACTACATTTATCATAGTGAATTTGCCCAAACAGAAGCAGGTTGGGTATTTTTTAAATTTAAGATCATGATTTCTGAGTGAAGTTTTGTGTTTTCTCCAAATAAGTCTTGCAAACGTGTTTTCATAGACATTTTCTAAAGAACTTAAAAATGCTTTCTATCAGAATTACATATGTAAATTTTAAAATTAAAATTATTATTACAATTTTTCTTGGAAAATGCATGTTTATTTCCTCAGGTTGTTTTAGTCCTGTGTTAATTTAAGCCTCTGAGCTCAAATCGTAAAGCAGTGTCAATAACGATTAGCCTCCCAGGAGCCCTGCTTCTGTTCTTCTCACTGTTCCATTTGGATCTGAAAATTTAACGAAAAGCGTGTTCTGAGGCAGTGTTTAGTCAAGGGGCCAGGGTGACTCAGTCTGAGGTGAGTCAAGTCCTACTTGAGTACCAGGGAGACACAGGATGTTAAATTTGTCTCTTGAAAATTCTGAACAACTGGTCATGTGGGGATCAAACCAGTCGAATAACAGGCTGTTCTCCCCATCCCCCTTTCAAACAAAAACGGTTATTTCATGAAATCAGTTCAGAAAATGTTCTTCCTGCTTGCTTTGGAGGTAGACAGCAGTTTTATTGGGTTGCTCTTTGGTTTGATAGGTCTTTGCTCCATCTTTTAAAGGGGCAGAAGCAGGAAAGAAACTTAAAACTGCGTTTTTAGGGATGCGATGAAGCAGTGACCTCACTTCCATTTGTGATACGGTGGGCTCTGAACGGGATGCTTGTGGAGGTGTGGCCGCGGGATACCTAGCACCACTTGTGACCCCACACGGCCGGCCACAGCACGCAGACGTAATTCCAAGAGACTACTCATCCTCATGGATTAAATGCTGTTCAGGACGTAAAGACCGCAGGGTGCTCAGAGATGTCAAGAGGGTGGTGCAGAGAGCATGGAGAAGCACCAGCCCCTGGGCTCAGACCCTGCACTCCAAAAACTTGGGAAACCACCCTCAGTTACCTGCCACGCACACACATGGGGTGTGAAAGCTACGTTTCCCACCGACATTCCAGATGTGGCACCTGGGTTACTTCCCTATCCAGAGCCAGGCTCTCCAGTAGAACTTGCTGCGGTGAGAGTCTACATTTGCACTGTCAAAACACTGGCCACACGTGGCGCTGGAGTGTGGGAAGTGTAGCTAGAGCCACTGAGAAACTGAAGCTTTAACTCTATTTTAGTCAATTTCATTTAAAATGTTAATATCTGCATGTGGCTAGTGGCCACCATATTGGACAGAATGTTCCAGATAGAACAGAATAGTAATAGCAGCTAGATAAAATAGTAATAGGGTAACCAGGCGTGGTGGCCATGCCTGTAATCTGAAGTACTTGGGAGGCTGAGAGAGGAGGGATCAGAGGTTGGAGGACAGCCTCAGCAAGTAGTGAGACTATCATCAGCCTAGTGAGACCTTGTTTCAAAATAAAACCAAAATAGGGGTGGGGTGCAGCTCAGAGTTAGAATGCCCCAGGGAATCTCTAAGCACTCCCCCCCCCATGGTAATAGAGCTAAACTGGCATGCTTTTTAGCTCTATGTAACAAAACCTAACTTGAGCAGTAAGACTATTTCTTGGCTCATTTTGGGATACCAGTTGCTTGGCAAACCCAGCAGTCCTGTCAACCTTCTCTTTTCTGGCTGCCTACCATTATAGGTCCAGTTAGTTATTTTCTGACCTGTGAAACATGTGCGGTCTACTTGGGGGCTTTGGGGAAGTTCCTTCTTTTATGAAGCAGTCGAGTGGCACTGGGAGCCAGCCATGTGGCTCTTCCCTTCCTCCTCTTCCTGCCTTGAAAGTCATGCCTGGAGTTTTAAGAACCTCGTGGAGCAAGCATGAAGACAGGTGTGCCTAGGATGGTGCCGCAGGGAGTTGCAGGACTCCATCTTGTGGGAAGATGGGCCTCCTGCATGAGCCGCCGTCACATATTCTGGGAGCTGATGGATGGATCGACATTAACAGAAGTTCAGAGATGGAGCAGGTTTCAGGATTCTCTCAAATCAGTTCCCCACCAATTGTCCTGTGGCTCCCTGGGCTCTGTCGTCTTTCTGTGAATATTGGTTTTATCCTTAGGGCAGAAGCGAAATGCGGCTGAAATTTAGTGTGTCCCATGTATACATCTTGATGTCTAGAGTCACAGGCTCACTTCCACCTTGGTAGGGCCCTAAGTACTAGAGAGGTCTTCTTGAAGCTGATTCAGAAGCAACGAACCACTTCCTCAGAGTCCCCCATTAATATCTCCTCACGTTTCATGGGATAGAACTGTGCTCCACAGTGGGTACTGGACCAGTCCTTGGCAGGGGCATAGGATTTACTTATCAAGCCTTTAGGGACTAAGGGTGGAGTTGGCTTCCCTTAAAGCTAAGGGGTCTTTGGAGGGGGTAGAGGTGGATATAGAACCAAAGTTGGGGTTCAGTTAGGCAGGCGTGGTTACATTAAAGGGCCCAAATGGGCCCTTTACATTAAAGTAGCCAAATGGGTAGAACATTTACATTAAAGTAGCCAAATGGGTAGAACGTCAGAGCTTCCTAAGTTTATCATTAATTTTATTAAGGGTCAACTTTCAAGTTTCTGCCATAAAAAATTAACCTGTTTTTAGTTTTTACTACACATTTTCTGGCACCATGCTATCGCTAGAGTCCCGGGAAATCTTAGCCACTTACTGGCAATTGTTGTCTTTAGAAGGTTTATTTCCTGAGTTTCTGGTGGCCTGTGTGCTGTGTGTCTGGGTGGTGGATGGAAGGTGTCTAGGTCAGAGTCCATCTTCTGCCAGCTGTCGGAGTGATATTATTAAGCTGAGAAAATGAACTGAAATGAGGCTCACATATTGTTATCTAGTGGTCACTTATTAAAAACAACACAATTCTCTGTGGTTGGGTCAATTTGGAACTTCGTAAAAGACAACATTCGTGTGGCCAATAAACTTATGAAAAGGCACACACACCCACTATTAGTCACCAGGAAAATGCTAACTAAAACCACAATGAGATACTACATGGCCACCATTAAGAAGACCGGTAGTGCCTAGCGTGGAAGTGTTGGCAGCTTGTACTTCCAACACATTGCTATTGGGAGTCTAAATTGGTCCAACCGCTTGGAAAACTGGCAGTATCTAAGCAGTACATCTCCTCTGTGACCCTGGTAATGTTCCCAACAATGCAGACATTATTCATTGAAAGACATGTACAAGAACATTGTTAACAACTCCTTAATCATCTCAAGCTGGGAACAACCCAAATGCTCATCAGCAGAATGGTAAATAAGCTGCGGTGTGTTCGTTCACCCCGGCAGCACAGCGCGGAGGGGAGCCGTAGCCACTGCAGCGGCTCGCGGGAGGTCACACAGGTCACGGTGAAGGAGAGCGAGCCGCGTGAGCCCACTGAGCGGCCGAGAGTCTCAAGACAGGCAACACCTGTGGATTAGGAGGCAGAATGGTGCTGGAGTGGGCTCGGCCTGGAAAGGGGCAGCAGGGCATCTTCTGAGGACCCAGCCATGTTCCAGTGTAGATCTGCACGGGAGTTCTATGGGCAGAAAACTTACATGAGCCACACACAGCGCGTATACACATCACTGTTTTACATCGGCAAGGATGTTGTCAGAAAAAAAATTGGGCCTGTTTAAGGTAATGGGATAAGACAGATCCCCACCGTGTGATTTTTCATTACTGCTGTGTGGTAATTGTGGATGTATGTTGTCTGACACTTAGACTGTAACCTCACGTACATTTATTGCATAGTGTGGTTATTTCTTTTTGGTACTAGGGATTGAATCCAGGTGTGTTCTACCACTGAGCTCTACCCCAGTCTCATTTTTATTTTGAAATAGGGTGTTGCTAAGTTGCTGAGGACAGCCTTGGATCCGTAGTCCTCCCATCTCAGCCTCCAACTATTGGGATTATAGGCGTGTGTTACTGCACCCAGCTCATCATGTGGCTACTTTTCTGGTCGCAGGAGTTGTATCTGAGTACTGCAAACCATCTGCACGCGACGCCTGCTAGGAGACGAGTTCTACTTCTGTCCTGGTGGGGCCAGGACCTTAGCATGGCTTTCTGAGCAAATCAGTATCTTGGCTTCCTTCACTTCCCTGGATGTACATGTAAATGAGCACAGCCAGGGACAGGAGAAACTTTGGTGTCCTCCATCTTTTTGGTATCTCAGTGTAGCAGTGTGCATAGGAAAAGAAATCATTTTTTGTTAAGCTTGGAGTAGAAATCCAAGTGTAGCCAGGTGCGGTGGCACAGCCTCAGGAGGCCAGCCAGGACGGTGAACGTTGGAGGCTGCCTGGGCAACTTGGCAAGGCCCTGTCTCAGGACAAGCATTAGCAAGAGCTGAGGAGGGAGGGAGCTCAGGGGTAGAGTGCTTCTGGGTGCAGGACTGAGGCCGGAGCGGGGGAGAGAAATCTAGGAAATGTTCTACTTTTGTGTGGATTAGTGTTTCTGTTTCTGCATTCCTATTTTGTTTCTTTTTACTTTAAAATGTTTAATTGTAGTAAAAGACATGAAATTTACCATTTAACCATTTTACGTGTGGAAATAGATCATTCCTGTTAAGTATATTTGTATTGTTGTCCAGCTGATCCCTTGAATTTTACTTGGTAATCCGAAACGCTGCCGCCCACCCTCCAGCAGCCCCATTGTGTTTGGTATTTCATTTAACAGTGTCCTCAAAACTCTTCCATGGGGCAGCATTGTCAGAACCTACTTCTATTTTGTATATGACACGTTTTATTTATCCATCCATCAGTAGATAGATCTTACTTTTAATATTTCTTCTTTAATCTCCCAATTCCTCTAGGGTAGTGTTTTTCTCAATCTTTTTTTTTTTTTTTTTTTTTGGTGGTACTGGGGTTCCTGGAAGCCCTTCTACATCCGGGCTACACTCCCAGACCTATTTTATACTTTATTATTTTTGGAAACAGGGTCTCTTAAGCCAGCGGGCCTGGCTTCGAACCAGCGCGATCCTCCTGTCTCTGCCTCCCAAGCGTGGGGATTACAAGCACGCACCACCACGCCCGGCTCAACCTATTTTTTTTTTTATTAGATTCCCCACTCTAACTGTATTTGTTTTTCCTAATATAGCGTCTCATTCCCCAAGAATTATAAACACCACAGACAATATTATTTATCTGATTCTTTATCATATGTATGTCTGTGCATTGCGCATAAAAAATTAAAACTTTTCACTCCCCCAAAACCAGTTTTTGGGGGTGATAGTGCTCACTGAGAAGGCATACTGCAGGGAAACCACTCCCAGCCCAAATTCACCAAATACACTGGTAACAAAAGAAATGGCGTGTGGAGAACATATCAAACTCAGCTCCTCTTTTTTCCCCTCCAACTCTACTTCCTCTTACCCTCCCTTAAACAAACAGATACACAGGCAGAATGAAGGACATTCTTGACCTAACCTGTTTGGTTGAAGGTGAGAAGTGTTTTTTCTGGTCTGTTTACTCTAATATCTGTGTGATTATTTATTGAATTACAGTGTCTATCTAATAGACAAACTTCTGGAGGGATGGTGACTCTTTTTTTTTTTAACCATCAAACTCCTGAGGCTTAGCATAGTCCTTACATTTAGACATTGTGTAAGTATTAGGACTGGAGTGTTTGGAAAGTTACAGATCCTCTTGGGAAGCACATGGGTGCTGAGTGAGTGTGTGAAATGTCTCTAGGAGAGGAATGGGCTTGAAAACAGACAAGAGACCCTGCATGTTATGGGGAGAGTAATTTATGGTGTTTCTTTTTTGCTAGTACTCTGTCCTTTAGGATGTAAATTTTACAAGGGCAGTTCAGGGCCAGACTAGCCAACACATTTTGGAATTACCATCTTCCCTCTGAGGTGCATGTAGTTGAGTGTGCAGGCCACTTCTCTGGGCGTTGGGTGGGGCAGGCAGGTGAGACAGTGAGGTGAGGGGCAAGGGAAAGTCTTTATTGTCCTGCTAAACACTCTGAGCGGGAAGGCTTTTTTTGGGGTACTTTTCTCACCCATAAAAGTACAAAGTGCTTTTCCAGAGGCCTCTGAAAGATTTTGAATGAGTCTTTTAAGAAAATCCTTACTTTTCTCTTCCAACACTTGCATCCTTTTCCCCATGGGAAAAAAAAAGCAAAAAACCAAAAAACAACCCTCCCATAAAACAAAAAAGCAAATTGGAATCCTGGGCATGATTTCTGAGTTTGGATTCTTGTTTGGACCTTCTCTGTATACCTTCCTGGAGAAGAGGAAACACTTTTAAGAGGCGCTCTCTTTGGATTCAGCTTGGAATTGTCTCCACTCCCACCATTCCAGGCCTGATATTGGGTCATGGACTGCTTTTGGAGTCTTTTGAAAGGATTTTAATAAAAAAAAAAAGGTACCAACAAAACCCCACAAAAGTAAACACGTGTTGCTGTAGGAAGAGCAGAGCTCCCTGCTACATCCTTTAGTTCTTGTAGGTTCTTTGGCTCCTTCTAGGAATCCAACTAATAAAGTTGATTATTATAAAAGAGCATCAAAGTTTTATAATTTTTGCATGTACATGGGGATGTTCACAAGAGAAATGATGTTCCAAAGATATGATCAAAGCCTGTTGCTTTTTATTTCTTTTTAGATAAAGAACAATCAATCTGTGAGGGAATGACAGGACAAATGGACAGCTAGCTGGTCGAGGGCGGTAAATTCTAGGGATGTCACCCAGAGAGGGCTATGTGGGGGAGGCGGTGGAGAGGGCAGGGAAGGAAAGATTACTGCAGAGTTTGTTTACTCGGGGCTATTGCAGCCCAGTCTCCAGTCTAGTGGCTGAGGCTATCTCCCAGTCCCGGTACGGGAAGGACATCCCTCCCGAAAGAATCCAGGCGGCTGGCTGCCTGGCTGTAGGAAAGGCAGGCCAGATGGCTGCCTTCAGTCACAGTTCCTCAAGTGACCACTGCACCAGTTGGGTAGATTTTGAGATGGCACATCTTTAACTCCTTTGTTGCCAAAAATTCAAGTAGAATTCACGTATGAAGACAGAGACGTCCTCTCCCCAGTCCAGCCCCCCCCCCCCGCCCCGTCCCGGAACCTCTGTCATTTGCAGCCTTTCTCTGTAGATAAGTCGGTTACAGAAGCTCACGTGTGTACACACAGTGAGTAACAACAGCCACACCTACTTGAATCTGCTGTGTTTTGAACGTGCTTATTTTTCTTGCTTTTGCTTTTTCCGCATAGCCAGGCAGCCAGCTGGCTGTGATACTGCCAGCAATTGCACTTTGAACTCTCTCAGCTGCGTGCTGAGACTCAGGAAAGCCAGCTCAGCGACTGAGAACTCATGCGCATCTTGTAGCTTTTGCATTGTTACCAAAACTGGAAGGGTAGGGGAGCGACTGCGTGGTACCCAAACGTTCTATGCCATTGTTGCCCTTGCTGACCTGTTATCTCCGTTCTGCTCTTGTAGTTTAGCTCCTCTTTTGGGGGGGCACGGGCAGTTGAGCCCAGGGGTGTTCTACCTCTAAGCTATACTCCATTTCTATTTCAGTTTTTATTTTGAAACAGGGTCATGCTAAGTTGCTGAGACTGGCCTCAAGCCTGTGGTCCTCCTGTCTCAGCCTCCCTATTTAGGCTTTAAGTTCAGGCCATCCAGGTTTCAGGTCCAGGACTCCCGCTTGCCATGGTAGTAGCTACTGCAAACAGCTGCTTTTGCCTCAGTTTCCCTATGTAAAGCGGGGACACTCATGTCAACCCATGGAGTTTCTTAGGAGAATGAAAGACACAGTGATAGCAAGCACATAATAGGAGCTTAGTACATAAGGTTATCAGGTGCATTATCATTATGGTAAGTTAACACATTAAATAACTTCATAGGATAGACTGCCAGAGGCTTTCAAAAAGACCCCGCAGCCGAGCTGTGTGTTCTGTGGCTGGCTTATAAGCCAGTCTTCTTTATAACGAGAACGAGGCTCCCAGGGAGTGCTGTGCGGTTGGCGCGCCTTCCGTCTCCTTTGATGTGACTGAACCAAGGAAGAGTAGAACCAGAGGTGGGTGAATTTGTTCAGGGTTTGTCCACAGAACATTCAGGGCCCACTGTTGATTTCCAGAGGAGTGTGAAAGCAATTCCGAACTGAACAGCCTTTATTGTTTTATAAACACAGTAGAAACATTTTGTATTTGAATTATTCAATCAAACCTTTAAAAAAGCCATATTTTAATAACATTGATCGTCTGATTACCAAGACCACAATATTGCAGAGCAATTGGAAATTCAGAAAAAACATGAGGAACATTAAACGCTGCCTAATCTCAGTGGTGTTGCTCTTAACATTTTGGCAACACATTATACATGTATTTACATTAAATTTGGGATGATATGTCTTATGTAACTTGTATTTTTCACTTACAATCTCTATTAAATATTCTTTTACAACTTGATTTTAAAATAGCTGCATGATATTTTACTGTATGGGTCTGATTAAAATCTGCTATGCACCTCTGTACCATTTAGGGCCACTTGAGTTTTTCACGGTGTGCGCATCCGTGAGGCCTGATCTGTCCGTGCACGCACGTCTCCCGGTAGGCAGCGTCTGGCACTAGGGCTCATTCCGCTACTTTCGATGACACCTCGTTGGCCTTTCCATTTCTTTGCTCCTGGTGAGGGCAACCCTGCATATCCAGTCTCTGGACAGTTAGCATTTGCCTTGCATTCCTCTGTAAATTTTCTGTTCGGAACTCACATATTTTGGTCAGAGCACTGGTCTTTTCTTGCAGTGGACAAGATTTATGTAGGAGGAATATTAACCCTTTGTCAGTGCTTGCAGTGATTTTCTTGTTCTAGTTGTCTGATTATGGCCAGTTTAAAAAATGTTTATTGGACAAAGGGTTGACAGTACTGGAAAGAGAAACATGTCTTTATTCCCTACTTAGTCAAAGCCTGACCTTTTTCCATGTTTTTCTCAGGCATCTCTATATAAGTCTGAGTCATATAATTTAGAGATTACTGAATGTAGAGTGTAGGTAGAATTCTGACTTGTTCAGGAGTCATAAGCTTCATTTTGGTAAAGCTCTGCCTAAGGAACAGCACAGTCCAAAAACCCTATTCCCAACTCTTATATATATATATATATATATATATATTTTTTTTTAATTAAAAATACGTCTATTGCTGAATTATAGTCTCACATCATGATGTAATTCAAAGCTGGTCGTGGAGGTGCACACTTGTAATCCCAGTACTTGGGAGGCTGAGACAGGAGGATCGCAGTTTCGTGGCCAGCCTCAGCTATTAAGTGAGGCCCTCCGCAACTTAGTGAGACCCTGTTTCAAAAAAATAAAAAATAAAAAATAAAAAATAAAAAATAAGAAAGGACTGGTGTGTAGCCCAGAGGTAGAATGCCCTTGAGCTTAATCTCTAGCACCAAAAAAAAAGATGTGATTCATAATAATAGGGATATACACGCCACAGCCCTTGGTGAGCTTCCCTGTCACAAACAAGCCAACATGTACACCTGCACGGTTTTGCTCCTTCCCCCAGTTCCTACCAGGACTTGAAATGATAAAAATTATTATCTGTCCAGGAATTGAGTCAGCCAGACAGCGGATGGGTTTTATGACCTGGGTAGACACGTGCCCTGTGTGGGTGCTCAGATCACCCTCTGTGTTTCCAGTGCCGCTGGGAGGAGGAAATCCTGAGGGAAATCTCTTCTGTGGCCACCCTGTCTCCGTGGTGGCTGCTTCTCCAGGCTCTTGGCCATTCTCCTGCCTTTGGCCAGCACACTCCCTGAGTCCCCTGTGTGCTCAGGGCTGCCGGCTGCTTTTCCCCAGCCCTCAGGCCCCACCTGAGAACATCAGTAGCACACATCCTTTCTGGGTCTGGCCTGACATTGGTACGCCACAGATACTTAACTTATGTGCTAGGTCATAGAGAGACAAAAATAAACAAGATGGAAATTACAGCCAGAAAGAAGCGAGGACCTTTGGGTGATACAGGCAAATAAGCAACAGCAACTTCGGGGACAGTCACTCCAAGGCTTTATGGTGTCTTAGGAGGGCATGGGGCAGGCGAAGCTCTGGCCCGTATTGTTGCCTCTGTAATGGGGACTTGAGAACTACCCTTCCCTGCCCTGTTTCCCTGGTTGAGCAGACAGGAGGGCTGTCGGCCGAGTCCAGTTTGCTCTGGCATGGCTCAGTGTCAAGGGCAGAACTGGGAAATACCATTAGCAGATGCTTAAGCAAGTGACCAGGTGCCTTTGAGCCTCAGTTTCCTCATCTGAACCATGGGAACGGTGCCTCCTTATGGGCTGTGGTGATGGGAAACGAGAGAGCAGTCAGTGCCACTTGTGGGCATCGTACCCACTCCCTGCCAGGTACTACTGTCCCAAGCCCAGGCGCAGCCTCACAGAGCTCGCACTGAGCGCATGGGCGGTCAGGAGAGGCCTGAGAAGGGAAAGGTCTCCTCCGGCTCCCTGCGTGATCCCCTGTCAGAGCAGTTGCCAGGGTGTGCCTCTGGAGGTGGGTGGGGCTAGAATGAACCAGCTCCTTCACCGGAGGAAGCCCTGCAGAGTGGAGGTGACGCCAGCAGCAGGAGCCTGGCGGGGAGCCCGGGGCAAGCCTTTCCTGCAGGATGGACCCCATTGCTTATGTTGAGCTATTGAAAGAGTCTGGCAACCAGGTTTTTAAGAATGGGAACTTCTCTTTGGCCATCAAAAAGTATGATGAAGCTATCCAGATTCTCCTGCAGTTTTACCACTGGGGGTAAGTATTATTATTATTATTTTTTGGTACGGGGATGGAACCCAGAGGCTTTCTACCTCCGGGCTATACTCCCAGACCTTTTTTATATTTTATTTGGAAACAGGGTCTCACTAAGTTGCTGAAAGCCTCACTAAGTAGCTGAGGCTGGCTTCGAACCCGTGTGATCCTCCTGTCTCAGCCTCCCAAGCGCGGGGATTACAAGCGTACGCCACCACGCCCCGTTGGGGGTTAAGTATTTGGATTCCCCACCAGCATTTTTTAAATAAATGAGGATTCTATGTTTTCTTCTGGTCACACCACCTGGCTTCTGTTTCCTTTCTCCCTCAGACTGAGATTGTTATTGAACAAGGGGAACAGAAAGTGAAACCCAGAGGACGGTCATAAACACAAGGAAACTCCTTTGTCTGCAAGGGAGTCAGTTTCTGGGATGGCTGAAGTCCCCATCCTTTCGTCTTCTTGGTCTCCTGTGCCATTTACCGCAGGCCACAGAGGCACCGCCCAGACAGTGAGGCTCACCTGCTCCTCACTGCAGCGGTAGGAGACCTGCTCTCAAACGCTGCAATCCCTCATGGTGAGGGACTGCTGAGGACCCACGGAGCCTTTTTATGTAGGTTACAGCCGTCAGTGTAGTCCGAGTTAGAACTTGAAATGGAGAAAAAAGTTAAACTATGTAATTATTCATTTAATAAAGTCTCAGCAATAAGTCCATTGTCTTTTGATGCAAAATGCCTTTATTTTCTAAAACGACACATTTTGTGAGGAGAGCGGCACATTTTTGCGGCCCTCAGTGTCTGTGTCCTGGAAGGCAGATGTGTCCTCCGCCCGCCTCCGCACTCAGTCCTTGGTGATACCACATCACGCAGCCTCTGGAACTTGTAGCCTCTGGAACAGTCCCTGTGTGCTGCAGAGAGAACCAGTGTGGGCGAGGTGCATATGGTTTTAGTATTACTGTTCTATAAGTTTCTTGTTGTTGCTGCAACAAATCACTGTATACTCAGTGGCTTAAAACAATACCAATTTATTTTCTTACTTCTCGAGCCAGAAGTTGGAAATGAGCCCTGTGGGGCTCAGTGGGAGCTCTGAACCTAGTTGCTTGCCCTTTAGTCTTTGAGGGCCGGCTGTGCTCCTTGGCTTTCGTCCCCTTCCTCCGTCACAGCGCTGCGCTCCAGTCTCTGCTTCCACTGCCGCTTCTGTCTTCTGCTCTGGAAGTGTCTTTCCCTCGGGAGGGCCCTGTGATTGCCCCCTGATCCAGGATCTTCCCACCTCACTCGCATCAGCAGGCCCCCTTGCTCATAGCAGGGAGCGTTATTTGGGGGCCACTGTTCAGCCCGTCATGGCCGTGGAGCTGTTTGAACCTTGTGGCCACTGCAGTGGTCTTGGGGACGCCCCTAGAGGCTTCCAGATCATCCTTGGGAATGGCTGCAGGAGACGGAGCAGAGGGCCTCTGCGGTGCATCGCCTGAGCGTGCCCTGAGAAGCGCACTGAGTCTCCCTCCTCCCTCCTGCTGCCTGTGCTCTGCACTCCAGCTGAACTTGAGTTGACCTAATTGGCGAGTGCCTTTAGTTTCTGTGTTCTGACTCATGGGGTACAGATCGGGACTGTGTCAGAGCGGGGTCTAGAGCTCAAAACATTCAGCTTCCTTAACGAGGTAGTGTGGTGCAGGGGTTAGGGCTGTGGACCGCCCCCACCCTGTGTGCTCCTAGCTCAGCTCCTCCAGCTGCCTGGCCGGCCACTGAGGGGGCTTCTGCGTGGACCTTCCACGTGCCTGGCGTGGAACCTTCCCCACTTCCTCGCCCACTGCCAGCCACTTGCTCCCCTGCTGTTAGTAAACACCAGGCTTAGAGGCCTCTGATTCACAGAGCCCAGATCCTTTCAGGAGAGTGGGGCTGAGGGAAGGACGAGGTAGGAAAGCCCCAGGCAGGGATGGCGTGTGAACCGTAGCCGGGCAGCCCACGGCAAGCCCTGGAGCGCACATGGCCCTGCAGAGCTGGCTTTGCCTTGAGGCAGGAAGGCTAGCCCTGCGATAGTGTCTATCAGTCTGGTAGTCATTGACTGGCCTCTGGGGCTGGTCTTGGGGAGTGGGGCTTTGCTCCGCCTGCCACAACTAAATACTGTATCCTGGGTGGCTTAAGCAGCAGGCACTTACTTCTCACAGGTCGGGAGGCTGGCGCTCATGATGAAGGTGCCCAGTTTGTGTATCCAGTGATAGCTTTTCCTGGCTTCTAGATGCTGCCTTCTCCCTATGTCCACCCTGGCCCAGAGAGGGAGGGGAGGAGGAGGGAGAGGGAGAGCCAGAGCGAGCGCAGGCAGCCAGGCACACACATGCGTACACATGCTCTGTGGCATCTCTTTTTATAAGGACATCGATCCCATCCAGAGTCCCCCACCGGTCCGACCTCATGGAAATAGCGTCCCCGAGGCCCTATCTCTAAAACCTGTCAGGGGTTAAGGCTTTAGCATATGAATTTTGGGGAGACACAATTCATTCCATAGCATGGTTGTGACTTCCTGGGGAGAGGGCAGCTCTCATTAGGCTGAAGGTAAACCTCTGGAGAGAGAGCCCCTAGGGGCAGCAGCAGTCGTGAGCAAGGGGTCTGGGAAGGATGCTGTGGCGAGCCTCCTTTGCTGGTCACCTGCTGGGTGTGCCTCTGGCCCTATCCCTTTACAACTGGAGGGACTATGGACAGTGAAAGGACCAGGAAATCAAGGGTGGGGACAATAATAAAGGTGACTGTTACTTTGCTATTTTTGTGTTTATCTGCATTACCTAACTTTTGTACAGTGATTTGTATTGTTCTTACAATTAGAATATAAAATAAAAAAATCAAAGTCTTGCTTTCCTCCATTGTGTGTATTACTTTCCACTGGCATCTGGGCTTCTCGACACTGGTGTATTTTATATCTTCCTTCTCCTTCTGGCCTAGTTTTACCTGTAAGCTTGCTGCTGCATCGCCAGGGGGCTCAGGCTATAGCGGTCCCTGCCCTGCCCTGTGCTAGAGGGCCCGCCTTTGGCCATCCTCCAGCTGTGTACCTCCCCACAGGCAGTAGTCTGCGGGGCTGGGCCCTCGCCTCCCCTTCCTTGATACCAGGTACCAGGACCTGGAGTTCTCTGCCCGAAGACCCTGTGCACAGGGCCTACTGAGGAATCTTCTTCCCAGATGTCTAAGGAGATGATGGTTGATCACGTGCTCCGAGAGGTCCTTCTTGTGGTGCGCTCTCATCCAGTCAGCACCAACACCCACGCAGAGCAGTTCACACCCTATCTCGACTCCAAAGCTTTGGTGGGAAACTCCCATTCTTAGGACTAGTCACCCTTTTGCAACATCTTCAGAGAGCTCCAAAAAGTAGATTTGTGGAGATCAGTGGGAGAGGGAACCAAGGTGTTGAGAACATTAGCCATCGAAAGGGGGAGCCGAGAATTTGGGCGTGAGGAAGGACAGAGTTTGCACTGTTTGCACATTATAAATACTCTCGGGTTCATGGGGCTGCAAGGGACAGGTCTGCTGGGCATAACTGAGACATTTTCTGCTGACCCCCTCTTCCAATGGCAGCAGCGAGCTCCAGAATGGTGCCTCAAGGACAGTTTTGGGTGTTTGCGGAGTGATTGCTTTACAGATCACCGTTTTGTTCTTTCTCACAGGGTTCCCCCGAGGGACCTGGCTGTGCTGCTCTGCAACAAATCCAACGCCTTTTACAGCCTTGGGAAATGGAACGAGGCTTTCCTCGCCGCCAAGGAATGTCTCCAGTGGGATCCAACCTATGTCAAGGTACAGGCCAGTGGCAGTGGCGGCGGGAGCTGCCGCTGTTTCCTCCTGCCTCTCTCCCTCTTTTCTTTTGAGAACAATCACGCTAGGAGTGCTCTCTGCTCGCCAGACCCTGCAGGGCATGTGGGCATTACTGGAGAGCAGTCAGAACAGCCGTGGCCATGTCGACCCTCACTCCAGGGGCTTGGCCTCCTGCAGTGGAGGCCCCGAGAGGCCGGAGGAGCCCATTTTGTTCTGATGCCGCTGTACCAAAATTCATGATCTGCTCATGTTCTTTTTATTATTACTTTCGTTGGTGCCTTGATTCTATAGCAGTGAGATCCAAAACAGTGCATTGCATACACTCACGTCACTTGTCACTTGGGGGTCCCCTCTAAGTCCCACCCCACTCCATCTCCCATGCTCCATACAGTTGGTGGGATTGCTGGTGACATCTTCACATAGTAACATCGCATTATTTGATGTTTCCTTCCTCCAGCCCCCCCAGTCTCCTCCCATAATCCTACTGGTCTCTCCCCTCCTTTATGTGACATTCCTTTCTTTCCTTTTTTTCTCTCTAGCCTCTGCATATGAGGGAAAACACGGCCCTGAGACTGATATCACTTAGCACAGTGTTCTCAAGTTCCACCTGTTTTGCTGCAAACGACACACTTTTCTTCCTCGTGGCTGAGTAAAGGGCATTGTGTGTATATACCACACTTTCTCTATCCAGTCATCTGTTGATCGACGCCAGGTTGGCTCCGAAAGGTGGCCACTGTGAATCATGTCGGACCCACCATGTGACCAGCTATACCACTCCTTGGTGTCTTCCCCAAGGGATTAAATTGGAATCCTATAGTGGTATTGTTCACGTTCTTTACTGTCTGTAGCAAAACTTTTAGGTAAACTATTTCACATGCAAGCCGGCTAGAGGACACAATACCAGTTATTCAGAAAGCATTCTTTACTCTAGAAATCAGCCATTTTGGAAGGATCAGGATAGTTTCAGAGGCCAAATAAGACCCTTTAAAGCATTAAAAAAGTAAGTGATCTTTGGATTTTTTTTTCCAGTCAAAGTACCCTGAGTGTCCATTGTTTAGCACTAGAAGCTCAGGGCCTTGTGCACACTAGGCAGGCACTCTCACCAAGCCACATCGGGGCCCACTGCCCATTCTTTTAGGCAGCCTCCTGGTTCAGGTGCCTCCAGGCAGACAGCAGGAGCAGGGCACCATCCCAGCCCTGCATTCTCACTCAAGCTGGGAGAGGAGCGCATGGGAGTGAAGCGACAGGCTGAAGGTAATAGCAGTTCTGGAGCCATGGGAAGCAACAGACGGTATCAAGTGAGTGGGCTGGACAATTTACAGAGGCTCAGGAGAAAGCGGGGCAAGCATAGGCCTTCCTGTCTCGTGCTCTGCTGCGCGCTGACTGGAGCAGCTTGGCTGAGTTGCTCTTCTCTAAGCCTCAATTTCCTGATCTGTAAAATGAGATCATGCCTGTGCCTTGGAGTTGCTTCAGGGATTAAGGAGACGTGAAGCAAAGCTGTTCGCACTCCTCAGCAGGAGTTTTTAATTACATCCGTAGAGGTGTACCGCTCATGCGTGACTGCCGGAAACAGCCTGCACTGGGCAGAGCGGGGAGGTCGGCCTGCAAATTACTCCAGTCCTGAGCGAGGGCTTGGATAGTTTACTTTATAAGTAGGTACTGACCCATAAGCCTTTTTTGTTGGAAAAGGTGTGTGTGTGTGGTGCTGGGGTTCAAACACAGGGCCTTGCACATGCTAGGCAGGTGCTCTACCACTGAGCCCCAGCCCCAGCCAGAAGGGTGGGGTTTTAGAGGTTATTGGCTGATTTTGAAAATGGGAGTATGTTCCTGATAAGTTCTTCCTGGCTCTAAGCAGGTAGGGGGGGAGCAGTGGGTTTGGCTGCACCCTGAGGGTGAGGCTGGAGCCCCAGGGTGAAGGGTTCTAAGTGATGTCCCAGATGCTTCCCTGAGTGGCCAGACCTGCAGCAGCTCCTGATAGCTCCTGGCCCGAGTGCCTCTGCCCACCCTCCTTCATCGCCCTCTGCAGGAGAGGACGCGTCTTTTCTTAGATGCTCTTGCGGTGCGGTGGTCAGGCCCCTCTGAATGGACTGACAAGAGACAGATTAGCATGGGGAAAGCATAGCAGTTTGATTTAATGCTAATTTTTGTGTGATTTGGAGCCTTTCTAGAGAAGAGGCGAAGACCCCTAAGACCGTGACAGGACTCAGAACTTACATGCTATTTTTTATGGCAAAGAAAAGGGGGGTTTTTAGACTTCTAGGGCTGCAGACTGGGAAGGTAAGTATTTGGGGGAAAGGAATGGAAGGTAGGCTATTGGAGCTTTGTGCAGGTCCATCTTGGAACTGACTCTGTCTTCTTCATAACTAAATTTCTCTAGGTGAGGGGATTTATAGTGGGCTCAATCTTGGGCACCTGAATGTAGCTAGTTAAGAGAAGCTACGGGAGAATTATTTCTGCAATTATTGAGTCTCAAGTGCTTTCAGTTTAAAATAATGTGTGTGTGTGTGTGTGTGTGTGTGTGTGTGTGTGTGTGTGTGTGTGTTACAGAGGATTAAATCCAGGGATATTCTTCCTCTGAGCTATACCTCCAGCCTGATTTTTATTTTGTTGAACATGCAGTCCTCTTGTCTCAGCTTTCCAAAACCTGGGATATAAGCATGCACCACCACCATGCCTACCTTAAAAGAATCTTTATGCCCAGGTGGTATATTTAGATGACATATTCTGATCCCCTCTACCTCTCTTCAAAATATAAAATAAAACTTATACCTGAGAAAGCACGGAAATGTGAGGGTCTGAACCCGTCTGCCTGGTTGGTGAAAATAAAACACAGAGAAGACACATGTCTTTCCTCCTCTTTCTGATTAGTAACTGGAGTCTCTGAACTCTCAAATAAAGGTTAAAATAAATCAATAAGTAACCAGAGATTTGGTGTTAAGTGGATTTTTTTTTGGTACTGGGGTTCCTAGAAACCCTTCTACCTCCGGGCTATACTCCCAGACCTATTTTTCATATTTTATTTGGAAACAGGGTCTCTTAAGCCATTGAGGCTGGCTTCAAACCTGCGTGATCCTCCTGTCTTCACCTCCCAAGCGTGGGGATTACAAGGATGCGCCCGGCGTGTTAAGTGGAATTTTTAAGTGCTTGCTTTTTTATGAACTGAATTTATGAACACATGTTGTTTTAGACAGAAAATTGTTTTGGAGGATCCCTGAGGCCGATGTCGTGGCCCAGGCGAGGACAGCAGTGTCATCTGTTCCCACTCTGGAGTCCTACAGCTTGCACGTAGGCAGGTGACACCATTTTCTCTCCTCGTCATCATGATTTTCTTCTCCATACCAAATCAAACTTTTCTGGCCTCTTGTGTATGTTGCATATAACGTGGAGCTGGTAAATCTCAGTGGTTGTCATTACATTTTCCTACACACCCAGCAGTGGAAGTGGCGTTTATTCTGATTGAAAGGAGCGTGGAACGACTTCTGAGTTCACATGAGCATCTCGTTCTTTCCCTGAACACGAGTCATAGGAGATTTTCATTCCTCTGCTGTGGCCAGACTGTGATTGGAGGTCTGAGTAATAAAACACATGCATAATTGGAACCGGGCGGCTTCCATCTCTCAGTATCCTGTGTTAGATCCTGTGTAAGCTGTAGACTTGAACATGAACACGTATTTTCTTGGCAGTTAAAATATGCAGAGAAACAACACAGCATGTACTGCGCGTGTTGGAACCCTGTCTGCGTGGGCCAGACTTCTGGGGTCGGGCCCTGCCCGCCGCACTCTTGCTGTTCCTGTCAGCCGCAGGTTGGATCAGCAGATGGGAACGTTACAGTTTTGTTTTCCTTCTGTCCCAGGGATACTACCGGGCCGGCTACTCCTTGCTGCGCTTGCTCCAGCCCTATGAAGCTGCTCGCATGTTCTTTGAGGGTCTGCGCATTCTGCATAGCAGCCAAGAGCAAACCCAGCTTGCTGACTTCCTTGTTGGGGTCTTCACCACTATGAGCAGTAAGTCCAACTGGGGAGACTTGTTTTAAAGAGCATGTCATTTTGTTTGGATGGTTCATGGGCAGACAATTGTGTGTTGTGGCTTTGTAGCTGACGTAGGTAGTTGGTGGCTCACCACACCTTTGGGATTTTGTTTTGGATCCAATAAGTTTTCTGCATTGCTATTTATAGAGATTTGCCTTATGTAGTTTTTGCTCTTCCCTATGATTTGTGCATGTATTTCTCTAATCTGCTGAGAAAGTACTTTTTTGTTACACACATATCCTGGGAGGGCCCTGGTGGGTCCTTGGAGGACTGCTGGGGGCAGCCCCATCAGCGGAGGACCCACACAGTCTAGGAGGGACCAGAGCGGAGCCCTCTGCACCTGTGCATTAGTTTGCCATTCCAATGACCTGCTGCTGAGGTGGCTTTGTCAATGGCCCAGATTAGGTAAACCCAGGAGCCTGTAAAGCTGTGGGATACCCCTGCCAGTGACCTGCAGGGTGGAGTCCTGCCAACACTCAGGCCATTGATTTCAAATACTGTGTTTGATCAAATTTAAATGGCACTCACTTAAGATGTGCCATTAATTTCTGTTCTGCCAGTGTGAGACAGCATCCATCATAAGACATGTCCCTATGTCAAAGATGTTAGAATATAAAAAAGGGTTTGGGCGTGGTGGCGCACGCTTGTAATCCCAGCATTTGGGAGGTTGAGACAGGAAGATCTGGGTTTGTGGCCAGCCTCAGCTATTTAGTGAGGTCCTTTGCAACTCAGTGAGACCCTGTTTCAAATAAAAAATTAAAAAAAAAGAATATAAAAAAGGGCATGTGTTAAGAGTCACTGACAAAAGGTTTTAGCTTTTGGAAGTGGGGGAATCACTGTGTGAGGTGGTTCAACTGTTATCAGTTCAGATGCTCCTACAGCTGGCTGTTTTGAGAAAGCAGCTTCTGCAGCTTGTGGGCGACTGTGGAGTTGGTAAGTTTGGCACAGAGAGAGTTTAGCGTAGCTGAAGGCACTAGAAAGGAGTTAGAGGCAGGCCCAGCTATGTTCCCCAGCAGAGAGATAGGAAGTCTCTGGACCAGAACGGGTGGTCACAGTCCCCAGGCAGCTGTTTGCTTACAGTGGCCAAAGCCGGCCTCCTTTTCCTCCTAATCTAATGGCTTGGCCCATTTCCCAAACTTCCTCAGTGTCTTTCCTCATCTTTTAAAAGTCATTGTCCTGTCAGAAGCCAGGCCAGACTGATGGGAATTCAAACAAGTGCTTCTTGGTGATTGCACACTGAGATAACCTGGCTATTCCCAGGAGTGGCTTCTGTTAACAGGACTCCATAGGGCAGTAAATACTTGTGATATCTTCCCAACAAGGTGAATGTGTGCCTAGGGCCCCAAATTTCTAAATGTGGAAAAGTATATTTATGGGAATTTTGTGTCCTTGCATACAGGGTATGTTTGTTTTCATATTTACTTATGCTTTGAAATCAGCAACCCTGGAAGAGGTGCCCTGTTACCTGGCACTTGCCCTGCCTCTTGGACAGTCGCGTGCGAGCTGGTCAGATGTGGTTGGGAGGATCACGAGATGCAGTAGGTGGGTGGGTGAGAAGAGCGAGGTTTGCAGCATGCACGTTGACTGCAAGAGCGGTGGCCCTGCTCCCGTACTGGCTTATGTCACACAGCAGCTGCACGGTATGTCACGACGCCTCTGTCTTCTTCTGTCATCATTTCAGTTGTTGGAGAACAGTAATATCTGTTACATTCTTCTCAAAGGAAACGAGCTCCTAACTTCCCCTGAGCCTCCCTTTCCTCCTCTGTAAGAGGAGATAATAGGCACTGCCGTGGGGTTTGTTTGAGATGAAGTATAAGCACGCATCACTAGGTTCCGCAAGGCGAAAAGCTAAGTGAATGTTAGTTCACATTCATGCTGCCTGGCTTAGGAGATTGAGTTTATGGGTAAATTTAAAGTGATCGCCACTTCAGTCGATTATAAAGGACTTTGTACTATTTTGAAAAAAAATGCCTTTCTGATTATTATTATTATTATTATTATTATTATTTTTTGGTGTGTGTGTGTATGTGAGACCCTGGAGATTGAGCCCAGGGCCACATGCCTGCTAACAAGTGCTCAACCACTGAACAACATTCCAGCCCCTGTTTTCTTTGCTTTTTAATTTACTCTTGCCTGCATGCAGTCTTTATTGTAGAGGCTTTTCTCAAATGTCCCCTAAACGTTCTGACCGAGGGTCCTTTCTTTTCAGGCGACTCCATTGTTTTACAGAGCTTCCTGCCCTGCTTTGACCATATTTTCACTACTGGATTTCCAGCACATGTGTGGCAGTCTGTGATAGAGAAGTTGGCAAAGAAAGGACTATGGCATGTGAGTGCCGGGAGGCGGCTGTCCAGTGGGGAAAGCACACACTCCCGGCGACACGACCCAGGCTCCATGTGCTCTCCTTGTTTTATCTTGATGCCAGGCTAACGTTTCAACTGGGATACCATTAAAGGTGGAGAGTCATTGAGACAGAGCAAACAACTAGTTTTTATTTTTTAAGATGGTAAAAGCAGTTTGTGGCAACCGCACTCCTTGTTCTGGGTCTCCATGGTCATCAAAGACGCCACTGATGTTGTGAGGTGGGGAAAATAAGTGAGTGCAGGCTCGCCCTCCTCATCCCATGCCCTTTGCACCGGCACCAGCCCGCGTCTGTGCTCCGGAGGGTTTCTGTGTAGCCCTGGGGGTCTGCTGGCAGTGAGTGCCAGTGGAGTGAGGTTGCAGGTGTCCGTAAGTCCTAATCCTTCACTTAGTGTTTTGGGTTGATTGCTTCCCTTTGAGCCTCGTTTCCTCATTTGTAAGTTGCATGTACAGACATATCCTCTCAGGCTTTTGCTGAGAATTAAGAGGTAATGCACGAGAGCACCGGATCGTAATACCAGCTCTGCGGTGCTGCTGAACACCAGCTGCTCCTGTCCTCAGCAGGCTTGGAGGAAATATGGAGAGAACTTGGCCTTAGCAGGAACAGGAAATTGACTAGACAGACACTTATGGCTTAAGCTGAAAAACTTGGTCAGTAGCTTAAGCTTAAAAAAGAGACAAAGAGAATGTTTCCTCCTCCCCCTCCTCGCGGGTCAAAGCTTGAGATAACCCTCGTGTTCTGATAACCTGTGTGAGGACATTATTTCAACTTTCCCTCCCTTCTATTAGGCATTTCTACTGTTGTCATCAAAAAAGGACCGACTACCGCGAGGTATCCAGGTTCCCGGGTTATCACTAAAAAGTCTCTTCGAGGTAAAGTGACTTCTTGAAACATGGTTTCAAATCAGGCCACTCTAACCTTGGTTTGGGACACAGACAAGTCCCCTTCAGCGGCCTCAGCACACGTTTGTTCTCATACTCATCTTAGGCTTGAGATCTAGGCCGTGAATCGAGGTTTTACTGATTATAAGCTATATAGGTAAAGCAATTTGAAGTTTCATGTTTGTGTTAGTCAGCTTTCCATTGCTGTGACAAACTACCTGCGATAAACAGCATAAGAGGAGGAAAGGGCTTCTTTGCCTCACAGACCAGTCCATGGCTGGCTGGCTGGCCCCATGGCTTTAGAGACTGGTGAGGCAGAGCAGCATGGTGGGAGCATGGAGTGGATCAGAGCGGCTTAGCTCAGGGTGGCTGGAAAGCAGAGAGAGGGAGGGAGGGAGGGAGAGGACAGAGACCCAGTATCCCCTTCACGGGCATCCTGAGGACCTGCTCCCTCCAGCTGGGCCCCACTCGCCAGGGACTCAGCCTTCAACGCTGGCCTCTGTGGACATCCCAGATCCGAGTTCTAACGGCACTGCTGAAGTGACTTCGCGCTTCGTCCTTTGTGTGTGTTTCAGAAATTTGTCTTCATTGGACTTTATGAGAAAATGGAGCAGGTGCCCAAGTTAGTCCAGTGGCTCATCTCCATCGGCGCAAGCATCGAGACCATAGGACCGTACCCTCTCCACGCGCTCATGCGGCTCTGCATCCAAGCGAGTGCGTGTTCTCCAGCCCTCCGCCTCCGCTCTGCCCTCCCGCTCTCACTCCCGGCTCCTCCAGCCCCTCCGCCTCCGCTCTGCCCTCCCGCTCTCACTCCCAGCCCCTGAGCTCTGGAGCTCAAGTGACACCAGAATTTAGCTGCTTGATGTAGACTATCCCAGTGATTCAAATTTTTAAATGAATAAAAGCAGTGGGAAGCAGCATCTTTTTATGACTTGGGGGCCTAATAGCTACAGGAGATGCAGATTGAAAGGCTCGCTTGTTCCTAGACAGATCCTGGCAGCAGGGTGAAGCCTGGGATCCTAGGAGGGACTTGGGCCCGGAGGCTGGTGGCTCTCTCCCCTCCCACTTTTACTCTAGCCCCAGGCCTTCTGCTGTGTTCTGGGACTGTGCTGGGGACTCCAAAAAGAAACACAGGCTACTACTGATACAGTGTGGTTATGGTTCTTTTAGAGGACTGCTATTTTTGTGAAATTTTCTTTTTAAGGCTTCACCATCTGGTTATAGGATATAAAATTTAAATATTTTTATTCTATCATTAACACACACTTTAGACAGAAGCTTGTTTTTCTTTGCCAAGTGTATGAGGACATTTACCTATGCCATGTTAGAGCCAGGAGGGGCCAAGAGAACGTGTCTAGCCGACGTCTTCAGCCCGTGTGCTGTCCCTGGGAACAGGCATGGGTGGTGCACCAGAGGCCTGGGGCCTCAGAGCCCCATCCTCTGCTCTGCCTTTCCGACATCGCTTTCATGTACTGGGTCTGGGGATGGAACCCAGGGGCATTCTACCTCCGAGCTACACCCCTGGCCCTATTTTTTATTCTTTTTTTGAAACAGGGTCCCACTGAGTTGCAAAGGGCCTCGCTAAGTAGCTGAGGCTGGCTTCAGACCATGATCCTCCTGTTTCAGCCTCCTGAAAGCTGGGATGACAAGCGTGCGCCCCCTCACCCAGTTGAGGTGTTATTCTTACACAGAGGTCGTGGGGAAAGCACTTCCAAGCACAGCCCGATGAAGAGCAGTGGCTACCATCCCCCAGTTCCAGTTTCTGGAGGGCAGAGAAGGGGGCTCTGGTTCTGGTGGCATGGCCCTCCACCGGGTCTGTTGTCAGTGCTGCACTCACAGGCAGTGCTGGTGAGGTCGGCTCTTAAGTTCTCCCCTGGTTGGCTTCTCAGATGACAACTCTGGAGTGGCCACAGTTGGCGTCCACAGTTGGCAAACGTGTGTGGCTTTCTTAGCTCTCATGAGCTACAAAGAAGGGGCCTGGGAAAATAAAGTCTGTGTCCTGCTAGTAGGAATCGAAGCCGATGCTGGCTTGCTGGCCAGTGGAGGCTGGGTGCCCTGCCCAGGCCTCTCCACACCAGTGCCTCTTCCCGCTGGCCATCAGTGCTGGCCAGTAACCACGCATGGCTGCCCCTTTAGCCAGTGCACCGGTCTTTGCTAACAGGCGGTACTTCCCACGGGGTCTCCCTCAACCTTGCCCTCCTCCCTGGAGCTCTTGACTGCCCGACGCAGGAGTGGGCACCAGGCCAGCGCCGGCAGCCTCAGGGCAGGCCATGCTCATGGTGGCCCCAGAGCTTGTCCTGGGGTGGGGTCACTTCTTACCCAGCTCCACCTCCTGCTCTGCCCTGGGCCCTCGCCCCTTTCTTCTGAGACCTCTCTCACTCTCAATAAACCACACACACGAGGATCCCTTTATCAGGCTTCTGGGGAATCTGACCGTAGACTCCATCCTTTGGACTTACAAACTGTGTCCCCACACCCCTGTGTGGTAGGGAGTGGGAACATGGCTGGGATTTTCATTTGGTCATCTTAGTGTGGCACAGAGCGATTTGCCTGGCCGACTTTACGAGGGTAGAAAGTAACACGCGTACCTTCTTTGCATTCTCTTCAGGGGAGAACCATCTTTTCCGGTGGCTAATGGACCACAAGCCCGAGTGGAAAGGGCGCATCAACCAGAAGGATGACGACGGCTGCACCGTCCTGCACGTGGTTGCTGCCCACTCCCCAGGGTACCTCATCAAGCGTGAGTAGCACCTTGCTGCGGTTGCATCCTGGCCCCATGCTTCAGCATTAGAGCCCACGAGGCCCGTTACCCCCACTCCATGAGGCTCCAGGGCCAAACCTGCCCTGGAGTTACACTTGATTGGGAGAAGAGGCTGTGTGGAGAAGGCGGCATGTCAGAAGGAGGAACCATGGGCTCAGGTTCTCTCTGCTTTAAAGGGATTCCAAGAGCTGGGCGTGGGGTGCACGCTTGTAATCCTCACGCTTGGGAGGCGGAGACAGGAGGATCCCGCAGGTTCGAAGCCAGCGCTGGCTTAGGAGACCCTGCTTCTAAATAAAAATATAAAAATAGGTCTGGGAGTGTAGCCCAGAGGCAGAAGGGCTTCCAGGAACCCCAGTACCACCAAAAATAAATAAATAAATAAATAAATAAATAAATAAATAAATAAAGTATAAAATAGGTCTGGGAGTGTAGCCTGGAGGTAGAAAAGCCCCTGGGTTCTATCTCCAGTACCACAAAATAAATAAATAAATAAATAAATAAATAAATGGATTCCAGGGGGCCAGTGACTCAGGGTGTAGGCTTCTGCTGCATCCTTGACTTCCTGCTTCACATTACATAGGGGTTTATTTTAATTAATTAACTTGGTTAATTAACTGAGGTAATTAACTGAGGAATGAACCCAGGAGTACTCCACTCCTGTACTCTACCCCTAGACCTTTTAAAATTTTTAAAAAACTTGATCTCATTAAGTTGCTGAGGGCCTGGCTAAGTTGCTGAGGCTGGCCTTGAACCTATGATCCTCCATTCTCAGTCTCCAAGTCCTGGGATTACAGGTGTGCACCATTGTGCTGGGCTCCAAGTACTTTATTTTATGGCAAATCTGGGTTAGGGGCCCAAGGTGAATTGTGAGCCAGATGGCAGGCTGGGTCTTGCCTTCAAAGTGCTTAGAATCTAATGCAGGCACGGCACCCTCAGTACTGCGGCCTGGCGGGCCACATGGAAGAGAGGCTGGCTCAGGCTGGACTCTGGCGCCTGCCAGCTGCACGTGCCCCCTAGTGTGTAAAGCAGGAAGCCTTCCCTCCCCACGGCTCTCTGCTCTCTGATGGCACTGCTTTTTCCTGGAACTCTCAGACCCCTTGGTCTTTGTTTCTATTTTGGATGGAGAAGAACATTTTTTTCTAGAATGGTAATGGGCTCTCAGCCTTGGGGGGTGGGAGGTGACAGGGACCGTGGGAGTTTGTCCTGCTGCCGCAGCAGCCGGGAGCTAAGCATGGGAGCCTGGCTGGGCTGTCACCTTCTGTGAGCAAGAGGCGTTGGAAGTTTGGATTTAAAAAACTATGAAATCTTGTGATTTTTCAGATGTCTGCTCAGTATAAAAACGCCCATGGGCCAGACCTAGCCCAAAGACCTCTGGGGACCTCAGGGTGGTGGGGCCTAGGAAATCCTTTTCAGCCATCCTCAGAGGGGCCCACTGAGAATCATTTCTCTAGTGCTATTTCCCACTGAACTAGGGCCCAAGAACCTTCAGGTGAGAAAACAGAGAAAGGATGTCCCCTAAGTGTTTCAGGTTTATCAAGATACATCGCATAACCGTGCAATTCACATGTACAGTGCAGTGCTTTCTAGTTTATTCTCAGAGTTGTCCAGCCACCATCATAGTACGTACACTGGATCTGCTACTCCCCATTCCCACTACTAGTCCCTACTCCCCATCATAGTACATACACTAGATCCACTAGCCGCTACTCCCCATCATAGTACGTACACCGGACCCACTGCTCTCCGTTCCCGCTGCTCCTCCAGTCCTGGGGGTCCCTAATCTCTTTGTCTTCACGGATTTGCCCGCTGTGCTCATTCCCTCTCCATGGGATGATATAACACTCAGGGTTTGTGCCGGCTTCTTCTCTAGCATGGTATCTTCATCAATCCTCACGAGTTAGTGTGCTTCGTTCCTTCCCATTGCCAAGTGCTAGTCCACTGTGTGAATCGATCCGCTTTGCTCACTCACTCATCAGTTGTTGGGTGTGAGAGACGTTTCCAGTGTTTGGCTATGATAAGTAATGCTGTGGTCAACATGTGTGTTAGTCTATTTTCTATGGCTTTAACAAAATAGCTGAGGCTGGGAAGAGTATAAAGGAAGACGTTGACTTAGCTCTCAGTTTGGAGGTTCAGCACGGGGCACTGCTGTGCACTTTGCTCTGATGAGACCCCCGGCAGTGCCACGCGGTAGCTGGCATCAGGTGGGCGTGTGTGCAAGAGGGAGATCAGTTGCTGGAACACGAAGTCAGAGGTGGCAGGTGCAGGCTCACTTCTTTTTTACCCCCCTTGGTACTGGAATTGAACCCAGGGGCATTCTACCTCTGAGCTACACCACAGACCTTTGTATATTTTATTTTTATTTCTTTTTGCGGGTCTGGGGATGGAACCCAGGGGCATTCGACCTTCAAGCTACACCCCTTGCTTATTTTTTATTCTTTATTTTGAAACAGGGTCTCAATAAGTTGCGGAGGGCCTCACTAAGTAGCTCAGGCTGTCTTGCAAACCATGATCCTCTGGTTTCAGCCTCCTGAATGCTGGGATTACAAGCGTGCTCCACCATGCTCGGCTTGTATTTTTAGAGTCTTGTTAAGTCACTGAGGTTGGCTTCAAACGTGTGATCCTCCTGTCTCAGCCTCTCAAGTACTGGAATTAGAGGAATTACAGGTGTGCACCACCACACTTGGCCAGGCTCACTTTTTATTTTTTATTTTATTTTATTTTATTTTATTTCTTTTTTGGTGGTACTGGGGATGGAACCCTTCTACCTCCGGGCTACACTCCCAGACCTATTTTATATTTTTTTTATTTGGAAACAGGGTCTCTTAAGCCAGCGAGGCTGGCTTCGAATCTGTGTGATCCTCCTGTCTCCGCCTCCCAAGCGCAGGGATTACAAGCATGCGCCACCACGCCCTGCCAGGCTCACTTTTTATTTATTTATAACAAACCACTGTGAGAATTAACCAGGGCCTTATGGAATTACATGGATCTTTTTCTGAGGGCAACACCCCAATGACCTAACAGTCTTCCACTAGGCTCCGCCTCTTAAAGGCTCCATTACCTCTTAACATCAGCATACTGGGGACAAGCTGCCAACACTTGTACCCTTGGGAGAAACACTTAAATCATCTCCATCTCACAGCAGCATTCATACACCAGCCTCTGTGTGGATGAATGTTCTCACTGTTCTCAGGTGGACCTGGTAGTATTGCCAAGTCATCTGGGGGCATTGACTTTTTGAGGGATTGCCAGACTGTTTCCACAGGGGTGGCACCATTTGGTATTTTTACCAATGGTGTATGGTAGTTCTAGTTTCTCCATATCCTCATAATACATCCTGTTATCCGTCATTTGTTCTTGCAGTGCTGGCAATTCATCCCAGGGCCTCATACATGCTAGGAAAGCACTCTTATATTGAGCTATATCCTGGCCCCTTTTAAATTTATTTTGAGACAGCGTCTCACTAAATTGCCTAGACTGGGTTTGAATTGCAATACCACTGTCTCAGCCTCTGAGTAGGTGGGATTACAGACATGTACCACTGTGTACCCTGGCCACTGTCTTTTTTTGTTGTTGTTTTGCGATACTGGGGATTAAACCCAGGGGCATTCTACCTCCAAGCTATACCTCCAACCCTATTTTTTTTTTTCTTGAAACAGGATCTCAGTCACTAAGTAGCTGAGGCTGGCCTTGAACCTGCGATCCTACTGTCTCAGCCTCCCAAGTACTGGGATTACAAGTGTGTGCCACCACGCCTGGCTTGTTGTCTGTCCTTTTGATATCTTGTATGTTTTAGTACCTTTGTAAAGCAGTAGCATCCCAGGAAATGTTTAACAACTGGCTTTCCAAAAGAGAAGGCCTGAATTGATTTTCCATGGTATAAATACTCCCGCAGTGGCCAGTTGCAGGCTACCAACATGACAGTACTGAGCAGAGTCAGGAAGAGAAAGCAGCAGCGCACCATTGTATCGTATTTTCAACATAGGGCTACACCTAAGATAAATGTAAAGAAACCACATCATGGGTAATAACACAGCGCAGTACAATAACTAGCAGTGATAAGCTTTGTTTTTATTTTTATTATATAGTTTGTGCAGTGCTGGGGACTAAATCCAGGGTTTTGTGGGGACTAGGCAAGCACTCTACCACCGAGCTACACCCCAGCCTCGAATTTTGTTTTTACTCTAATTTATTCATTATAAGTTTATTAACCAGCTTGCAACTCCTCTGGATGTTAAGTAGTTGGCCCTTGTGAACTGGCATGAGCTGACTCCAGCGTGCCCTTGTGGGGAAGCGGAGGTTGGCCTAGTAATTCATGGTTACGTCTACACTACCGGTTGTCGCGCTCTTCTTACACGTCCCAGCCCTGAACATGTTCAAGAAAAAGCACTTCCAGTAAGGACTATGATGAAAAAGAGATGTACTCTGCAATTTCTTCCCTCCTTCCTTCCTGCTTGCCTGCCTGTCCACACTGGGGTTGGGACCCAGGACCATTCTACCTCAGAGCTGCATTCACAGTCCTATTTTATTTTATTTTCAATTTGAAACAGGGTTTCATAAGTTGTGGAGGGCCTGATAAGGTTGCTGAGGCTGGCGCAAACCTGTGATCCTCCTGTTTTAGCTTTCCAAACACTGGGATTACAACTGTGCACCACCATGCCCGGCCTTCTTTTGTTTTAATGTGTTAGTTATTGCTATAAAATCCCCTCTTCATACTGGTTTTGCTGTATGTTGCGTTTCTATTTTTCGTTTGTTTCAAGAAATTTCATAATTTCTTTTTTTTTCACTGACCTATTGGCTATATTGCTTAATTCCATGTCGTTGTGTGTGTGTGTGTGTTTCTGATACTGGGATCAAACCCAGTGCCTCGTACAAGCTAGGCAAGTACTCTACCTCTTGTTTAATTTCTAGTTTTATTCCCTTGTGGCCAGAGAAGATAATGCTATAATTTTATATTTTTGAATTTGTTGAGATTTGTTTTATAGCTTAAAAAATTAAGACTATTCCATGTGCTGATAAGAAAAATGTGTATACTGTTGGTTGAAATTCCAGTAAATGTCTGTTAGGTCTGTTTAGTCTGTAGTTAGTTTAACTCAACTCTGGTATCTCTTTTTTTCTTTTTTCTTTTTTTTATTGTGCATTGTCGTACATCCTGATGAGCTGATGGAGGCGTACACGCGCACACCACTCCTTTAGCCCTTCCTCACTTCCCACCCCATCCCCCTTCCTGCTTCTTATGTTTGGCTTAGTGATCGACTTTGATATGTTTGCGAATGTACACTTGCAGGGAAATGGATGGAACTGGAGAACATTATGTTAAGTGAGATTAGTCAGTCACAAAAAGGAAAAAAACTAACTCTAACTCTGGTATCTTTGTTGACTATTTTGTCTGGATGATATGTCCACTGATGGAAGTGCTGTGTTGAAATCCCCACCTATTACTGTACTCAAGTCTCCCACAAGAACTAGGAATATGCTCCTAGGTAACACCTAAGGGAATATGAAAGTCTGCCCAAACAGAAACTTCTAGTATTGTTTACAGCAGCATTATTCATAACAGCCCCAAAGTGGAGACAACCTAAATCTCCATTAACAGATGACTAGATAAACAAAATTCAGTATACACACACAGTGAAATATTATTTAGCTATGAAACAGAAAGAAATACTGACAAAGGCTATAAAAAGGATGTACTTAGCATAATAATGTTTAAACTGCTTGTTTGAAATTGCTTATTTTATAAATAGATTTTTAATAGAATACATTAGAAAATAAAAAATATTATTGATATTAATGTTGAGAGTCTCTATCCTACTTCTGTCTTTGAGTTTTCTGAGTGTTATTAATATCTTATATTTTCTTCTGCATGTGTACAAGAAATAAAATAATGTTTAAGATGTCAGTATATTGGCCTGGCTATGGTGGTGCATGCTTGTAACCCTAGTACTTGGGAGGCTAAAGCAGGAGGGTTATAAATTCCAGGCCAATAGCAAGACTCTGTTTCAAAATAAAATACAAAAAGGACTAGGGTTGTAGCTCAGTAATAGCATGGCCTGGGTTCAATGATCAGTATCTCAAACAAACAAACAAACAAACAAACAATTGCTAGCATGTTGTTATATAATTGGGTTTTGAATGCTATTACTCACTTGAACTCTAGGAAGGTTTCCCCAATAGTAAGTGAGATTATTTCCATTTGAGCATTCTTTGAAATGTGGAGAGTCAAGAACTCTTCCGATCCTTTAATCTGGCCTGAATTTCACATCTGTCATTTGAAATAGTTGTGGGCTCAGTGGACCTGTAGGAATCTTCAGTTCTTTGGTTTTTTTGACCAGGTACTCATTAGGATTGCTCCACTTGCTCTGCTGCAGAGTGGTTAGAAAGGCCCGCAGCACAGTCAGTCTCCAGGAATCAGCAGAGCTGGGCAGCAGTGGACCCCGAGCTTAGAAATAGTCATTTCTTTGTGTTGAAGACCAATTTGATATCCATTGGGTTGAAGATACAGGCTTGTTATACCTGGATTTTTTTTTTTTTTTTTTTTTTTGTACTGGGGATGGAACCAGGGGCACTCTGCCTCCAAGCAACACCCCCAGTCCTATGTTTTATTCTTTATTTTGAAACAAGGTCTCACTGAGTTGCAAAGGGTCTCATTAAATAGCTGAGACAGTTCACAAACTGTGATCCTCCTGTCTCAGCCTCCCAAATTCTGGGATTACAGTCGTGCACCACCACGCCCAGCTACCTGGCTTGTTTATAACAAGACACTCAAACTGGTATAGGCAAGAAAGGAAATTTACTGGCTCCTGTGTATGAAAAGTCCAGAGTTTGGCTCAGAGGGATGTTTGTGTGTTGTTTGCAAGGGTCAGTCTTACCCCTTTGCTCTCACTTTTCTGTGTTAAGTTCACTCTTAGTCATGCTCTTTCATTTGAGGTAAATGAACTTTCAGGCTTGCTTTCTGCCAATTTGTCATCTTCAGTCAAAGAGGTACCTCCTCCCAATATTTTAGGAAGAGTCCTACAGACTAATTGACCTGACTTTGATCACATGTCCTCCATGAACCAATCACTAGGGCTAGAAGGATGGAGTGATCTGGTTGGCTAAGTCCTGGTCAGGTGTTAGCTCTTAAAGGGATGATGGGATACAGCTAACTGAATGGAGTGATCCGATTGGCCAGGTTGTGTTGAAGTCTTTGCCCCTTGAACTGGGGGGGGGCATAGAAGATGGAATGATCTGATTGGCCAGGTCCTGGTGAGGTATTGGCCCTGGGTGTTTGGGGTGGTGTGGAGAATGTGGTGGTGACTGGCTTTGTGTTTGATGTTTTTCCTCATCAAATTCGGTATGCTGAGATGAGGAAGAGGTACTGTTCCAAAGGAAAACTGGGTCATTCTCAGGAAAAGAGGGAATGAATACTAGCCAGGCAAAAAAATTAGTCTGTCAGTGGGGTGCAAATTTTGCTTCCTTAGCCCCTTAAATAGGTTTGAAAGCCTGTGTACTTTTAACTTAACACTTTGAATTTTTGTCTGTAAATGTAAATCATTGTAAGAAAGGATAATTTTCAGAATTTTCTATGTAATGATGTTTTGAAATAGGACTGTTGGTTTACTTCTTCTTGTTGTGTATAATAGAACATAAATGCTACAGCAATTTGATATCCTCCAGCCTCCTTAAAATATAGACAAGCTCTTTAATATTAAAAAAATCAGCTGTGCCATTCTCTCTCTGGATATTTCCAGTTTACTTTTCTAAAAGAAGTTTTAATATTTTGTATAATTGAATATTTTGAATATCAAAATATTATGTATTATAAAATATATATACAGAAGAATATCCAGTGATACTCTTCTGTAACAAAAACTACTATATCTTTAAATTCTAGAACATTTCTGTGATTGTCAAGCTCTAAGGGTTAAATTTGTTTTATAGTAAATATAATAAACATTTCTAAAAGTTTTTTTTTTTTGTGGTACTGGGGTTTCTGGAAGCTCTCCTATCTCTGGGCTACACTCCCAGACCTATTTTATGCTTTTTTATTTTTTGGAAAGAGGGTCTCTTAAGCCAGCGTGGCTGGCTTCGAACCTGCATGATCTTCCTGTCTCTGCCTCCCAAGCATGGGGATTACAATCGTGTGCCACCACGCCTGGCTCTTTCTAAAAGTTTTGAACATAAAAATACAGTTTTAGAAGTAGTTAGGTGGAGACAGGTAGATGGCAGTGTCTTTTAAAAGGAGCTTTTTAGGCTGGATATTAGTGGCACATGCCTGGTAATCCTGGTACTTAGCAGGCTGAGACAGGAGGATTGCAGGTTGAGGGTAGTAGCCTCAGCAATTTAGTAAGGCTGTGTTTTATTTTTATTTGTTTTGCAGTACTGGGGATGGAATTGAGGGGCATTCTACCTCCAAGCTACACCCCAGTCCTACTTTTTATTCTTTATTTTGAAACAGGGTCTCACTGAGTTGCAAAGGGCCTCACTAAGTAAGCTGAGGCTGCCCTTGAACCATCATCCTCCTATCTCAGCCTCCCAAATGCTGGGATTACAAGCGTGCGCCACCACGCCTGAGTGAGACCTTGTTTTAAAACAAAAAAGACTGGGGGTGTAGCTTGGAGGTAGAATGCCCCTGATTTTGATAATACTGCCAAAAATATAAGATAAAAGTAATAATTAAAAAAAGAGACTTTTGATGACTTCTGGGAAGATGGCGACTGAGAAAAGCAGAGTTTACGAGTCCTGCTAACACTCGATCTTTATTGCCACAAAATCAGTGCTTTTCATAGCCAGAAAACACTATCAGCAGAGAAATAAAAAATGTAAACACAAGGGACAGAGAAAAAGAAGTCTAGAAGAAAAACCAGAGACCAGAAAAGAAACCAGACCGCAATGTGGCGGCTGAGCCGCGCCGGCGCCATCTTCCCTCACAGCACCAGGCTCCAGAGGGGAAAGGTAAACAAGGAGCTAAAGTGAACAGCTGCGGATCATTTGGATGTAATTCAGCAGTTCTTCCAGCATAAAGAACGTCTAAAACTCCCAGTGGCCAAGCTCATCATGCCTTCCAGGGACTCAGAATGGAGCTCAAAACCAGAAAAGAAATACGCCAGCTTCACGGCCAAGGGCATGGCAGCGGTGCCATATTGCCATCAGCGGCGTCCTGCGACAGCTCCAGAGCAGCACGCACAATAACCATAAGTGAAATTGCGGCCCTTACAGGAGAAATTCCAGCACTGCATGCCCAGGGACTTGTACAGCTTTGATAATATCCCTGGGTCTGAAATTTTACAGACCAACCCAGTGAAGAAGTAGTGGTGGCAGAGATACCACACCTTAGTTGCAGCTCCACATGGTAAAACGCCCAGCTCGGCATCCCCATGGTCTCGTGCAGCCTTGATTAACTCCCTGGGTCTGAGACTTCATGATGCAACCCAGTAAAGGAGTAGTGGCGGCTGAGATTACCACAAACTCCAGATTCAGAGCACCCTAAGTGAAGTCGTGGCGACCAGGGGAAGAACCCAGAGAAGGCACAGACTTCTGAAATCACGGGAAAGAGGATCAACAATAGAGCAATGAATGCCCACACCCCATAATATCAGAACCTGATAACACAGAAATTCAGAGATCTCCAGAAGATCAAATCAGGAATATAACTGTAGAAATAATACAGGACTTTCTAAAAGAATTTAGAGAGAGTCTAAAAGAAATAAAGGATGCAATCATTGAAGTAAAGGCATCAATTCAAACTATAAACAATTGATTAGACCACATGGAGAATAGAATCTCCCTCCTAGAAGATAATCACTCCAAAAACGAATGCAAAATTTATAATTTAGAAAAAAAAATCAGCAGGAATCTGACATTGAAGAAATATGGGCCCATTTTAAGAGAGCTAACCTAAGAATAATCGAAATAGAGGAGGGAAAAGAAGGTGAAACCAAAGGGATCAATAATATCTTCAAAAGAAATAATAGCAGAAAAATTTCCAAACATAGAGCAAGAGGTTGATTATAAGTTACCTGGACCTGTGTCCAGAACTCACTTTAGACAGGATCAGAGAAAAGGTTCCAATGCCACATAATTGTCAAAATGACTAATATGGAAGCCAAGGAAAGAATCTTAAAGGCAACAAAAACAAAGGGCCAAGTGACATTCCGAGGCAAACCAATTAGAATCACTCCAGACTTCCCAAACCATCATGAAAGCCAGAAGGGCTTGGAGTAACATATTCCAAACTCTGAAAGAAAACAACTTCCAGCCAAAAATTTCCTACCCAGCAAAACTATCAAGTTAGATGGGGAAATAAGAAGCTTCCATGACAAACAGAAACCTAAGGATTTTATGTCTTCAAAACCGGCGCTAGAAAAAATACTCAAAGAAGAAATAGGTAATACACACCAGAAACAGAGAAAAAGATTTTCCATCCAGCAGACAACTAATCAAAGAAGAATAAACAGTATTTCAAACAGAAATAAAATCTTTTTTTTTTTTTTCAGGTCTGGGGGTGGAACCCAGGGGCATTCGACCTCCGAGCTACACCTCCTGCCATATATTTTTTTTATTCTTTATTTTGAAACCGGGTCTCACTAAGTTGCAGAGGGCCTCACTAAGTACCTGAGGCTGTCCTCGAACCATGATTCTCCGGTCTCAGCCTCCCGAATGCTGGGATTACAAGTGTGCACCACCGCGCCCGGCTCAGAAATAAAATCTTAACATGTTAGAAATTAAAAGTTATCTCTCGATAATCACACTGAATGTAAATGGCCTCAATTCCCCAATAAAAAGACATAAGTGGCAAAATGGATTAAAACCCCAAATCCATCCATCTGCTGCTTACAAGAAACACACTTTACAAGTAATGATAGTAACAAACTCAAGGTAAAGGGCTGGAGCAAGGTAATTCATGTTAAGTAGCCATCCTAACAAATGTGAAGTAGTATTTCACTATAGTTTTTATTTGTACTTCTTTAATGATTAGTTATATTATGATAATGATGAGTAATATTCATGTGTTTATTGGTCACATAAAAATCTTTGGAGATTCATTACCTATTTTAGTCTTTTACCTATTTCTAAATTGTTTGCTTTTATTGTTGCTAATTTTTAGGATTTCTATTTGGAATATTAATATACCTTCAGGTATAGCATTTGGAAATATTTTATCCCATTCTATCAGTAAGTTTTAATTCTGTTTGCATTGTCTTTGGGTGTACACTTTTTAATTTTTTTAGGAAGTTTGTTTATTCTTTTGTTGCATGTGCCTTTGGAATCATATCTAAGAAATCACTGCCAATTTAAATGTTGTGAAGTTTTATGGCCCAGGTTTTCTTCTAAAAGTTTATAGTCTTAAGATTTACATTTAGGTCTTTTATCTATTTTGAGTTAATATTTGTATATGGTGTTAGGTAAGGGTCCAATTTTATGCCTTTTGAATTGTTATTTTTCAACAATATTTAGAGAAAATATTATTATTTCCTTCACCAAATGTTCTTGGAAACCTTATAAAAAATAACTTGACCATATATGGAAGAATTTATTTCTAGGCTTTTTATTTTACTCCACTGGTTTATATATCTGCGTTTATAGCAGCACTACACTATCTCGATTATTGTTGCTTTATAAGGTTTGAAATCAGAAATTGTACATCTTCTTGCTGTGTTCTTTTTAGAGATTGTTTTGGGTGTTTAGAGTTCATATTTCATGTCAGGATAGATTTTTTTCTGAAAATAAATAAATAAGTAAATGTATAAAACAAAAAAAGGAGACTTTGCAATTCTCAGTTTCATTTGTTCCTAAGACTGAACAAATGAAATTCCTGTAGGGCAGGAATATTTGCCTTCTTTGGGGCAGTATCCTTTAGTAATTATAGTAGTTTTCTGTGCTATGTAACAGATTTCCATATCATAGTGCCTTAAAACAACACCCATTTGTTGGCAAGCAGTCCTGTAGGTCAGTGGTTGGACACGAGGTGACTAACCTTTCGGCTTGTCTTGCCAGGCCGAAGTCAAGGTATTGGCCTCGCCCGTGTCCTCTGGCGTTCTAGGCCCTCCTTGGATGTCACTTGGTATAACTGGCAGAACTCAGCTCTACACAGATGTTGGACTGAGGCCCCCATTTCCCTGATGGCTATCAGCCAGGACATATTTGTCCTGGGGTCCCTTAGATCTTAAAAATCAGCAGATTTCTTGTGCATTAAATCCATTTTATACTTTGAATCTTTGACCTCTTCTACCTCTGACCTCTAGAATTCTGACCTTTACCACTCATGTGATTAGGGCAAACCCACCTGGTAGTCTCTCCATTTTTAGGTCAACCAGTTTGGGACCTTAATTGAACTTGCAGCACCTGTTCACAGTAGCACCTGTATTGATATTTGACTGAGTAACTGGGAGAGGTGTGCATACACCACGGGTCAGGGATCCTGGGGCTTAGAATTCTGCCTATCACAGTAAGATTCCCAATGCGTAGGAAGTATGAGCTTTTACTTTATAAAGTGAGGGATGAACAGTTGTGGCTGGGGAGATGGGAAAGGACACCATGAGAAGGATGGTATTTGGAATAAATATATCTTGTTAGGCAGTGAGCGTTGAGTAAGTGCGGAAGTTGGAGGTCAGGCATCGATTGGTTGTTCTCTGTGCCCACGTAAGTCTTCGCGCTGCCACATACCCCTAGGGACATGCCTGTTCCATCCTGAAAACTGTTGCATCTGTGATCATGGGGACACCGTGATGCTCTCGGCAAATAGATTCATCAGGGCAGCAAAGGGAGCTGACAGCCAGAGGTTTGCGGCTGGGAGGTGGTAACGACGACAGCAACAAAAGCCTGCAGCCAAAGAGATTGCCACTTTCTTCTGGCTCCAGTCTGCTTTTTTTTTTTTCTGGAACAATATTCTGTTTCCTCTCTAGGGAATAAAGAAATCTGAAGTCACAGCTTGCTCTTATCCTTACAGCTGTAACTGTTGCTTGGTAACCAGATTCCCCCTCTCCTTGCTTGTTACCAAGGAGAGGGGAGAAAGGTAGAGAGGAGCGCACTTCTGAACCTCTCAAAAGCTATTGTCCTTCCCCTCCACGCCGGACTCCTTGCTTTGGGGAGTTGGGTGGACTGCCCACCGCGGGCAGTTCAGCTTCCTTAAACATAGGGGCCCTGGTCCTTTTGTCCAGGGCACCCGGGAGGAAGAGCACTCATGGGGACGTCTCCTTATGGCAGGAACCATGACAGCTCCCCACTCTCATTTTGGCCTGCCCTAGGACAAACAGAGGACGTGCAGATGCTCCTGCGCTTTGGGGCCGACCCCACTCTGCTGGATCGACACTCTCGGTCGCCCGTGGATGTCCTGAAGAGAAATAAGAACTTCAAAGCCATTGAGAAAATCAACAGTCACTTGGAAAAGCTGGCTACATGTTCCAAGGACCTGTCAGGTACAGCTCCGGCAAATTAATTTATTTTGGGGGTAAAACTAGTTCTGTGATACTAAATACAAATCAGTTTGTTTATCCCTACTTGGTACATGTAGATAGAAGTAAGATCCCTCCCCTCCAACATTCAGAAAACTTGCTTGCCTTTTTTGAAAAACAGAATGAGACAATTCTTATTAAGAGAGCATCTACAGCCGGGCCTGGTGGTGCACAATCGCCGTTCGCAGACAGCCTCAGCTACTTAGGCCCTTGGCAACTTAGTGAGCCCCCTTTACAAAATAAAGAATAAAAAATAGGGCTGGGTGTGTAGCTCAGAGGTAGAGTGCCCTTGGTTTCTATCCCTAGTAGCACACACACACACACACACACACAAAAGAGCATCTGTGCATTGATGACTTCCTGGGAACTTTTCCTGGCTTACCTTTGAGCAGTATGGGTAATTTTTTTTCTATATTCACTAGTAAAAGTGGAAATAATTTCAGACAGAATAGAGATGGCAAAAATTCAGAAAAAATCATTGCCAACAATTTAAAATACAGCTAAATTTCTTATTTCTTGATCAACTTGTGAATGCCGCCTTGGACAGACTTTCTTGTGTAATACGAAGTGTTGGACTCTCGTTCCTACTTGTTGGGTTATATCCGATGTAGATTGATTTTGAAAACTGAAAACCAGTGGGTAGCATTTACGTGGTAGTATGATTATATGAATCTTTCTCTTTTTACAACCAGTAGCATGGCTGGACACACAGAAATGAGTCAGGAAATGCCCTGACAGCTTTGCTCTCGCAGCGTGAGACGCTGGGGCTTGAGATGAGCTCGGTCTCAGTGGGAGAGTGCTTGTGAAGCGACACCCTGGGTTCAGTCTCTAGCACTGCCAAAAAGTGATATTTTTGAATTAAGCATCCCACTCGAAAGAAAATTATTTTTATGCTTCTTGTAATTCTTACACTCGTGCATGACCCTTGGGGCTCACGTGTGCATAGATTTCTGTTTTGATCTGCTATAGTACCTGCTCAGCGCGTCTTCATGAAGGAGGTATGGATGGCAGATTTATGAAGTTTTTGAAAAATGTATTTATTTTTTCCTCATACTGAATGATCATTTATTGAGTGTAGGCATTGTATTTTATTTTCTCACATTATATCATATTTGTAATTAGAATGCATTTTTCAATCAGTGACATGTCATAGTTTAATGACAGCCTTTTCCTGTGTGTTTAGCAATTCAAAGTATCTTTATTTTTATTTTATTTTATTTTGTGGTACTGAGGATTGAATGCAGGGGCATTCTACCTCTGAGCTACACCCCCAGCCCTTTTCATGTTTTATTTTGAAACAGGATGTGTTGCTGAGGCTGTCCTCTAACCTGCGATCCTCCTGTCTCAGTCTCCTAAGTATTGGGAGTACAGGTGTATGCCACCATGCTCGGCTCCAGAGCATCTTTAGATTTATGAAATACATTATATAACTTTGTTATTAGCAACTTTGAAAAAATTGTTTTATTGCCTTCTAGCCTCCATTTTACTGTTTAGAAGTCTGATGTTAGTTTCATTTTTACCTCTTTTAGAAATTTCTCTGCCTTTGAGTTCTAAAATATTCTTGGGATGCATCAAGATGTGGATCCTTATTCATCTTGCTTCATACTTGTTGACATTTCAGTCTGTTTTTTTAGCTCAGGGAAATTATCTTCTATTATTTTATTCCCCATCAATATTTCTTTTTCTTGTTTCCATTATTATTAAATAAACAAGCTATTTTATTTTATTTTATTTTATTTATGTGGTATTGGAGATTGAACCCAGGGGCACCCCAACCCTATTTAATTTTTTATTTTGAAATAGGTTCTTACTAAGCTGTAGAGGGCCTAAGTTGCTGAGGCTGGCCTTGAACCTGTGATGCTCCTGTCTCAGCCTCCCAAGAACTGGGATTACAGACGTGCACACTGCACCTGGCACGAATGAGCTGCTTGAGTTAATGATATGAGTGTCTCTACTTGTCCCTAATACTTTTCCACTTCTTTTTTCTTCCCAGATCTTTAGCTTGGGCTACAGGTTTTTCCTTTTATAATTCAATTTGTCCATTGCTACATTTCTATATTTGGAAAGTCATAGTTTTAATTTCTAAGAACCCCTTCTTCTGATTATTTCTCATTATAGCAGCTTATTCTTATTTTGTATTTGATACTTCTTGAGTTGCACTTGATATTAATTGTACATGTATGTACGTATGCATGTGCATGTACATGTTTGTGCACACACATACACACGTGTATGTGTGTATGAAGTATGTAAAGCATGTTCCCTTTTCCTCCCTGCATTATGTTACTTTGGGGTTAGTCGATTCCTTTATTGCTTCCCTCCTGCTGTTGCTTTCCCCGAACCGCCTTCTGATCTGTGGGTTGTTTCTGTTTGTGGATGAAGGATTGCATTGGCCAGCACTTACCAAGGAGCCGGTGGGCCTGTCCTTAGTTACTTTGGTGGTAGTTGATTCTTTTCCTTGCTTCTCTTTTGTGCTGTTGCTTTTCCCTGATCTCTGTGTAGATGAAGGACTGGACTGGCCAGCCCTCACTGAGTGGTCAGTGGGCCTGTCCTTAGTTATTCAAATGTGTTTCCCCAGAGCCCTCCTTCCCCTGAGTGGGCGAGGGAGTGTACCCGTAGGTGGTGTGTCCAGGCCCGAAGCAGTTTGGTGCCTGAGGATTACTGCAATTGCCAGAGAAAGAAAAGTTCATGTGGGGGAGATTGAAGCTGATTTTCATTTCTGCACTGGTGTTTGATTTTTATTTGTTTATGTCTTCTGTGACAACGAGGAGAGAGCAATGATGTCTTTGCTTTTTCCCCCCGTGGATGTCCTTTTCAAGTTTAGATGATTCATATTTTAAGGAGTTAGGGGATTTCTTCTGTGAGGAATGAAATTAACAAAGCATTGTGTAATGCTGTCTGAGAGCATGTGTATATAATCTCAGTTTGAGAAATTTGAAGTAACTAAAGAGGTTACTTTGCCAATATACTTCTAGGGTTTAAAAGGACAACAATGAAAAAAGGACCACTGGGAAATGGTAGGAAGTGGTTGATTTATTCACAAATTTATCTCTTATTAATTCTGTTAATTCTTAGAATAATGTGTATATTTAGTGTTATAGTCCTTGGCATATCGTTCATTTGTTTAGTTTTTAAAGTTTTGATTGTTTTAGTTGCGTAGGATCTTTGAATATCAACCAATCCTAAAAACATCTCATCTTGAGACAGGGCTGCTTTTTTTGTTGGGAGTGTTGGCCCCAGGGCCTCGAGCAGGCGCTTTACACTCTGACCTTCTGACCTATACTACCAGTCCAGAGATAGATTCTTGCTCTCCTTTTCTCTTCCCCACCACTTACATCAGCACCTTGGGTTCAGAACCAAGCAAGGAGACTCAGTAGAATCTCAGCGTGTCCCCTTTTACTGGCGTGAACTTGGCGTCCTTGCCAGGCTGCCATCGGCTCAGCAGGGGGCTCTGGTGGTGATGGGCGTACCAACTTGAAGCCCCCAGCACTTACTGCAGTCTTGCTGGGTGCTTATTACTTTAAAGTTTTCCAAAAGACCACAAATTTTTCTTGTCATGCTAATAAGCAAATACTGAAAGGCAATAGAGAAACACTGAATTAATGGTGAAAAGAAGTGATGAGAAAGAAGAGGATGGCAATAGTCAGAAGGACTTGTAAGCTGGAGCCTTCCTGTATTTCTTAAAATCCTTCTAGTGGTGGAACCCTTGTAGAAGTCACTCTCTGAATATGATCTCTGTGTATAATGATCTCAGAATGGGGTTATGTATTGAATATCACTTTTCCTTTATATATTAATGTGGCTGTATGGAGTTTTATGTGTGTATTTTGTTTCTAAGATTTTGCCTATTGAGCAGACTTTAAAACCTAAGACGGGACTGGGAGATCTTTCTAGAACATCTCCCTGTAATATACTTTCTTGAGATGATGGACATGCTCTATGCCTGCTTTGTTTGATAATAGCCACTAGTTACATGTGTATATTGAACTGTTAAAATGTGAATGGCTTGTGCATCTGAAGAACTTAATTTTTAATTTTATATAATTACTTTTATATAAGTAAGTTAGTGGCTACTGTATTGAGCAGTGTAGGGTTTTTTTTTTTTTTTTGGTGGTACTGGGAATGGAACCCAGGGGCCTTCTACCTCCGGGCTACACTTCTAGACCTATTTTATATTTTATTTGGAAACAGGGTCTCTTAAACCAGCTGAGGCTGGCTTTGAACATGCACGATCCTCCTGTCTCAGCCTCCCAAGCGCGGGGATGACAAGCGTGCGCCACCACGCCCGGTGAGCAGTGTAGTTTTAGATGTTAAGTACCAGAAGGTTTTTCTGTTTAGAGTAGTAGTTGAAAGCTAGTGGGAGAGTCAAAGGGAGGCGCCAAGATCCATGGGAATGAAGACAGATCTACTCTGTTTTTACGGGCCTTAACCCCTCCCATCCTCACCCACTGGGGGGCAGATGGAGGCCTAGTCTTTGGGAAGAGCTGTTGTCCAAAGAGTCTGACTTGATGAGCTTTGCTTTTTACATCTGTAGTCCTGAGTGCACCATTAGGACACGAGATTTTGGAACCTGGATGAATAAATGAACATTCTAACTTACAGGCTCACATTAAAGATGCCTTTCTCCTTTGGCCTTTCCTGAGGGTCTCAGTACCCAGTTTTTTTTTTTTTTATAATGGTGGTGCTGATGTCTTTGGATAGGGCTGCCTTTTGGCATGTAGGTGAGAAATAAAGTTTGAGCAATAAAGGGTCTATGGAAGACTTCAGTTGTTTTCTAAACCAGAGTGCTCCATGTTAGCGTGCGCACACATTATTTGGAAGCCAGTGAGATGCAGATTTTGGATCACCAGCTTCAGGATGGCCCCAGACTCTGCATTCTCACAGTGGCCGGGGATGCCAGGGTCCATGTTGAGGAGAAAAGCTTTAATGGCAAATAGTAAAGATTAGACTTGGCCTTCCTGATTCTCATGGACACCACCAGGTGGCAGCCACGTCCACTTTCTGTAGTGGCCAGTGCTGCTCAGCGCTTTCCCCTGGTCCTAAGACCAAGGATAAGGAGACGGGGTCTCGTAATTTCTTGTGGTCTCTCTGATTCATGAGTGTTTGTCTCTGGGGATGGACTCAGATCCAGGCTGTGCAGGGCCGGCTGTTTCTGCTCTGTGGTCTATACCAGAAGGGTGCCTCTTTTCAGTGATGCAGGTGTGGGGTATTCATCATACGTTTCATTTTTATAAATCACCATTTTAATTTGTTTTGGAAAATGTATGAAATGTGGGAAAGAAGGCACTAATTTTCCACAAATTCACCTGCCAGGAAAAATTAATATATTTGTGACTTGGTCATTGAATCTTATTCAATGTATTTATAGTTACACATTTTTGTTTTATTTTATAAAAATGGAATGGATATATTAATTTAACACGATCAAATTGTATATAATGGAACGTAACAGTTTTGCCTTTTATACCTTGATAGAGAAATTTTGGGCAAAAATTAAATCTCTTTTTCAAATGATTTATTTTTATTTCCTTATTTATACTTATGAGCACTATTACAACTTCAGGAGATTTCTTTAATTTTTCATTTCAAATCTTATTTATATTTGCTTAATATTATCTTTGTTGAAAATTTATAAAATATAGTTTTATATAAAAACAAATATTGTGATTACACTTTGGCATGTTTTACTCAGTTTTGCTATTGTTCAGTTAACAATCGTATTAATAACTTTATATCCTGATGTTCCTTTTGTCTCTTATTAAGCTTGTAGAAAATTTAGAAAAAAAATCCAGAAAAATTAATGTAATAAACAAGTGGTCCATGGCCTTACTACCCAGGAACACCATTTGTTTTATTTAGAACATTCACTGTATGCACTTTTATGTTGTTGGCAGCATTCTCCGATTCCCCCTAATGTCTGGAGGTTTCTCTATATCTATAGCTGCCTTCTTAATGGTTTAAGCCACTCAGTCACACGCTCATTTTACAGCTGCATCTCGTTGTCTCTGTTGTCGAGCTAGTACCTTTCTGTTCATTTTCATGTGACTTTTGTATTAAACTAATTTTCCTGGGGGAAGAATGATCTCCTTGAAAGCTTTTAATGGCTTGGTGCAGGGAGACAGGCAGCAAGCCTCATCAGCTTGATAGCAAAGGACATTCTTCTTTTGCTAAGGGTCCTGTTTTTTTCTGTACTGTGAGTTTTTGTTGTTTTCTGCGTCTTCATAGATATTTTAGGATGGAGGTAGGAGGCAAGGTTCAGGGGTGCCAGCCTGGCGGTGGTACACCACCCACATGTGTTCTTTCTCAAGGGAGCTTCTGGCCAAGGTGATGTGGGTCTCCTTTGGCAATGGTTACCCTTTCTTATTCCCTGGACAATGGTGCTATAGGGGATCCCACTTCTGCCTGGCAGCAGAGGCTCTCTTGATCAGAGGGCAATGAGCGTTTGCTCAGAAGTTGGTATGTATGTTTCTCGTGTTCTGACTTGATTTGTTGACATGTGGTCCCGGTGTGTATCAGCTGAGGTGGGAGCTCTGCCTGTTCCCCCAGATTCCTTCATTATTTGAGTGTGTCCTGATGCTGGTGTGCCTTCACAGTGAAAGGCCAGCACCACAGCTCTGCCTTGTTCTCAAGGAGTCTCTTCAGGCCTAGGGAGCCTGGTTTGCTCACGTGCCTTCAAACCAGAAGTATCTGGGAATTTCCCTCCTCCCAGGACAGCCCATGGGCAGTGCCTGGTAGGCCCGCTCTCCTCGCCTTGCCTGGGCCAGCTCTGAGGTGTCACGCTCCAGAGCACCCCTGTGTGTCAGGAAAGGCACCCTCTGCGGGACTTTACTGAGTCCACACACTCAGCTGGCATCCTCTTCCACCCCTGTCCTGCTTCTCCTTGTTCCTTGCAGGTCTTCCTCCTCAATAAGCTACTTGGATGCAATTCCTTGGCTCAGGGTTCGCTGCAGGGCAGCCCATCTGAAGAAAGGCTGCTTTAACCCCCCCCCCCCATTTTCAAATAATCCATCTCTTTTAATGGTTTCCACTCTGGTAGAACACGACATTGAACATTAATTCATCTCTGCAACCATAGTAGCACTTCTGCTGTGGGGCAAGTCCTTTTCTATTGGTGAGAAAACAGATGTCCCTCTTTACTCCCCTGTCCAGTGAAGTTCCATTTAAACTAAGAATGCTTTTTGAGATTATAATCTGATTTTAATACATCATCAGTATGTATTTTATAATTACAACTTCTTTCTCAAATAAACTGAACCAAGAGATATATTGTCTTACCTTCCTTGGCTACAGAGATGGCTCTTTACTTAAACTGGCCTTCCCACTTACCAACAAAGCGTATAGATTACGTGGGTAACGGGCATGGAGTTAGATGTCATTGCACTGAGCCACCTTCCTGCCGTCAGTTACCTGTATTGTTATACCAGTTACCTAAACTACCTGAAGGCTGAGTGCCTTAACAAACAAAAGCGCTTCTTTAGCTTAGCTCTTGGTCCTGTCCATTGCAGTTCAGTTCTTACAGTCTTACTGGAGCTCCTTCAGGTGTCTGCAGTCTGCTGATCTTGGCTGGGCTCTCTCGCATCTAATGAGGCCTCAGTTTGGACGCTGGGCTGATTCCTTTGTTCTGTGTTGTCTCTTATCCTCCAGCAGACTAGCCTGCACTCATTCTCATGGCAGATACCAAGACCTCAAGAGCCAAGAGAAGTATGTAAGGCGTCTCAAGGCCCAGGCTGAACACTGGCACAAAAGTCACAGCAACTAATGAAGTCTTGCCAGAATCAGGGAGGTGGGGAAACAGCCACAGCTCTTGATGTGAGGAACGGCAGCCACACTGCAAAGGTGGCCACACGGAGGGAATGTGGTTCTGTTCACATCTACCACAGCTGCGACCTCTGCATTCAGAAGCATCACCTGGCGGTGTTTTGCAGGACTCAGCAGTGGTGATGGACCCACTAGTGACAGCGACATTTTCCGGAGGACCTCTGAGCAGCTGGTGCAGTACATGAACTCGGGAAACCGGTCATTGCATAAAAACTTTCTGAAGCAGGAAGTAGTTCAGAGGTTCTTACGCCTTCTTTCCTCTCTGCAAGGTATTTTTCTTCACAACATTCAGTTGTGTTAAAGATGACTTTGCCCCTAAAACTCTTTTCCAGGGGCTGGGGATATAGCTCTGTGGTAGAACTCATACTTAGCATGCAAGAGGCCTAGGTCCACTTTCCAGTGCCACAAAAAATAAAAACCAAAGCCAAATTCTTTTCTGATATCTTCAATAAACTAATTTCTTCCAGTGTGCCTGCACGCTGCTTTTTCTCCTCATCTCTTTCTATTTCCTACTGTTTTGTAACAAAGAATTGTTAAAGCTGCAAAAAAAATCTAAAAATCAAGGCAGTGCATCTACATGTAGAACATTAAAACAGAAGAGAGTTCTTCAGTGAAAAGTCTATGGGCACAGGATAGACATCAGTCCTTAAATCCCCTCAGAGGCAAGCTCTGTTACTAGCTTTTCACGTGTCCTGCTAGAGTGTGCATACAGTCCTTATTTGTATACAACAAATGTTTTTTCTATAGGTAACAGCTAAGGTTAGAGTATAGGTTTTTGTAAAATTGAATGCTAACTTTTTTTTTTCTTTCTGAGAAAATCAGGAAACTGCCCTGAAAGAAGTATAGATGACAAACTAAAATAATTATGAGAGTTGCTAGGAGTCCTAAGAAGATGAACTTAGCATTTTAAAAGTTGACAATTCATTAAGGCTGTGATGTCTTCATTTTACAGAGAGCACAAGAAGGCAGGGGCGGAGGAGCCAGACACATTTTTCAGCTGATCCGCATTTGGGGCTTGGCTCTACTGCTTGCCCGATCTGTGGCCTTGGTTCATTTAGTTGCCTCATTAAGCTTCACGTTCCTCATTCGGGACTCAGCTGGGGAACGAACCTCCAGGGATAATGCATCTACAGCATTTGGACTAAGTCCGGTACATAAATGCTAATCCCAGTTAGCTGTTAGAGTGAGTTCAGTGAGTTAGAGAGTAAGATTGGCTTTTCTTTCTGGAATATGAATGGGCCAAAGATAAGTGGCACACACAAGACTCTAGGCTGGGGCACCTTGCCCAAGGCCCATTGGTGTAGACAGTCTGTGCACATCACATCTAGGGAGCCTTTGGGTTTCGGACCTAATGTCATCTGACCCATGACATCCTTTTTCATCTATACTTAAGGTTGTGACAATAAAACCCTATCATCAGAGTTTGGCCAGAATATCCTAAGAGGCCACGATGGGATTGCCACTTCTTCTTCCTTTGCTTCCTCCCGTCTGTGTCCTTGGGCTTGCTTCTTTCCTTCTTGGGGATTGCGCTTGTTAAGGCGGCTCCCTGCTCTCTGGCTGGACCACTTCCTCTTCCTCTCTGTTCCTGGCTCTTTGTGCCTTTCCAAAAGTCTTCCCATGATTTGCTTCTGGAGTTGAGTATGCCTCTAGTCTATCTGGCTGTTTTGACTTTTTTCCTCTCCTCTGTGTATCCTTAACCAGCCATAGGGATATTCAGAACTGTTTCTGTTGGAATTGACAGACTCAGATTAGCTTCAGTTATCAAGGAAAGTGACTTTTCGGACTCATGCTGGAAATGCCTGAGTTGGCTGAGGGACAGAGCCACCGTCACCAGCACCCTTGTCTCTCGTCCTCAGCTCAGCTGTCCTCTGGTCAGCAACTCTCAGACTTGGGTGGAAACAGTATAGTCTCTAAGCTCTGGCATGGCCAGCATCCCTGGACCCATAGACCCCTCTCTCTCTCAGTGGTGTAGACAGAAGTCCTAGGCTTCACTTTTGGTCATAGTGTGAACATCCAAACCAACAACCACGTGCAGGAGGACAGAAAGTCTCAGCTGGCTCAGGCCCCAGCTTACGCAGCCCTGTCCCGTTCATCCCTTGGCACGGTGCTAGAGGGCGTGGCCTGGCTGCCAGAAGACCAGTGGGGTCAGAAATGGCAAGTGTTCCTTTAAAGTGTGTCTATTTTTCTTTGATTTGAATCCTTGCTAAAAGAAGATGACAGGCTGGCCTATATTTAATTTTCCTTATTTTAAGTGAATATTTTAGATATTAATATGAATATTCATTTTGGGAAATTTAGGAAAAGATGAGAAGCATAAGCCTTCAAATGCAAATCAGGTTGCCCTTATTTCGGTAGTCTTTGATTTCTAACCATTTTTTTTTCTCCCTGCTTTCTTATGGGTAAATTGCCAGACCAAATACGTGATATCCAGTAGAACCAAATCTTAGATAAATAGAACTTGTTTCTTAGTACAACTGTGTCCCAAATATTGCATAAGAGAGATGCTAAAATTTTATTTGTTCACCTGAAATTCAAATTGAACTGGCATCCTGCATTTTTATTTGCTAAATTGATAAACTACTCACTGGGGATCCATTTGAAATGTTTTCCCCTTTTAAGATTCACCAGCAGTGTGACATGGGATTACCATTGTCCTGTCTCTAGATGTCAAGGGTCACATGGAAACACACATGCGTGCACACACACACACATCATGGAAAAACAATCAAGAATTGAGGACTAAACCATCTTCTCACTGTTGGCCCACAAGGCTTCCCTTGTTGATTACCTTATAGCACCCCCTGTAGCTCAGTTTCTTAAGCAGAACATCCTTTGACACTGGAGAGCATTGCCTTGGCCCGAGTGCTCCGCCTCAGGCCACAGCCCCGCTCTTGCACCTCTGGGGCCGAGCTCTGTGCTCTCCGTACGCCATTCTCGTCTCCTTTAGAAGCCCGCACGGTTAATGGTTTGATGTTCACCAGTGACCAAGTAATTAACCCGAGATAATCATTTGTGTATAGTTTCTCCAGTGCCCAAAAACATGTTCCGTAATCCATGTTAATGGTTAATTATGTATATATGTTGGGTTGTGGTTGGGAAAGGACGACAACTCACCTAAACCTTTTCTGGAGTGTGGTTTATTCTTATTCTTGAAAGAAATTCCTCCTGACCTGATCTGTGACATCAATCGAGACTGTGCCAACACCTTTATCAAGTTCTTACTGGAAAAACAGAAATGGGCCGAAGTGCTCCTGCTGCTTACCCGCAGAGTGAGCGGGGAGCCCGCGCTCGGAGACTGCCTCATCAAAGACTGCAGCCTCTCAGACCTGGACATCTGCACCCTCATCCCCCACCTGAGTGCCTGGGACCAGAGGAAGACTCAGCTCCTGGGCCGCCTGATAGACAGTGGAGGTGAGCGCACGGGAGAGGGCCGCGCAGGAGGGCCGGGGGGTGTCTGTGTGGGAATCCAGAACCCTGCCTGGCTCCCCGCTTTCAGAGACACCCCTGTGTCTTCCTATTTTGAAACAGCAATGAGGTTAACACCCCCAAGTGAATGCCTTTCCAGAAACTCTACGTTTTTGTGAATTCTATTTACCTGTTCTCTCTTTCTCTTATGTGAAAACAGGTATGTAAGGTTCTTGGCTCTGGGTAGGCCCACGGTGGCCAACTCTGCATGGCCTCTGGGGAACTTTCGCCTGCATTGGATATACTGTTGTGTGGCTTTTTGTCAACCCTTGTGACTTTTTTTTTTTCTAATCAACAGATTGGGATTTGACGTGCTCATTTTTTAGGGAAGCAGCCAAGTAATCGGTGGGTGGAGACTTCTGTCACTTTAATCAGAACAATCACACAGGACGATGAATGTCTGAAGTGTGCAGGCATCTTGCAAGAGTCAGTGTTTAAAAAATAATTTGGAAACGCCAGCCTCCTCCCCTTCCCCTCATCCGCAACCCACCCAGGCCACTCCTAGCTCTGTGGCCTTGGCCTGCTGTTTATGCCCCCTCCTTTTGTCATTTATAAGTTGGCAGCGATAATAGCCTCCACTTCTTCTTTTTATTGATACTGAGGCTGGAACCCAGGGGCATTCTACCTCTGACCTACACCCCTAGCCCTATTTTTATTCTTTATTTTGAAACAGAGTCTCACCAAATTTCGGAAGACCTCACTAAGTAGCTGAGGCTGTCCACAAACCACGATCATCCTGTCTCAGCCTCCCAAGTACTGGTTCTAAGCGTGTGCCACCACGCCCGGCTAGCCTCCGCTTCTTAGGCTGTTCTGATTAAAGGAGCGACTGTGTGCAGGCATTTGGAAGGACAGCTTGGTGTGCGGTTTCTGCTTGCTTTGCTGTGTAAGAGGAAGGGCTCTTCATAGGGACCCAGCACACTAGGCTTTAGGTGTTAGCTCCACCCACAGCTCTCAGGAGGTAGATGGAGCTCCTTCTGTACTTTATTTCTTCAGAACCTTTTCCTCATGTGGAATGTTGCTTTCTTTGTCATGGGTTTCTTGTTTATTCTTTAATTCAGCAAGCACTTAGAGATTACCTCCCAGGATCAGGTGCTAAGAACCAAGCCTGCAGAGGTAAACACACACTGGCTGCAACTATAGAGTGCATGACTGTCTTTGGGCGGCAGGCAGGGAGGCCCCGCTGTAGCGCAGAGGGGTAGGTAAAGGAAGGCGACGTGCGGGGATGGAGAGGGGTCAGGGAGGGTAACGAACCATGGAAGCAAGGATGGAAGAGGTACTTCTGTCGTGGTCTCCAGCTGCGGTGGGCATGGGACTAGGCAAGTGCTGGGATTCCCATCGCATTCCTGCTCTGCCCTCACTCTGAGTCAGTGCATGGTGGGCACTGTGCTGCTGTGGGACCAGTGGAGGCGCCAGCCCATAGACGGCATGCCTGAAAAAGCAGAGCTGGCAGCGGAGGACACTGGGCAGCCTTTGCTTGCAGGGGCGCAGTGACAGGGCACCTGGGGTGGATCAGCACAGGCTCTTTCCTTGGGCCTGAGTGGCAGAAGCAGCCCCCTGCCCTCAGGGCGCTGGGCTCCTCCTCTCCGCAGGAGCAAAACTCACAGGCGACCTTCTTTTCTGCCCTGTGTCAGCCTTGCCGGAGGGGCTCCAGGAGAGCCAGGAGAAGCCGCTTCTCTTGTGCCTGAAATATGAAGACTTCGACTTGGCTTTCCTTCTCTTGACCAAGGGTGCAGACCCCCGGGCCATGTCGCTCACAGAGGGAGACACGCCTCTGCACGCATCACTACACATCTTCCTAGATATCAATGGTAAGCCCGACTTCAAAGCAGTCTTTTCTTGGGAAGCTGGAGATTAGAACTGATGCTATGCTCTTTGATCTTCCATTTGGCAAAAACGCTAATCTGAAAAGGGCCCATTTCCTTGCCATGCCTGTCCAGATCTCCTGGTCTCTCACCCACAGCATGATGGGCATAAGTGACCGTCATGGTGAGTGGTCAGGGTGGGCACACTGGGGATTTTTAAAAGCTGGCTGTTGGTAGCTGGCAAGTACTTTCCATTTATTTACACCATTTTCAAGAATCCTTATATAAAGGGTCTTCCTAGACTATGCCTGGGTTATTTTGGGGCACACTGCTGACATATGGGCAGGGCAGTTCTTTGTCATCAGAGGACATTTTGTGCATTGCAGAGATTTAGCGGCATCCCTGGCCTCTCTGCTAGCCACTGCCAGGGGCACCCTTCTGGTTGTGACAGTCAGAAATGCCTCCAGCCATTGCCACATTTCCTCTGGGAGTAAACCACCCCTGGCCGAGAACCACTGGGTTATTCGATGGGCATCAGACCCTGTGGGAGGTGAGCGTTCTGAGAAGGCCCAGGCTGGCACCGCTCTGAAGCCAGTCTGCCCGCCCGAGAGGCGTGGCTCCGCACTCATGGACTGTGTTTGTCTTTCAGCCGACGTCGGGTTTAGCTTCCTCAGCCACCTCCTGGATCTCTTCTGGTCCAACCCCACCAAGTTCCACTACCTGGACCCCAACACCCAGGACAGCAGTGGGAACACGCTGATGCACCTCCTCTTTCAGAAGGGCATGCTGAAGCGCATGAAGAAGCTGATAGACCTGCTGGTGAAGTTCGACATCAACTTCCACTTGAAGAACAAAGAGGGCAAAGATGCTCGGCACCGCATCAAGAAGAATGACGCTCTGCTCTTGGCCTGGAACAAAGCCCTGACGGAGAGTCGGCGCAGGAGCCGGCAGGAGGCCGCTGCCCACCTGGGGAAGCTCCCGAGGTCTGGCCCTGGCCATGCAGCCCAGCTCAAGTCCCAGGGCTCCCTCAAGTCACTGGTGTGTGAGCCCAGCAGTGGGACCCTTGAAGGGGCTGCGGTTCCCGACAGCTGGGAGACTCTCCCTGAGGCTCAGTTGAGCAGGCAGGAGCTCGAGGCCACGAAGCCACACTCCCTGAGGGACCGCCTTGTGCAGGACATCACTGTTTTGATCCAGCAGGTTGAGCTGGATATGGCCCTTCTTGAGGATGGTCCTCAGCATTCTGAGCATTTGGAGGCCGCTGTAGGCACAGGAGGGAAGAAAGACCAAGTCCCATGCCCCCTGGGTGTGGGGAGCTCCGACTGCACTGGGACCAGCCCTGCTAGCCCGGAGGCCGGGGACGCTCATGCCCAGGTGGGCCCTGGGGCCCTCCAGCTTGTCCCTGCTGGCCACAGGGTGAGGGAGGGCAGTGAGGAGCAGGACACCTGGAGCATGCAGGAGCTCGAGGCCTGCCTCCAGGACTTCGATAATATGACCTGGGAGATCGAGTGCACCTCAGAAATGCTGAAGAAGCTGTCCAGTAAGGTGATGACCAAGGTCATCAAGAAGAAGATCATCCTGGCCATCCAGCAGCTGGGGAACGGCGAGTGGACCCAGGGTCTGCAGAAGAGGCTGAAGCACCTGAAGGGCAACATCCGGCTCTTTGAGGCCAAGCTGGACAAGGGTGCCAGGATGCTGTGGGAACTCGCCATTGACTTCTCCCCACGCTGCAGCGAGAGTCCCGAGAGGGCCTTCACCCCAGAGCGGAGCCCCTGCTCCCGGGAGAAGTCAGGGCGGGTCTACACAGAGATTATCCGGATCTGGGACATTGTCTTAGACCACTGCAAACTGTCAGATTCCATCATGGCCATCTGCAGTGCCTACAACCGGGGCTTGTCCTGCGTCCTGCGTAAGAAGCTCAAGGGTATCAGCAAAGGCCAGGTGTCGTCTAACATGAAAATCCAGAAGCGGATTCCCCGTTGCTACGTGGAGGATACAGAGGTAGAGAAGAGCAGGGAGCGCTTGGATCCCGAGTACTTTCCCCCGGCCAGCGCAGTGGAGACGGAGTACAACATCATGAAGTTCCACAGCTTCAGCACCAGCATGGCCTTCAACATTCTCAACGACATGACCGCCACGGTGGAGTACCCCTTCCGCGTGGGCGAGCTGGAGTACGCGGTGATTGACCTCAACCCCCGGCCGCTGGAGCCCATCATCCTGATCGGGCGCAGCGGCACTGGGAAGACAACCTGCTGCTTATACAGGCTGTGGAAGAAATTCCACGTCTACTGGGAAAAGGCTGAGCAGGCAGGAAGCCCGCTGCTGGCCAAGCAGGCCTGGCCCAAGACGAAGTTGCAAGTGGAGCCCAGAAAAGGGGGTCTGGGGAGGGAGGAGGAGGAGGAGGTAGAAGAGGATGAGGAAGAGGAAGGTTCTGGCCCAGTGGAAACGGCAGCTGGGCCAGAGGAGCAGGAGGGCGAGGCCGGTGCAGGGGCAGCCAGCGTGGCGCCCACAGGGGATGGCCACGCAGCAGAAGGGTGTGCGCTGGGGCGTCCCCACCAGCTGGAGCACTTGCACCAGATCTTCGTGACCAAGAACCACGTCCTGTGCCAGGAGGTGCAGAGGAATTTTATTGAGCTTTCCAAGTCCACCAAAGCCACCAGCCACTACAAGCCACTGGAAGCCCATGTCCACAAACTCCAGGACCTGAGGGACGAGCACTTCCCTCTCTTTGTCACTTCCAAGCAGCTGCTGCTCCTGCTTGATGCCTCCTTGCCTAAACCGTTCTTTCTGAGGAATGAGGATGGGAGCTTAAAGCGGAGCATCGCAGGGTGGTCCATGCAGGATGAGTTGAACATCCCTGACTGGCAGGAGGACGAGGAGGATGCCGAGGCCGACGGGGACTGCAGCGAGGAGGAGCGAGCCACGGAGGCGCGCGCTGGGGACAGTGACCCCCGGGTGTATGTGACCTTTGAGGTGTTCACCAACGAGATTTGGCCCAAGATGACTAAAGGAAAAACCTCCTACAACCCCGCACTGATTTGGAAAGAGATCAAGTCTTTTCTGAAGGGTTCTTTTGAGGCTCTCAGCTGTCCCTACGGGAGACTCACTGAAGAAGCGTATAAGAAATTAGGGAGGAAACGGTCCCCCAACTTCAAGGAAGACCGGAGCGAGATCTACAGCCTCTTCTGTCTGTATCAGCAGATCAGGTCCCAGAAAGGTTACTTTGATGAAGAGGATGTCCTGTACAACCTGTCCCAGAGGTTGTCGAAGCTCAAGGCACTCCCCTGGTCCATCCACGAGCTCTATGGCGACGAGATTCAGGACTTCACCCAGGCCGAGCTGGCCCTGCTGATGAAGTGCATCAACGACCCCAACGCCATGTTCCTCACTGGAGACACAGCCCAGAGCATCATGAAAGGCGTGGCCTTCCGCTTCAGTGACCTGCGCTCTCTCTTCCACTACGCCAGCAGAAACACCGCAGACAAGCAGTGTGCTGTCCGGAAGCCCAAGAAGATCCACCACCTATACCAGAATTACAGGTCCCACTCTGGTACGGCCAGGCCTTGGGCTCGCTGCTTGGGGAGGTGCTGGGGTTGGCCTTGGCCCTGAACCTGCAGGGTAGCTCTGGCGAGGCCTTGGCGGCTGGAGTTTGTGGGTTGAGGTCCTATGGTTTCTGCCACCGCAGAAAGTAAGTCGATAATTCAAAATGCGGTTGGGTAGAAATGGACTTTAAATACAATTATATTTTAAGGAGTTTGCTGTGACATGAAAACATTTCAGGGGGACATTTACACTGCTTTAAGAACTTTTGGTAAGATATCTTGGAAGTGGCTGTCTAATCTCTGTAAAGTAATATGCCAGTTACAATCCATTTAAACTGCTTTAAGAACTTTTGGTAAGATATCTTGGAAGTGGCTGTCTAATCTCTGTAAAGTAATATGCCAGTTACAAGCCATTAACAACCCCAAAGCAGTTTTTCTCCCAAGGAGAAGTAGAAACGCTGTGGTAGGAGCCTGGGAGCCTGGTTTGTGTCTCGGCTATGCCCCAGATCTGTGCCAGGCCCAGTGCTAAGCTGTTTACAGGGAACCTCTGCTCAAGCCTCAAGCCCTGCAAGCAGGCATTGCGCACTGTCCATGCAAGGGAACGGAGGCAGGGTGCTTGAATGATATGATGCCAGAGAGAGTGTTTTATTTATGCTTTATACATGCTGACAAGTTCTCCCCCTGTGTTTTCAACTCTCCATGAACAGCATGAGGTGTTATTTTGCGTCTTTAAAGATGTTATCTACAGGATCATGCCTAGATCTTTCTGCAACTGTGTTTTTGCCAAACACTGTGGTTTTGAGAGTTCTTCATTTTGTTAACATGGAGCTCTCTCTAGTTTATACATTTCCAACTTTTGCTAATATTTCATGACTAAACCACAGTTTACTCTCCTTTTTCCAGTGCTGGGGATTAGGTTCCTGTCAGTTCTTATTGTGACGTATGATTTTGGGCTTAAATTTCCTGAACAAATCTCTTTGGATATATATTCTATCCACAGGCTTGTTCACTCTTGCTTGGTTCTCATGGTGGGTGTAAAATGAATTCTGCCAGTGGATTTAATTTTATTTCTCTGAGGTGTGATATCTTCATGTGCTTAGTGACTGTTCTGTTTTCTTCTGCAAATTGTCTGGTTTTATCCTTTGCATATATTTTTCATATTGATTTATAAGATTTTCTAACCAATTTTCCTTTTATATCTTTTGTTGGTTTTATGTTTTGCAATTTCTTCTCCCACAATGTGAAAAATTTTATTCCATTTCTTTCTGATCTTTTTTTCACACATATGTAACATGCATCATTACGCATATACTTACTGAATAGGTAATGAAAATATACTGTGTTTATTTCCTTTCTTCGTCCTATTATTTATTTGTTTGTTTGTTTATTTATTTATTTATTTATTTATTTATTTATTTATTTATTGGTAGTGTGGATTGAACCCAGGGGCATTCTACCTCCAAGCTACACCCCTAGCACAATTATTTTTTTCTGAAACAGGGCTTTTCCAGGTTGCTAGCTGTCTTACTACTTTCTGAGGCTGCCTTTAAACCCGCGATCCTCCTGTCTCAGCCTCCCAGGTATTGAAATTATAGTAGTGAGCAGCCTGCTCAGCTCTCTTACTATTTTGAAGATTGAAAGTCACATAGCATAGAGTTCGTGTATTTGAAATGTTCAGTGTAGTGGTTTTTAATGTATTAATGAAGATGTGTGACCATCACCACCATATAATTCCAGAACATTTCATCACTCCAGAAGGAAGCCCCATAACCACAGCAGGAACGCCCATCACGCTCTTCCCCCCACCCATGACAACCACTCACCTTTGGTGTCTATGGATTTGCATCTTGTGGAAATTTCATTCAAATAGAATGATAGTTTTTTTTTTAACTAAGCATAATGTTTTCAAGGTTTACCCATGTTATAGCATGTATCTGTACTTTTTCATTTTTATGGTTGAACTATCTTTTATTCTTTGAGTATGGTTATATCAAACACTACTTATCTAGTTTCCTGAGTGACATTGAAGTGGATTCTAGTTTTTCAGGGCACGAACAACACTTCTGTGCTCTTTTCTGATCCTCCCATTAATGTAAGTTTTTGTCCTGGCTAGCTCCTAAGGAAGATGACCATCGTGTGGTAGCTGATTTGCCTACAATCAGCAGCTTATATTATGCTCGTGATCGCTTTACATGGTACACTTGCAGTAATGACAGTATTGGATAGCAAAATTTCCCCTTATTATTTGGTAACAATGGGACACACAAGACATTTTGTGATGTTCTACCTGTGCTTTATAACCTATCTAATGTTAGGCAAAGGACACATGGCCCTAAGGGAAGTAGAGAGAGCCAGCAAGATAGATACTCAATCCTGCTTCAAATCCCATTGCTGGGATCCAATGTCTTGGACTTCCTTGTTTCCTTGTAAAAGTATGATTGCCTCATCTGTCTCACCGGGTTGTGTGTGGTTAGGGTTAAATGGACTGAACACTATGGAGGAGACTATTGCGTGTGAGGTGTTCAGTAATGTCAGTGCCACTCAGAGCTTAGACGAGAAACAGGACTGGGGAGAAAGCTCTTTGGAGAATCTTTTCTCCTCCTCTAACAGGTTTTCTTTGTGCAGTCCTCTCTCAGCTGACTATAAACCTGGAGGATAAGGGTGATGGAGGCCTGGCTTGTTGTCCTCAGCTAACATTCAGCGCTGCAGTTACCATGGTAACTTTGCTTCCAGTGCTCTCAGCACCAATGAGAGGAGACAGGCCAATGCTTGTTTTCTTACCATAGCCTATCTTGGCCTCTTTTATGGGCATTTTAACAGCTCCAATTATTTAAATTGCATTTCTGCCTTTTCTCTTCCTTAGGAGGTAATTTTCTCTAATTAGGACTGTAAGTTGGGTCCTGCAAAACCCCTTCAGCTTAGCAGCACATCTTTCTCTTCCTTCACTGCACCAGAGTAGAATGGTTGGGGCCATATTGGTAGTCTGATGGGTGCTGGAAATACATACTTCCAGGGCCAATACTCCTTCTCAGGAAAAACACAAAATAACAGTAACATCCAAAACATAAAGTTATTAAAAAAATCATGTTGTACAGTATCTGAATGTGTTTCTGTTTTATCCCAGGCATCCTCAATCTGGCATCTGGAGTGGTAGATTTACTTCAGTTCTATTTCCCAGAATCCTTTGATCGCCTTCCAAGGGATTCTGGCCTCTTTGACGGTCCCAAGCCGACTGTCCTGGAGTCTTGTAGTGTAAGTGACCTGGCAATTTTGCTAAGAGGAAACAAGAGGAAAACCCAGCCCATTGAGTTTGGTGCCCACCAGGTGAGCTTCTTGGGATGGTATGTTTTGTAATAAAAGGCAGCTCGCAGTCACAAAAAGACTGAGAGACTGAATTATTCCACAAGGTAGAATTCGGTAACCCCTGTCCCAGAATGGGTGAGCTCCAGAGATAGGTGAGTGACTAATTGTTTTAATACTGTCCCTGTTCTTACTGACCAGGTCTATGCTCGCTGTTCATCTTTAAAGATACCACAGATCCTTACCGTGTTTTTCTTTGTAGAATTTAATGTTGTTTTGTTCACTTCAGGTAATCCTTGTTGCCAATGAAATGGCAAAGGAGAAAATTCCAGAAGAGCTGGGGTTAGCACTTGTGCTAACGGTTTATGAAGCAAAAGGCTTAGAATTTGATGACGTTCTCCTTTACAACTTTTTTACTGATTCTGAGGTATGTCAGACTGTATTCTTTTCACACAACCCATACCTGCATGAATGAACTTCCCCTCTGGGGAGGAGAGTTTGGAGGCGAGGATAAGAGAGTGTGTCACAGGTACCTGCTTGTGTTGGGGCAGCATCCATTTTGAGTGGGTGTATATTATTTAGATGTGGGTCTTGACAGTGGCTGTGGCTGTCCACAGCACGCCAGTCATGGGCTGGTTCTCCCCATTCCCTTCCCTGGCTCTTGTACTCATCTTCTGAGTGCCTACAATTAAGGGCTAGTTCCCAGTTTTCATTAGCTACTGTTATCCTTGGCTCCCAGGGATGCTAAGTTGGAGCGAGCTCTAAGGAGAGCCTTACAAAGAAGGCAAGGGTAGCAAGGTCCATCCTATGAGGACAGAACTGGGCAAGGTCAGTTCATAGAAAGACAACTCCGGGAAGACAATTGAGGCTTGGTTCCTGCCCGCTGGATCAGGTAATATGGGGACAAGAGCAGCTGCCCACCTGGGACCCCTTCTGGCATGGCTTCACTACCACTGCTTGTGGCCCATGTGGACCATGGCAGCCAGGGAGTCCCCAGACTGACCCCAGAGACCTCTGCGTCAGCCCATTGCTTTGACTCAGCTCCTGATCCTTCTGATGGCTTTTCTCCGCAAACTTGTTCATTATTGGTAGAGCCATCGGATCCAAATCATTGTTTTGGGTCTCCTAGCCACTGGTTTCCTTGTGCCACCATCTGTTGCTGGGGACCCAGGCTGGCTGCTGACCATGCTGTGGTGTCTTTGGGGACTTAGCTGGCTGTGTTCTGGTCCCTGTTGCACACTTCCCATTACACATGGTGCATGCTTGAAGGGGTTGTTTCATACCTAAGTCAGGAGCACTATTGGCTTTGACACCTCCAGGAGCACTGTTGGCTTTGACACCTTCAAATCTGCCTCAGAGATGAGCCTTTAAAGAAATTCCTTACCTCTTTCCTAATAATTTTAATGTCATATTTTCTGTAATACCAATGGCTAATGTTGCTAAGGATATTTTTCAGCTTATAAAGTACCTTTTGAGTGCATTGTCTCACTCATCAACCCTCGGAGGCGATCTCTATTTTTCTTACTCTAATTTTATAGATAAAGCCAAAGGTCACTGAGGTTAGGTAAGTTGTTCGTAGTGATAACATAGACGGCAGAGCCTGAAGATGAACCTAGATTCTTTCAGTTACAAATCTCTTTCCATTGTATCTCCTTTGACACTTCACCTGTGAATTGGCTTTCAGAACCTTTTATAATGTGTCTATCATTGCAATTCCTTTTCTACTGAATTTTGCTAATAAAATCAGATGCACATTCATTAACCCTGGAACCATTTTTAATCTCTGAGGACTACCTTTTTTATTCTACTAACACATCCATTGGTCATGGTTGGACTGAGGCTCCCCAAAAGGAAGAAGGGGTAAGAATTTGTTGTACCTGTGCTTATTAAGTACCAGTTATATGTGTGTGTGCCAATAAGAAGCTCAAGAATCTTTGGACTGAAGGAACTGTAAGTTGTGGTAGGATCTGTTTATGAAAGAAAAATACCATTATTTGGTCTCAGTGTAATGCTGGAAATGGCCAAGTCTTGACCTTACGCTCTCTCCCACTAAAGACTCAGTGAGTTACATGAAATTAAGAACAAACAAACAACTAAGCTGAATCTTTTGTGGAACCTGCATTCTGCTTACACAGTAGACTTGTGAAAAACCTTTGAATGGGATACTGTCCAATGTCAATGTAATCATGCATACCCCAGCAGAAAGTACACCCTCAGTTAATCATCTATAATCTCTAGGCCAAAAAGAACCTGCCAGCAAATGAGAGGAGGAAATGCTTTAATTCAAGGAGAAGGGAGGCAGATCACCTCCATCCCCAGTCTCTGTGGTCTTGTGTTTGGGGCTTCTTTTGAGGCGGCTGGCTGAGGTTGCTGCACAGCAATTGGCTGTTTGGCAGGGCAACTGTGAAGAGCTCTCTCATCCACTGTGGCTTCCTCTCCCAATCCGGTTTAGTTTTCAGGCAGGCATTCTTTGTAGCATCTGTCTCCTTGGCTGTGAGTGTTATGAGGAAGGGCAGGGAAGAAAGCCCTCCACTCACCCCTGTTTGTAATTCTTCTTTCTAGGGGATTGATTTTGCTGCACAACCACATGGTTGCTAGGGCTTTCTTCTGAGATGGGGAAGGACCCAAGGAATGGCTACACTAAACCTGTCTCTCATAGGGTGTTGCCTCATCTTGGGGGAGAGCACTCATTTCCCCAGTTACCCCCAAACTACCCTCCATGGGCTTTGGAAGGCGAATTGCCATCTATACTCCGTCCCAGTGGAGAGCCCCTTCTTTCTCACTCATGTGTGAAGGGGTTGGGGGGACTTTGAAAATTGCACCTTTTATGGGTTGGCTAGTGGACTTTGAAACTTGAGAATAGGCCCCACAAAGTGAGTTTGCAAGTAGAATCTAAGCCTTTCCTTCACAATTGTTAGTCCCAAGAGAAGAATCTGGAAGACTTTTAAATGCTTTTCTTTTTACTGCCACAGGTGTTGTAGGCCTGTATCCTTCTACAAATACACATACTCCTTGAAGTTTCCATCCTGAAAAAAAATGTGTCTGATTCATGGGAACAGATCAGTCATGTACCATCCGAGCAGCTCTTGCTTCTCTCCCAGAGAAGCCGAGCACCTGTGCTCAGCCTTGGTGCAGTCAGGCAGTCTGCGCCTGGTGCAGCCTGACAGGAGGGTCCCTTCAAATGTCAGGTACTTTTGTCATTTTCCTGCTTTCCTGGGCAGACAATTCTGCCAGCTAAATAGCAAAGAGGGCAGTCACGAACATGTCCTGAAGCTTTTCCCTAAACCTTCGAGCTACTTAAACAAGTTCATGATTAACATATTATTTTGGAACATAGTGATTAATTCCATAATTGATTAGTAGCATGACTGTTTCTGTTTTATAGATAGTGGTTAGGGCATTTAACTTAATTTAAACACAGAGTTTAGGTTATGGGGTAGCTTAGAGCAGATCATTTTTGCTCTCCACTTCATATTTTCTGCATCTTTTAAAAGCTACATAGATGGCAAATAGTACTATCTTATTCAGAGAAAAGGCTAAGAGAGTTAATTAGCTGCTCTTACAAGGCATAGTAAAGTGTGGAATCTGAAATTTCTTAGGAATTTTGCATCCTAAATTCTGCATGTAACCTGGGCATTTTGGCTTTGCTAGGGGATTGGAAAACAGGGCCTGCTGGCCAAATCCAGGCCACTGCTTATTCTGTGTGGTCTGTGGACCAAGAATGGATCTGAATTTTTTTTTTTTTTTGGTGGTACTGGGGTTCCTGGAAGCCCTTTAACCGCCAGGATACACTTCCAGACCTATTTTATATTTTTCAATTTGGAAACAGGGTCTCTTAAGCCAGCGAGGCTGGCTCCGAACCAGTGCTATCCTCCTGTCTCCACCTCTCAAGCGCAGGGATTACAAGCGTGTGCCACCACACCCAGCCTGAAAGTTTTTAATGAATGGAAAAAACCCAAGGGATAATAATATTCCGTGGTACATGGAAATGATATGCAATTAAATTTGTGCCCACAAATAAAGCTTTATTAGAACACAGCACCCACTTGTGCCATGTTGACAGTGGCTGCTTAGCACTACAAAGGCAGAGCAGAGCAGCTCTAAGAGAGACCATGTGACCTGCAAGGCCAAACCTCTTATCTGATCCTTAGAGAAAACTGCCAAACCCTGGTCTACACAGTCACTTTGGTTTTGGCACTTGGGTAAAGGGAAAACATGGGTAAAACATCAAACATTGTTGACACTTGGCATTGACCATTTCCTTTTATTTTCCCTACAAACTTGAGGAGAGGAAGGGAATACGCTGTGTGTGTGAGCCCATGTAGTTAGTAAGTACGAGAACTGAATCACACATATTTCCTTTCTTATCTCAGAGTCCGCCTTGCACAGTGCGCCCACAGCACCTGGAGTCTCTCCCATCTCAGGTTGAATAATTTCATTGGTCAGTCTGCCACATGTGTCTTAACTACTGGCTCCAATGGCATTCCCTAGCCACGCTGTGAGAAGGGGCAGCTCCTCTCCATAGTGCATGTAGAAATCCACTCAACTAGAATGGCTTCCCGGGCCCTGAGTCTTCTTCCCAGTGTGGGCACATATGCCTGGCTTCTCAGCTGCCTTGCCAAGCGTCTGGGGATTTTCACAGCAGCTGCCATAGTAGCCCCCTCCCATCCATTCTGAGGCCGCAGGAGGACCCCTTCTCACAGCTGTGTTGAAGGCCTGATCTTGGTTGGGGCTCAGTTCCATGACACTTGGGGAGGCAGTTCAAAGGCATATTCTATTGGTTTATAATTTGTCCTTGTTGTCCAGGCTTACAAGGAATGGAAGGTCATTTCCTCATTCACGCCTTCATCATCCGACTCCAGAGAGGAGAACTGGCCATTGGTCGAAGTGCCCCTGGAGAAGCCGAGCTCTTCTCAGACTCGGTCCCTCATGGTCAACCCAGAAATGTACAAGGTGAACTTCCGCCCTGTGTCCACACATTCACTGACATGGAAGCAGCAAACAAGGCTTCGGAGAGAAGCTGAGCTGAAACATGGGGCCTGAACCTGGCCGGTCCTACTTTATATCAGCAGCGGTGCGGAGACTGGGAAGAGGCAGAGGCCTCGGTGCTGGCAAGCTTCCTTTTTCTCAGCAGAGAACTCGGCTTGATGGGGGGGTCTGAAAGTCTAATGGGGAGGGCAGTAATTTCTGTTCACCTCTGGAACTCAGTTCTTTTCAGAAATTTCCTGGTCATAGAGTAGCTTCTGAGTACTTTGCTACGAATAAGAGTTATAATAGAAGTGTATGACTGGCTTAATTTTTAAAAAGTCACACTAATTGTGTAAGATGTATCCACCAGGTAAACTGAACTGAATGAAGGGTATAACTTCTAGTGAATCTGTGGTCATTTTAAAATTAAAACAAGAGTCACGGCAGATGATGGGGCGCTCACTCACCTTTTGGGTGGAAACTTTCTCCTAAGTTCACTAGCTCCTCGCTTGTCTGCGCTGCAGCTGCTGAGCTGGAGTCCTGTTCACAGCTGTGCATGCTTCCCTGAGATCTAGTTTTTGTGGGTTTTCAAGACCAGAGTGGGGCCATCGAAGTGTGGCACGTTGTAGCTGCAGACAAAAGGCTCATGATCCTGTGCTCACTCCCTCCCCAGCTCCTCAATGGAGAGCTGAAACAGCTGTACACTGCCATCACCAGGGCTCGGGTCAACCTCTGGATCTTTGATGAAAATCTAGAGAAACGAGCTCCAGCGTTCAAATACTTCATCCGAAGAGATTTTGTCCAGGTTGTGAAGACAGATGAAAATAAAGGTAAGGCCTCATTGGAATAGTCTCATTATTGGGGGAGGCAAGTTCTCTCGACTGTTCCTGTGGTCGGGTATAGAGAGCATAGGTCTGGTGTTGTTCTGGTGTTTTGAAGTAGTGGGAATTGGACCCAGGGCCTCCCATGTGCTAGGCAAGTGCTCTACCACTGAGCTATGCACTGGGCCAGGTTATAGTTTTTGAAAGCACATCTTTTTCTCTCCATAAGCTGCTGAAAATGAGTGTTCTCATTCATTAAGGCTCATGGGAAAGTGTGGTTGTGGTGGAGTTACGAGGGCTAACTCCTTTAGGAAGATCTTTTATTTGTCCTTTTAAAATGAGTGCTATGACGCCGGGTGTGGCGGCGCATGCTGGTAATCTCCGCGCTTGGGAGGTGGAGACAGGAGGATCAGGCAGGTTCGAAACCAGCCTTGCTGGCCTAAGAGACCATGTTTCCAAATAAAAACATAAAATAGGTCTGGGAGTGTAGCCCAGAGAAGGGTTTCCAGGAACCCCAGTACCACAAAAAAAAAAAAAAAAAAAAAAAAAGGATGCTATGGTCGTTGTTGGAGGAAATAGGCCCTGTTGGCAGAATGTAAATTGTTATGACCTTTGCCTTATTGGCAGTGTCCATTAGTATAAAGATTTCACAACCCTATTTGTAATTACAAGACACTACCAATGTCCTAGGTGTCCAATGGGGGAAAGGCAAAATGTGTTTCTTTCATTGGAATACCAGGTAAACATTAAGAAGAGTAAGGTTGATTTCCATGTATGGATATGGAAAGATGTTCGAGATGTATTTGATGAAAAAAAGTAGATTTTAAAGCAATATAGATAGAATTTTTGTGTGTGCTGCTGGAGATTGAACATAGGGCCTTGCATATACTAGGCAAGTACTTTATAACTGAGCTATATCCCCAGGCTCCTAGAATGATCTAATTTTAAAGAATCCCTATATTATACTAATATAGCATATGCCCTATGTCTGTAATCCTAGTACTTGGGAGGCCGAGACAGGAGGATCACAGATTACTTAGCGAGACTCTCAACAGTCTAGCTGTTAAAAAACAAACAAACAGCCGGATGTGGTGGCACACGCTTGTAATCCCCGCGCTTGGGAGGTGGAGACAGGAGGATCACGCTGGTTTGGAGCCAGCCTTGCTGGCTTAAGAGACTCTGTTTCCAAGTAAAAAAATATAAAATAGGTCTGGGAGTGTAGCCCGGAGGTAGAAGGGCTTCCAGGAAGCCCAGTACCACCAAAAACAAAAACAAACAACAACAACAACAACAACAAAACAGATCATCCACCACCAACAACAACAGAAGCGGAGCTGGGGGTCTGCCTGAGAGAGAAAATGCTCCCGGGTTCAATCCCCAGTAACACACACACACACACACACACACATACACACACACACACACACAATATAAACTGTATATATCAGAGTAGAACATTTACTTGTATGTGTATGTTTACAAACACCTATTTAGTGGCTTTAACTATCAAGCATAACTCAGTTCCTGTGTTTGTACATTGAGAATTACGTCTGTGAGAGTTTGGGATGATGGTTGTTTAGTTCCTGGGTTCCACAGACTGAGGACCCAGGCTCAGATAGTGAGGGCTCGTCAGAGTCGTCTGACCCTCTTCACCTTCTGTGATGGGCGTGGGGTTGACGCAGGGAGGGTGAGAAGGGAGGCCTGTTATGTCCTCACCGCCACATTTGTTCTTCCTGAAGCCAGCTGTGTATGGTGCCAGGACTGGTGGGCGTGGGGCTGTGGAGTAGATATGGACACCTTTTACTTTTCACTTTTATATCCTCTGTGCTGTTTGTAGGGTTTACACAAGTTACTATCATGTTATCTTCATAATGTACAAAGATTAGCTGAGTTAGAAATGAAGAAAAAGTTTCCTGATGGATAAGCACACAGAAATAATCTGCCCTTCAGGAAGGAGAAGGGTTAGACTTTCTCGAGGTTAATGGGTACCTCTCCTGGCTGGGGTTAATTTTCTAACTGTAAGGAAGGAGCAGGACTCAGGCTCAGACACTGTGGAAAGGTATGCTGGTTTTCTGAGGACTCATCTTCTGGCTTTATGGAGGTTATTTCTGGTTATTGCTGATGGCTAGGTTGGGCCAGGATTAAGTGGTTTTTTTCTCCTTGGACCTCACTGTTTCAGTATGATGAGAATAGTCAAAGGCTTTGAGTTTAAAAACCTGTCTACTAGCCAGGCCTGGTGGCACACACTTCTATTCCCAATCCTTGGGAGGCTGAGACAAGAGGATTGCGGGTTCGTAGCCAGCCTCAGCTATTTAGTGAGGTCCTCTGCAACTCAGTGAGAATGTATTTCAAAATAAAGAATAAAAATAGGGCTGAGGGTGAAGCTTGGATAGAATGTCCCTGGGTTCAATCCCCAGTACCATAAAACAAAAACAAAAGCCGTCTACTCATAAAACCTCTTGAGCTGACCTGTGCAGGCCCCACTTCCTCCTCAAGGGCTTTTACCCTCTCAACTAAAAGGACAAGGATTGGGTTGGCCTAGCATGCTCAGCTGCCATCTATCATACAACTTTTGCTCTTTTTAGTCCAAAAATATGTTCTAGTGCCTACTGTAAGAGATTATCAAGGCCATTTTTTAAACCTAAAAATTCAAAGTGAAAAAGAATTGCAATTCATTTTATGTCTTGGTAGCATTAAGAATGCGAGAGGTCGTTAATTATGAGTTAGAGTTGCACACAGTAAAGTCTTTCGGAGCACCCGATCCCACCATGCAGGGAACGTGGGTGAGGAGCACCCTGCGCTTTGCATTTCTTCACCACGGTGCCTGCAGAGTTCGCTGGCTCAAGTCAGAGATAATATAGGGTTTTACTGTAGGGCTAAAGTCTCAGCAGGGCAGTCATAGCACACCTGGAAGCAGAATGAGATGCCAGGAAGTCATCCCTGCACAGGGCCTCTTCCTGCGGAGGGAGAGCAGAGAGTGCTCAGGCTGTGGAGTCTAACATGTTCTCACACCTTCTAAATAAAATCTTCTAAGCACATTGGCCATGTCTGCTTCACTTCCTTGGTTGCTGTCCACTGGCCTGGGTGCCTCTGACCCCTCAGGTTCGCTTTGGCGTACCGTCTTCCTCGTGTGTCATGAGGCTGCGCATTGTCTTGTTGCTGGGGGGCTGGTGCGGTCGCCCAGGGGCACAGAAGGGACAGACAGCAGGTGGCTGCAGTGGTCTGTGGCCACCAACAGGAACATGCCAGGTTGCTCACTGTGACGTGCGCAAGCCTGTGCAGCTGGAAATGCAGATGGTCCCAGACTTAGGGCGGTTCACGTTACAATTGTTCAACTTTCTGATGGTGCAAAAGTGACATGCAGAGAACAGAAATTGTTACTTGAGCCTGGGTCGTTTTCAGGCCAGCAGTTGTGGTCCAGCACTCACTTGTGGTGCTGGACAGTGACCGCGAGCCATGGCTTCGTCATCCATGCAGCCTGATCCTCCACAGTGCCAGCCATGATGTTGGGCTGGTCAGGTGTATTAAGTGCATTTTTACTGATGATTTATTTTCAACTTACCGTGGGGTTTATTAGGAAAAACCCTATCATAGGTCAAGTAGCATCTATACTGCAAAATCCTGTTACTTTGTTCCATGCTAAATCCCCTTCCTGGGAGCTTGTAGAGAGCTACTTGGCTTTGGGTTTTCAGAGAAGAATTAGTAGTTGAACTCTGTCATCTAGTTCATAACCACAGAACAGGAGAGTGGACCAAAATTTAAAAATTCAAACCCATTCGTTCTCACCTCCAGCCTTTTCTCCTGAAACCCAGAGCAGCCTGGCCTGGCAGCTGAAGTATCTTAAGTGAGGACTAGCAGGGGACAGCCCAGGCGTGCTGTCACCGCGTCTACACTGCACAGCTGCGGGCATTCAAAGCGGAACTGGATTTCCTCCCAGTTCTTGGGCTAGAAGTGCAGGATCAAGGTGCTGGGGCTGGATTCTCTGCAGGCCCTCGGGACCACCTTCCCGTGGTGCTGTGTGCCTCCCTCTGCTGTGCCCTGCTCCTGCTGCCTCTCTGTGTGCCTACTCTCCTCCTCTCACAAGGACACTGCTCAGTTTGGGTTAGGGCCGCCGCTAAGGCTCCTTTTAAGTTCCTCACCTCTTTAAGGCCATGTCTCCCACCACAGTCACATGCCGAGGTGAGAAGATTAGGACGTCGCCAGGTGAATTTGGGGGACATGGATCAGCCCATAACAACAGGGGTAAGCGAGCAAACTCTCGGAGCTGCACACCTGATCTTCCTTTTTTATTTTAGACTTTGATGATAGCATGTTTGTCAAGACCTCGACTCCCGAGGAATGGATCGCACAAGGAGAATATTACGCCAAGCACCAGTGCTGGAAGGTAAGGCTAGGCCAGGTGGGGTCCCACCGTCGTACCTGTCTGCGGGTCAGGGATGGCGTAAGTGGCTTGTGCCACTTCTGAAACACTGGCTGCCGGAGACCACCAGCAGGTACTGAGAGGCACGTGGAGGTGTGGCCTTTGCCTGGCAGAGAATCCTATTTGTTTTCTCTCCCGCCTGTGCTCTGTGTTTGCTGTCATCACATGGGACAGATCGCTCTTGTTGGCTTTTCCAAATTAATCCGACACCAGCTCCACTGCCAGCCTGAGTCTGGGGGGGCTGGTTAGGCCGGATCACGAGCTGCACCGACTCCATCGCAGTGAGCCTGGGCAGCTAGCCTCCAGGAAATGTCCTCGGTAGTGCACCGTTTGAAATAATGGGAGGGGGAGGGGGAAATTCCCTAATGTATATGATATACATTCACAAACATACCAAAATCAATCACTAAGCCAAACCTGAGAAGGAGGGAGGGGAGGGAATGGGGAAAGGGCTAAATGAGTGATGTGTGCATGTGTACCTCTACTATTTTTTTTTTACCACATTAAGATGTGTGACTACAATGACCAATAAAAAAATTAAAAAATAAAAACTTTCCAACAGCAAAATAAAAAGAAAGAAATATCAGAGCCGTTGTTTCCCCCAGCATATCTGCATATTATATCACAGAGTCTCAGGTGGGACCAGGGCAGGTGTCTTCCAGAAGAGGTGAGGAAGATGTCTTTACCTGTAGTTTGTGAATGTTGACTAAAAGAGCACTGTTGGACGCCAGGCGTGGTAGTGCACACTTGTAATGCCCGAGCTTGGGAGGCGGAGACAGGAGGATCGCACAGGTTTGAAGCCAGCCACGCTGGCTTGGGAAATCCTGTTTCCAAATAAAGTATAAAAATAGGTCTGGGAGTGTAGCCTGGAGGTAGAAGGGTTTCCAGGAACCCCAGTTACCACACACACAAAAAAAGCACTGTTGTGCTCGTTCCCTTTATGTTCTGAATGATTGCCATTCTAGTTGGAGTTAGGTGAAATCTCAGGGTAGTTTGATTTGCATCTCTCTGATTGCTAATGATGTTGAGCATTTTTCATGCATTTATTGGCCATTTGAATTTCTTCTTTTGTGAAGTGTCTATTTAGTTCACTTGCCCATTTTTTGATTGGGTTATTTGTTTTCTTAGTGATGAATTTCTTGAGTTCTCGTATAGTCTAGATATTAGTCCTCTATTAGAGGAGTAGGTGGCAAAAGTCTTCTCCCATTCTGTTGGCTCACAGTTGAGGTTTTTGATAGTTTCCTTTGCTGTACATAAGCTCTTCAATTTAATGCAATCCCACATATTGATTCACCTTTTAATTTCTTGTGCCTTTGGGGTCTTGTTGAGAAAGTTTTTACCTGTGCCTATGTGTTGCAGTGTTGGACCTGTGCCTTTTCAAGGAGCCTCGAGGTCGCTGGTTTAATTTCCAAGTCTTTGATCCATCTTGAATTGAATCTAGTGCAGGATGAGAAGTGGGGTTTATTTCCATTTTTTGTGTGTGTGTGTGTGTGTATATGGTTAACCAGTTTTGCCAACACCATTTGTTGAACAGGCTATCTTTTTTCCAGTGTATGTTTTTGGCCCTTTTGTCAAAAACCAATTGGCTGTAAGTTTGCAGATTTGTTTCTGAGTTTTCTGTTCTGCTCCATTGATCTGTGTATCTGTTTCTGTGCCAGTACCATGCTGTTTTTATTACTATGGCTTTGTAGTATAAAATCAGGTATTGTCATTTTTCCTGCATGATTTTTGTTGCTGAGAACTACTTTGGCTATTCTGGTTTTTTTTGTTTTGTTTTTGTTTTTGTTGTTGTTGTTCCAAATGAATTTAAGGACTGATTTTTTTTTTTATGTGAGGAAGAACTTTGGTAATTTAATGGGTATTGCGTTGAATCTGTAGATCATTTTTGGAAGTATGGATATTTTAATAATATTTATTCTGCCTATCCATGAACATGGAAGATCTTTTCATCTTCTAAGGCCTTCTTCAATTTCTTTTTTCAATGTTAACTCAATACCAAGAAGTCTGGTCTTAGGATCAATTCTGCAGTTAAACAGAGCCAACATGGGCCGATCTCCTTCCATCTCTTCCTTGTTGAAGATGTGCCCTCATGGTTGCGTACTGACTAGTGGGCGCAGCAGCTCTGAGCACCCTGGGTCCCTTAGCAGCCACACAGCAGAAGCGCAGGGCAGGCACTTTCTTCTGGCTCTCTTGTTATCTTGAAGTCCTCGACCGACTTCCTCATGCCGCTCACTGGCTGGCACTAGGTCATGTCCTATTGACACTCCTATCGGCACTGGAGTCTGGAGGTTTGGGTATGTCTGGAAGGTAGCATTAAAAATACCTAATATTTGAAGATGAGCGTGGTGACGCACGCTTGTAATCCCCGCGCTTGGGAGGCGGAGACAGGAGGATCGCGCAGGTTCGAAGCCAGCTGCGCTGGCTTATGAGACTCTGTTTCAAAAATATAAAATAGGTCTTGGAGTGTAGCCTGGAGGTAGAAGGGCTTCCAGCAACCCCAGTACCCCCCCCCCCAAAAAAAAAAACCAACCTAATATTTGTTGCAGAAGTCAGCTGAGCCCCAAAACTTTATTCACTGCTCATCCTTGTTATAACTGGAAAGAAATACTGCACATTTGGCTGTTGTTGCAAAATCGAGAGTTTTTCTAGACAAATGGAGGGAAGGGGAAGCTGAGGCAGCAGCAGGAGGGGGTGACTGAAGGAACCACATCAAGACCCCACTCCTCCCAGACACCGCGGTGGTTCCGTCGGGCGCTTCCCATGGGCTTTTAATTATTCACCCCTTAAAAATATCTGTGAACAGGCCGGGCGTGGTGGTGTATGCTTGTAATCCCTGCACTTGGGAGGCTGAGACAGGAGTATCGCACGGGTTCGAAGCCAGCCTCAGCTACTTAGTGAGGCTCTCAGCAACTTAGTGAGACCCTGTTTCCAAATAAAATATGAAAAAGGTCTGGAAGTATAGCCCGGAGGTGGAAAGCCTCTGGGTTCCACCCCTAGTAACACCAAAAAAACATATATATATATATATATCTGTGAACGTTTGAACATGAAATCATTTTAGGGGAGCCTGCAGAGTTGAGAATATTATGAAAAGCCTTCCTCATCTGACTTTATTTTTTTCCTTTTCATTATTTATTTATTTATTTATCTTTATTGGTGCACTGTATTCATACATCATAGTGGGATTAAAAAAAACTTTGTAGCCGGGCGTGGTGGCGCACGCTTGTAATCCCCACGCTTGGGAGGCGGAGACAGGAGGATCGCGCAGGTTTGAAGCCAGCCGCGCGCACTGGCTTAGGAGACCCTGTTTCCAAATAAAAATGTAAAAATAGGTCTGGGAGTGTAGCCCAGAGGTAGAAGGGCTTCCAGGAACCCCAGTACCACCAAAAAAAAAAAAAAAAAAAAAACTTTGTAGACATACATGCACACATCGCCCAGTTAGCCCCTACCCAATCCCCACCCCGTTCCCTCCCCATCCCTCCTTCCCATGCTTGGCTTAGTGGTTGACATCTAGTATTATAGCAATTTATCCAAAATTAAAAATGATAATCTCACATAACAAGCCTGATACCAAGCTTTTGATGACTTAAAGATAACATTTCAATATTTCTTTTTGCTTTTTTTCTTACCAGAGAATATTATTTTCTTTTTTTTTAGGTGAAACTATCATATATTTATTTATTTATTTTTCAGAAAAAAATCCATCCTAATATGGAATATGGACTCTAGATACCCAAAACGATCTCGAAAAAGAACAAAGCTAGAAGATGTATATTTTCTGATTTCAAACAATATAAAGCTACAATAATTGAAACAGTGTAGTACTGTTCTAAAGGCAGATATATAAACCATTGGAGTTAAATAAAAGCCTAGAGATAAATTCTTCCATATATTGTCAAGTTATTTTTGACAAGGTTTCCACGAACATTTGGTGGAGGGAAATAATAATCTTTTAACTAAATTTTGTTGAAAAATAATAATTACATGAAAAAGAATAAAACTGGACCCTTACCTAACCCCATATACAAATATTAACTCAAAATAGATAAAAGACCTGAATATAAATCTTAAGACTATAAACTTTTAGAAGAAAATCTGGGTCATAAAACCTCACAACATTGAAATTGACAGTGATTTCTCAGATATGATTTCAATGGCACAGGCAACAGAAGGGTATACAAACTCCCTAGAAAATAAAAAAATATTGTATATCCAAAGACAGTGTAAACAGAGTTAAAAGTTACTGATAGAATGGGATAAAATATTTCCAAATGCTATATCTGAAGGTATATTAATATTCCAACTAGAAATCCTAAAAATTAGCAACAATAAAAGCAAACAATATAATTTAAAGATAGGTAAAAGACTAACATAAATAATGAATCTCCACAGATAACCAATCTTAGTTGTCTGTTGGATGGAAAATCTTGTTTCTCTGGTTCTGGTGTGTGTTACCTATTTCTTCTTTGTAGTTAATCTCTTTGAGTATTTTCTCTAGCGCTGGTTTTGAAGACATAAATCCCTTCAGTTTCTGTTTGTCGTAGAAGCTTCTTATTTCCCCATCTAACTTGATAGAAAGTTTTGCTGGGTAGGAAATTTTTGGCTGGAAGTTGTTTTCTTTCAGAGTTTGGAATATGTTACTCCAAGCCCTTCTGGCTCTCATGACTTGGTTTGGGAATTCTGGAGTGATTCTAATTGGTTTGCCTCTGAAAGTCACTTGGCCCTTTGTTTTTGTTGCCTTTAAGATTCTCTGCTTGGCTTCCACATTGGTCATTTTGACAATTATGTGGCGTGGGGATCCTCTTCTCCGATCCTGTCTAAAGGGAGTTCTATAAGTTTCCTGGACCTGTGTATCGACCTCTTGCTCTACGTTTGGAAAATTTTCTGCTATTACTTCCTTGAAGAGATTGTTGATCCCTTTGGTTTCACCTTCTTTTCCCTCCTCTATTCCAATTATTCTTAGGTTAGCTCTCTTAAAATGGGCCCATATTTCTTCAATGTCAGATTCCTGCTGTCAGATTTTTTTTTCTAAATTAGAAACTATGCGTTCATTTTTGGAGTGCTCATCTTCTAAGAGCGAGATTCTATTCTCCATGTGGTCTAATTGGTTGTTTGTACTTTGAATTGAGGCCTTTACTTCATTAATTGCATCCTTTATCTCTTTTTGGCTCTCTCTGAATTCTTTTCGAAACAGCTCTATTATTTCTACAGTTATTTTTCTGATTTGATCTTCTAGAAATCTCTGAATTTCTGTTTTATCGGGTTCTGATGTTGTGGGGTTGTGGGCATTCATTGCTTCATTGTTATTCCTCTTTCCCATGATTTCGGAAGTTTGTGCCTTCTCTGGGTTCTTCTCTTGGGTCACTACGACTTCACTTACGGTGCTCTGGATCTCGAGTCTGTGGTATCTCAGTCCCCACTACTCCTTTACTGGGTTGTATCGCAGAGTCTCAGACCCAGAGAGTCAATTGAGGCTGTTTTAGACCATGGGGGGTGCCAGGTTGGGCGTTCTCCTATGGTTTGATATCTCTGCCACTGCCACTCCCCTACTGGGTCAAGTCCCTGGGAATGCAGTACTGAAATTTCTCGTCTAGGGGTCGCAATTTGACTCACTCTTGTTGAGTGTGCTGATGGAGCTATAGTGGACTCGATGAATTCGTTGCTGCTGCCGCTGGTGGCAATATGGCGCCGCTGCCACGCCCTCGGCCGTGAGGCTGGCATATTTCTCCTCTGGTTTTGAGCTCCGCTCTGAGTCCCTGCAGGGTGTGCTGAGCCCAGCCCCTGGGAGCTTTAGACGCTCCCTGCGCCGAAAAATCTGCCGAATTTTGCCCGGCTGTTCCGCAGTGGCTCACCTCGGCTCGCTGTCCGCCGCTCCTCTCTGGAGCCTGGTGGGCTGTTGAGTATGTTGGTCTGTAGTCGTCTGGTGAACTCGCCTCTGCCACCGGCAGTAAGGCGGTGCTGCTGCGTCCTCAGGCGTGAGGCTGGCATATCTCCTCTGTGTCTCTGAGCTCCATTCTGAGTCTTCCTTCTCTTTGTGGCTTGGTGCTGCAAGGGAAGATGGCGCCCGCACTGTTTCGTGCCGCGGCTCCGGCCGCAGCACTGCGGTCTGTTTTCTTTCTGTGTCTCGTTTTTCCAGCCCTCTTTTTCTCTGTCCCTTGTAATTACATTTTTTGCTTCTCTGCTGATGGTGTTTTCTGGCTATGAAAGGCACTGATTTTGTGGTAATAGAGATTGGTTGTTAGCGGGGCTCGTAAGCCCCGCTTTTCTCCGTCGCCATCTTCCTGGAAGTCCCCCTCATCTGACTTTATTTTGATCCCATTGAAGGACTTTAGAACTCAGATTATTTTTATTGAGTTTTTGGCAGTATATCAGTGCATGTTTCAGAACCACCAAGAATCATTCATTCAAGAAATATTTGTTAAGCATTGTGTCTGGGCCCAGGCATATGATGTTGAGCACAGCAGGCTTACAGACAAGTTCAGGAGTCACAGCTGAGAGACCAGCTGCCCTCGGGCCACCTGCCCTGGACAGGTGCCAGGAGAAGCCTTGCTCAAGGAGAGGAGGCTTGAGCTGAGACCTGTGGGATGGATGAAGTTAAGGAAGCAGAGAAAGGACTGGAGAGAAACAGCCCATGGAGAGAATGTGTGCGAAGGCCCGTGGTGGAGGGAGTGTAGCACAGGCACGTGTGAAAGGAGGCCAGGCGGGGTAAACAGTTCAGCCTATCCACTTCCTCAGCAGATGCCACTTAGGCCCCCCGTGCCCACCCTGAGCCTAAGCTCTGGGTGAATGTGAACTCCCCCCCTTGTTACTATGGTGGCCTGTAGAAATATACATGGATTCTAGATACTTCCTAAAGAAAAATGCGAGAGTCCCAGCTGGCAGCACTGTTGGTTCTGCCTTTCGTGCTGCTCCATTTCCTCCTCAGCCTCTTCTGGCGATGCGGGTGTTGTTACTACCACGTAATGCTTTGACTCTTCTGAACGTCGCCTCCTTACCTTGCTGGGAGCCCACCTCTTGCGTATTCCAGGTTGCAGCCAAGTGTTACCAAAAAGGAGGTGCATTTGAGAAGGAGAAGCTGGCTCTGGCCCACAACACTGCCCTGAACATGAAATCCAAGAAAGTCAGCCCCAAGTGAGTGCGGGTCCGATGGCGCGGTCGGTTCAGATCTGCTGAGAAGAGAGCAGCCGGTGAACACGCTGGGGTTCTGCCGGCAGTTCATGGGAATAATGCTTGGTTTCCTTTTGTCCAGGGAAAAGCAGTTGGAGTATCTGGAACTGGCAAAGACCTATTTGGAGTGCAAAGAGCCAAAGCTGTCCCTGAAGTGTCTGAGCTATGCCAAGGAGTTCCAGCTCTCAGCCCAGCTGTGTGAGAGGCTGGGAAAGGTAGGGCCAGGGCAGAGGCAGAGGCCAGCTGGGAGAGGCCAGCGTGGCCAGTGCCCGGCTGGTGGAGGGGGATGGTGTGAGGGAGGTGGTGGACAGGGAAAGCCGAGCGGGCTGGCTTCGCTGACGGGCTGGTTGGGAAGCGTGAGGATGGGAGGGGTCCAGTGTGCTCTCTGGTTTGTGGCAACCGCGCCATTGGTGGTAGAGGCCCACCTCACCACCTTCGTGTGTTCATTCTCTTCCCCTTCACTGCCAGTCTCTCTCCCATTGTCATCTCGCAGCAGCCGTGCTAACACATGCAGGCCCCGCTCCCCAGAGCATGGCTGGCGAAGGACGAGCAGTGGCGTCTTTTGCACACACACTTGCAAGCACACCCGAATGGCCTCGTGTTTAGCTCTTCTCTTCTCACCCTCTGCTCTTGGCTTCTGGCCCTGTGTGACCACCGGTAGTAGCCCGAGTGCGTTGCCTCTTCCTTTTCCTAGTGACGGTGTCCAGGCTGCTGCCGAGTCGCTGCCCCCAGCGCATGGAGCAGCGTGTTCCTGTGTGAGCCTTGGTGGCACATTTGCTAGGCGCGGGCTTGCTGGCCCTGGGATGTGCATGCGCTGTACTTCTTACTAAGTGTGAGCACTTTGCTTTCTAGAATGGCCATACCATTTTGTGCCTGAGGGTTCTGTGTTCCCCACCTTCTCAATTGTGTTTCTCACACAGTAACTGTAATTTTCTGATTTCCACAAAAGTGATGGAGATATATATCTATCTATCTATCTCACTGTGTGTTTGGTTTGGGGAGGCTTTTTTTTTTCAGTACAGGGGATTGAACCTAAGGGGCCTTTTACCTCCATTCTACATCTCTCTTCCTTTGTATTTTTTTTTTTTTTTTTGGTGGTACTGGGGTTCTTGGAGGCTCTTCTACCTCCGGGCTACACTCCCAGACCTATTTTATATTTTTGAAACAGGGTCTCTTACGCCAGCACGGCTGGCTTTGAACTTGCGCGATCCTCCTGTCTCCGCCTCCCAAGCGCGGGAATTACAAGCATGCGCCACCACGCCCAACGTATTTTTTTATTTTGAAACAGGATCTTGCTAAGTTGCTGAGGCTCTTTCTAAATTGCTAAGGCTGGCCTTGAACCTGCAATCTTCCTGTCTTAGCCTCCCAAGTCCTGGGGTTACAGATGTGTGCCACCATGCTCAGCTTCACTGTGGTTTTAACTTGCAAGCCTCTAGCAGTGAGGTTGAACATCTTCAGATATTTGTTAATCATTGAATTTTCCCTCACTGCAAACTGCCAGTTCATATTCTTGGCCTAGTTTTCTGTTTTATTTCCAGGAAGTATTTTTTTCTTTTGGTTGTAGGAATCATTTTTATGTTCTAGCCCTGCCAAGTCCTGGACAAATTCATCACTAGCCAAATGTGGCTATTAAAACTAAAATTAAATAAAAAATTTAGTTCCTTGGTTACATTACCTACATATCAAGTTTTATATATTCAGATGCTGTTTGTGGCTAGCAGATGAGATAGACAGATATAGAACATTTCCATCTCATAGAACATCCCGTTGACAGTGCTGACGTAGATGTTAGTATTTGTCTTCTTTTAACCTTATTTCATGTACCCTATGTTGAAAAATTCCAACATAACCAGATTCATTAGTCTTTCTCCTGAAATTTGTGTGTTTTGGGTTTTGTCAAAGATTTATTTACCTCCAAATCACAGATATTCTCATGCATTTTCCCTCAGTAGTTTTCTCATTTATATATTTAATCCACCGGGGACTTACCTATGTATATGGTGTGAGGTTGGGATTTAACTTAATTTTTTTTAATCTTATAAAGAATTAATTTCCCAAATATTATCTACATTTTAGTGTTTTTTTTAATTTTTTTTTATTTTTGTGGTACTGGGGCTGGAACCCAGGAGCATTCTACCTCTGAGCTACACCCTTGGCCCTAGTTTTTAGTCTTTTTATTTTGTTTATTATTTATTTATTTATTTATTTATTTATTTATTTATTTTTGGTGGTACTGGGGTTCCTGGAAGCTCTTCTACAATGCTACACTCCCAGACTATTTCATATTTTTATTTGGAAACAGGGTCTATTAAGCCAGCAAGGCTGGCTTCGAACCTGCGCAATCCTCCTGTCTCCGCCTCCCAAGCGCGGGGATTACAGGCGTGCGCCACCACACCCAGCTAGTCTTTTTATTTTTGAAACAGGATCTCACTGAGTTGTGAGGGGCCTCACTGAGTAGTTGAGGCTGTCTGCAAACCGCGATCCTCCGGTCTACGCCTCCCGAATGCCGGGACTATAAGTGTGTGTCACCATGCCCAGCATTTTAGTGCTTTTAATTGGATTTTAAAATATAGTTGGCCTGCCGGGCGTGGTGGCGCACGCTTGTAATCCCCGCGCTTGGGAGGCAGAGACAGGAGGATCACACAGGTTCGAAGCCAGCCACGCTGGTTTAGGAGACCCTGTTTCCAAAAATAAAAAAATAGGTCTGGGAGTGTAGCCCGGAGATAGAAGGGCTTCCAGGAACCCCAGTACCACCAAAAAAAAAAAAAAAAAAAAAAAATAGTTGGCCTACAAGTATCCTCCCTGTCCTTCCTGGTATTGGTTTATTGTTAGGATTATTAATACGCTATATAAAAGTAAAATCTTACTTTGTCCTAGATAAGAGATGCTGCCTATTTCTATAAGCGAAGCCAGTGCTACAAAGATGCTTTCAGATGCTTTGAGCAGATTCAGGAATTTGATCTAGCACTCAAAATGTACTGCCAAGAGGAGCTTTTTGAGGAAGCTGCTATTGCAGTAGAAAAGTAAGTGGTTTTCTTCTTTCCCACCTCCCACTACCCCCCTTGCTTCTCTTGGAAGGCAGCCTGCCCTGGGTGCTGTTATCCTGTGGCTTCTGAAGTGGCTGGACCAGGTCAGTCTCCTTCCACTTGAGTGGTGGCCTTGGGGGTGAGTCAAGAGCTCCTTGAGGGCAGGACTCTGTTTTCCACTCTTTTTTCAGCTTTGACACAGGGTCATGAGGAGAGGAGGCTGGAGGAGATGAGGATTTGTAACAAGTGTGTTTATAACGGGCTGTACTGACATCAACCAGCAGAGCTTACCAGTCTCACATGAATCCATGTACACCTGGCAAGAGAGAGGGTCATCAGTTGGATAATAAAGGGTAGACTGCTAGAATCACTAATATCTACACGGCTCCCGTGTCCCTTTCTCTTTGTCACATTCAGCTTAATCAGAGGTGTATGCCTGAAATGATTATCATGCTTCTGTGAGAGCGGAAGGTATCCGCTCTCATAAAAGCATGTTGACTTCCACTTGGCTTGAAATTGTAACTCCACTCTATTGCATTAATTAAGCACAGTAATGCCAGATTGCTTTGAAGAAGGTTTTATTGTTTATTATTTATTATTTTATTATTTATTATTATAGTTATCGTACTGGCAACTGTATACTGAGGCATTTTTAAAAATGCTCGAATGCTTGGCAAGTTTACGTCTCATTTTGTTGTATCTACATGTGAGATTTTCTTTAAATTGCTCAGTGCCGTACTTTGGGGGAAATTTCCTGTCGGCTGGGTGACAGTCAGTTGACCTTTGTACATCTCTCTTTGCAGGTATGAGGAAATGCTGAAGACCAAGACCCTTCCCATTTCCAAGCTCTCCTACTCTGCTAGTCAATTTTATTTGGAAGCTGCCGCCAAGTACCTGAGTGCAAATAAGATCAAGGAAATGATGGCCGTGCTCTCGAAGCTAGACACCGAAGACCAGCTGGTGTTCCTCAAGTCCCGGAAACGCCTGGCAGAGGCCGCGGACCTGCTGGACCGGGAAGGCCGGAGGGAAGAGGCGGCCCTGTTGATGAAGCAGCATGGCTGTCTGCTGGAGGCCGCCAGGCTCACTGCTGACAAGGACTTCCAGGCCTCCTGCCTGCTGGGGGTGGCCCGCCTCAACGTGGCCAGAGACTGTGACATCGAGCACACCAAAGCCATTCTGAGAGAAGCGCTGGATCTCTGCTATCAGACCAGCCAGCTGGCTGGCATCGCAGAGGCCCAGTTCCTGCAGGGGGTGATCCTGAAAGACTTCCAGAAGCTCAAAGATGCCTTCCTCAGGTTCGACATGCTCAACCACTCAGCCGGAGTGGTGGAAGCGCTCTACGAAGCAGCCAGCCTGTGTGAGGTCGAGCCCGAGAAGGTCCTGGCCCTGGCTCCAGGGGGCTTGGAAGTCCTGCTCAACCTGGTCAGGGCCCTCAAGAGAGTGACCAACAATGCTGAGAAGGAAATGGTCAAGTCTTGCTTTGAGTTTTTTGGAATCTCCCAGGTGGATGCCAAGTATTGCCAGATAGCTCAGAACGACCCTGGGCCCATATTAAGAATAATTTTTGACCTGGACTTGAACTTGGGAGAGAAAAAAACAAAAGAACATTTCTTGATAATGACTGACCAAGTGAAACTAGCCCTGAACAAGCACCTTTTGAACAGGCTGTGTCAGATCACGCAGAGCCTGCTCGGGATGACCTACCCGGGTGTCTGCATGAGGTTTATCGTAGGCTTAAAATGTGAAGATGAAGACTGTGAAGATTTTCACAGGCCTCTGCGGCGCTGTGAGGCCAAACTGATGGTTCAGTCAAGAATGCACCTGGTGGCAATCAATGGGTTGCTTTTGGAAGCCAAGAAAGTATTCCCTAAAATCCTGGCTGAAGAACTTGAAGAAATCGATTATATTTTGTCCACAGATATGTACGGCCTTTGCAAATCCTTACTGAGTGTCCTGTTCCCTAGGCATTTTCATCAGAGAGTGCTGTCAGAAAACCCCATGGCGTGCAAAGAGATCCTCAAGCTCAACTACAAAGCCTTCCGATCCTATAGGTTTGCCTTGAAAGAATACATACACGATCTGTTCCGAAACGAAAGGGCGCGCAGCCGGCGGGAGTCCACAGACCTGTGGCTGACCGCCATGCAGGCGCTCCTCCTCTGCTCCAGCTACCCGGAGGAGCTTGGAAAGCTGCTCCACCAGGAGGAGGACAACTACCACAGGGAACTGAAAGCCCTGGAGTCTGGAAAGGACGAGAGGGGCCGGGGCAGAGGCAGCAGGATCAAAGGAATAGAAGGGAAATTCGGCATGCTGGTGCCCAACAAGGACGATGAAGGCGTGGAGAAGACCCACCTGTGCTTCATCCGGCTGCTGGAGAATTGCATCGACCAGTTCTACGTGCACAGGAACCCGGAAGACTACAAGAGGCTCTTTTTCCGTTTCATGAACGTCCTCATCAAGAGGTGCCAAGAGCTGCTCATCCCCAGCATCAGCAACACAGTGGCCCTGTTGGAGTTCCAGTTCATCCACTGCGGGGTGGTGCTGGCCCGCCTCTGGAAGAACACCATCCTGTGCCTCCCCAAGAGCTACATCGCGCTCCTGCACTACTGGGAGTTCCTGTTCAGCAAGAAGGACAAGGAGCAGGGGGACGTGTTCTCCATCATTCAGGACTACAAGCCCAAGGATGTGAGCAGAGCCATTCAGGACTTCCGGTTCCACCTCTCCTACCTCGTCAAGGTGCTCTGTGGCTACGAGAACGTGAACTTCAACGTCCTGATCGATGCCTTCAGTGAGATTGACTGCCTGGTCTCGGGCGAGGCCGAGCGGACACTGGTGCTGAGCCTGGTGATGCTGGTGAATGCCGACGAGGTCCTGCAGCCATTCTGCAAACCTCTTCTGTACCGCCACTTCCAGGAGATCGAGACCAGGCTGCAGCTGATGAGCAGGGACTGCCCGGACCAGGTTCCCGAGCGGCTGCAGAAGGCAGTGAGGCGGGTGTTGGTGGCCGTCAACGTGAAGGCCGTGGCCGAGGCGCTGCAGGACCTGCTCTTTGAGCGGGATGAAGAGTACCTGATGGACTGCCACTGGCGCTGGGACAGCGGACACACCAAAGGGTCCGGTGTCCGTGGCCTCTGTCACGAGGAGGTCAAGCTCAACCGCTTGCTTTGTGTGGGCCCTGTGGACTACTTTGCCGAGCCCGAGTGTGACTTTGATGAGGACGAGACCGATGAGCTGGCCCTGGAGGACCGAGACTGCCTCCTGGCCGCCATCCTTTCAAAGAAGCAGCGGAAGGCCTCCATCCAACGCAAGTTGAGGAGAGCGTGCCTGGTGGTGTCTCTGTGCATCAGCTGGAGGAGGCGGGTCCAGGTGGGACGAGGCCGGGAGGAGGCCAGGGAGCCCAGAGCCGGGAACTTCAAAAAGGCCGATGTGGACCGAACCCAGTGCGACCTGTGCGGGGTGAAGTTCACCCGCAGCCCCGAGCGCTACTTCAGCCCCAGCAAGACATTCGAGGGCGTGGCCTCCGAGGCCGTGGGCCTGTCCAGGGCCGAGCTGGATGGGAAGGAGTGTCGGGAGAGGAGCAGCGAGTCCTACGAGCAGCATCTTCGCCTCGAAGGCCACCAGAGGCAGCAGAAGGCCTACCAGAGGTACTCAGAGTTCTTCCACGAGAAGGTGGATCCCGCCATTGAAGAAGGCAAACTGGTGGTGCAGGACATCGAGCAGAGCGTGTGGCTTCACAGCCACCTGGGCTACAGGGAGCACAGCCACATGCTGCAGAGGAAGATCCAGGAGCACATCAAGCGGGTCTCGGAGTTGGTGGAAGACCTCTACCGGCGCAAGGCCTGGGCTGGCGGTAAGGGTCCTGAGGTGGCCTGTGGCCCTGTGTTCTGGAGGGAGGGTGACTTGGGATGATGGGATCTTGACATGAGCGGAAACAGGAGTACAGAAGCTTTGTTCTCACATTGCAGCAAAACCTCGTTGTTTGGCCCCCCAGCCTCACTTAAAGTCTTTGGCCAGGATGGTTTCCCCAGGTGCTAAAGATAAGAGAATGGCTTGCTAACTAATTCTAGGGAGGGAGAAGGTAATAAGCCTTGAGGAGACTTGCATGCTCTCCTGGTTCATTTACTCGGGTCTTTTCCTGGGCAGGGCCCTGAGGAAGTTCTGGAAGTGCGAAGCTGCTCTCTTCTCAAGAGAGTCCCTTAGGTCACACCCGGGTGAGCCTCGAAGAATACGAATTCTCATGTGGTCTTAGAATCAGGGGTCCCCTAGCTTCATTCTTAGCTACTGCTCAGCAGCACCGAGCAGGAGTTACATAGAAAACTAGTGAAGCTGCATATTTTAAAGCCTTCTGTAATTTAGACACCCTCTCCAGTTTAAGGTTTAATACCATTGTGGACACAAGCTTCCTTGAAGCTTTGCTCTTGGCAGGCTCCACAGACAACAGTAGTGGGGTCGGCCAGCATTCAAAGAAGTTTGCAGTAGGCAGCAGGAGGCAGCTCGGTCCCTTACTCCAGAAGGCCGGGTCAGAGAGCACGGGCGCGGGCGGCGCGGGGGCGTGGCCAATGCCTGCAGCAGCCTCCTCACTGGCCCCTGTTGCTTGGCTCCTGCAGCGGAGGAGGCGATGACTCGGCTCGTCAAAACTCTGGACCTGTCGGTCCAGGATGCGCAGAAGTGGCTGACCAAAACAGAGCAACGGCTGAAGGAGGAAGGTAAGGGGCCCTTCAGTCTACCGCCAGGCAGCTCTTCAGGTCCTCTGGTGCTTGGTACTGCTGGCTCCCAGGGGAACGTGAAGTGGGGCGCCAGTGCTCTCACAGTGGCCTGTTGTCTAGGAGCGTCTGCCAGTGTACCCACGTGTCTCCCTGTGATTGTGAGCGCCATCATTCTGGGCTCATGTGAGTTGCCACAAAGCCCTTTGCTGCACAGGAGGCTCAGTCACTGCACATACAGTGGCTCCCAAGACCAAGCATCCCAGAGCGATGCCTTGATAGATGTTTGCCTGTAGCTGGGTGTGGTGGCACACACCTGTAATCTCAGCACCTGGGAGGCTGAGACAGGAGGATCACTGGTTTAAGGCTAGCCTCAGCATCTTAGGCCCTCTGCGACATAGTGAGACTGTGTTTCAAAATAAAAAAACACATAGGGCTGGGGGTGCGGCTCGGAGCTAGAATGCTCCTGCATTCCATCCCTAGTGCCACGCACGAAGTTTGCGTGTGCCAGTCCTTCATCTAAGTCAGTGGATATTTCCTGAGTGTATAGTGTGTATCGGCCCTGTTATGGGCCTGAGAATATGCTGTGAACAAAACACACAGAATCTCTGGGGAAGCTGCAGGCGCCTTCCTAGAGAGGCTGCAGCTGGTGTGGAGTGAGTCACATTCTTGGTTGCAGTAAGAATTTTCCTGCCAAGTTCTGTGGTCCAGAAGGACTCCGTCTCGCCCTCTTCCCCAATGCCTGGCCCTCCAACTCGACCACATTTGCTTTTCCTCTGAGTATTCCACGATCCTTGGGTGCCCTCTGAGGCCTAATCTAGATGCTCCTGGAAAATCCGGACCCTGGAGCTGGGAGAATTCGAAGGAACCTGGTGCAAATTTCTGTGCCAATAAAAATCCTGAGCATATAGTCCTTCTGGGGACTATGGTTCTGTGATTATTTCAAAGAAAGTAATTAGTATGCCAACCCAGGAATATGGTCAAATCTAGGTTTTGTTCATTTTGTCATTTAAAGGGCCCCTAAAGTAAGGCCAGAGAAACCAGCCTGAAAGAATTAAATCCTGGAGAAAGGTGTTCACTTTGGCTCTTCGTGGGCGGCAATACCAGAACTCAAAGGAAAATTGTCTGGCGCCCTGGATGGAAAGGTTTATTGCTTTAGTCTAAAACACTGATTACAAGGCCGGGCATGGTGGCGCACGCTTGTAATCCCCGCGCTTGGGAGGCTGAGACAGGAGGATCGCGCAGGTTCAAAACCAGCCTCAGCTACTTAATGAGGCCCTCAGCAACTTAGTGAGACCCTGTTTCCAAATAAAATATAAAATAGCCCGGAGGTAGAAAGCCTCTGGGTTCTACCCCCCTTACCACCAAAAAAAAAAAAAAAAAAAAAAAAACACTGATTACAGAAACACTAGGTTTTTGTTTTTTTTTTTTTGAAGATTTAAAGAAGTTTATTAAAAAGATAGAAATACAGAAGATAGTTACAGCCCCATGCCATGCTTGAATGGCATGGGGGGTGGTTCGAGTGATGCCCACCAGCGCTAGGTTTAGTAGGATGTTGCACTTTACAGTGGAATGGGGACAAATCACCTCCGCTCTCTCTTTCTGGGTTTTGCTTCTCACTAGGTATTGTTCAGGAGGATGATTATGAGACTGAAGTGGAAGATTTTGGTGAACTCCGTCCTAGAAGACGCTCGCGAAAATGTGGAAAGCAAAGAAAATACTAGGTCCTCAAGAGCCTCCGGAAGAGTCCATCCTGTCTTAGAATTTGGAGTCAGAGGCAGAAGAGACAACGAATATAAGTTAGCATTAAGACGCAAAGCCCAGGGTGGTCCAGTGGCGCCTTGCTTTTCCTTCCTGTTGTTTCTCTCAGAGGAGCTGAGGATCTGATTGTTGCCTGGCCTGCAGGGCCTCGTGGTCTCCACGTTGCAGTCTAGCGGTGTTAGGCCCCTGCAGCAAGCTCAGGTTGGAGGAGTCTTAGCTGAAGGGAAGGTTGGCACTCCTCCAAAGCCCCCAGGTACCTTGCTCGTGACATCCTGGCAGTCAGTAGCAAGCGACGGGCATTTAAAATGGACACCCGTACCTCAGAGGTGCCTCTGCTCCAGGCCAGGAAATCCCTCTGTGGACCCCCCCTGCCATACTGCTGCCACTGTAGTTCAAGAGCTGAGTGTGCCCAGGGTCCACATGGCCCCACCAGCACCCCGAGCCCAGGCCGCACTCTGGTTATTTCGAGCCCGCTTGTAGCGTAGTTTCTTCCGTTATATCTCTTAGCCTTTCCTCTCGGCAGCAATTTTTCTGCCCTCCTTCCCTCCATTTTTTTGGTGACCATTCTCAGCTTCCTGTGCAAGTCACGGTTAGACTACCTCAGAATGTAGTCAAGAATCCACCCAGCATCCTTCGGACATTCCTTCTTGGACATTCCTCCTGGGGATGTCGCCAGGGCTCTCCTGGCCTGCGTCTCTGAGGTGGCCCCAAGGTTCCCTTGGCTAAGGCGCAGGCATCCCCAAAAGAATTGTCTGCAGCCATACACTAGGCTTCTCGGTTCCCCGGCAGGTTTGCCACCAAAGCTTGGGTTGAGGTTTTGATGCAGTTCTGCGCGCAGAGCTCAGCACTGTGGGGCAGCGGTCTGCAGAGCTGTGGGCGAGGGACACGTGGGCTGAGGGAGCCAGCCTTCCAGGGCCAATTCTTCAGGACTTGGCTTTGAATCACTGTCATGTGGCTGGTAGGCCCGGGCAAGGGCTCATGGGTGGGCCTGTCCGCAGGAGGCCAGTGTTGCCCACTGCTGAGCGGGCGGCCACCATGCCCGTCTGGGAAGCCTTTGCCCCGGTGGCCCTGGCAGCCCCGCCTCCTGCCGCCCCACTGACCCCCATTTGCTGCTGCTTTTGCTGCTCATTGTTTCCTGCCATTGTCTTTCCAAATGACTCTTTCCTTGAATGTTTATGTTCCTGATTTGTATTAGGTTATGTTTCTAAAATTTATTCCAGGTGTTTTTTTTTTATAAACTTTACTTGCCAGAGAAAAAAATATCAATCAAATCTTGCTGTATTATCACATTTTTATAAAGTTGGATCATTTCTCTTACCTGCTGCTGTCCTGTGGTTTATTTCCATTTTCCACCAAGAGACAGAGGGCCAGTTTGGGAGCTAGTGCCTTTGGCTCAGCTGGCGCTGCTGGCCAGGCAGATGCTTTCTGTGTCTGCTGAAGGCAGAAGCCCAGGGCCAGAGGACTCCAGCCCACGCGGGCCACATCTGGAATGTTGCCACAAGCCACCCTCCATCCCTTCTGGTCACATTCTTTCCAGTCTGCGCCCTTCACATGGTGGAGCAGTCATACCCCAGGTGCTGCCCACGTGGGTAGAGCCCTCTTGATGTCTCAGCCCAGCTACCAGCAAACGTGGCCAAGTCCCTGCCCCTGGCTGATGCCAAGTGCAGCAAAACCAGCTGAGTCTGCCCTATTTTCTGACCTCCCAAATCATGAGAATTAGTAAATAATTACTGTTATAAGCTACCAAGAGTTTGTTATACAGTAACCAAAATGAAGGCGGACTGTTATAGTTAAGTATAAAACGGCCCCTAAATAGCTCAATTATTAATCTTCACAGTTGATATAATTGAGTCATGAGGGTTGTAATCCCAGAAGAGGATAAATCCATTGTAAAGAGCTGACCTGGTGGTGTCCGGTAGGGAGAGACTGGAGGAGGTGGTCCTGGGCTGTGGCCTTGGGCTCCTCCTCCCTGTCTCGCACTCTCGCTTCTGGCCTCCATGATGTGAGTAGCAGCACAGCCCGTGTGCTATCCTTCCTGCTGCCACGCCCTGAAATCCCTGGGTCCCGGCCTCATATGGACTGAACCTGAAGAAAAATCTTCTTTCTTCTAAGTTACATGGTCACTCTTTAGATTATAGCTACAAGTATGCTAACTGGAATGCCTACTAAGTACTGTTGGGTACTGTGATTTTGGAATCTTAGGACAATTCTCTCAAACACAGAGTGAGAACGGCCAAGTCTTCCATGTGGAAGGCGGAGTGTGGGTTAGGCTGGTGAGCTGGTGGGGGGCAGAGCAGAACTCCCTCTTGGGGGCCAGGTATTGCACGCTCTGCCTTTGGAAGGAAAGGGCTTCTCCCACTTCTTTCCTTGCCTGGTGGGGATCCTAGCACCATATTATGTAGGACCCTAGTGCACTGTGGGGTTTCTAGAACCTGCCCTTGGAACCAAGTATTTGCTATCTTGGCAACCAGCAGCCAGGAGGAGCAGGAGAAGCAGGCTGTTACAGGTTTCTTTTCACTCAGCTCCTGGGTCCTGGTTCCCCCAGGCCACTGGCAGCTAACACTGCCTGCTATCACATAACGGCAGACCTGCCCTTGACATTTGTGGGGTGAGGGTTAAGAATAGAAAATAGAGATTTTTCCTCTACCCCTTCCTTTGCTTCACCCCACACCCTGAAAGAGCTCCCTTGCACGTGTGTAGACATTGTAGCTATAGATACCAAAACATATCCCCTGATGGCACCCTCTTCCCTTCCCCAAATAGTCAACCTTGGACCCAGGACATCAAAGGGCTATTAAGGCAGGGAGCTCCTGGGGATTGGGATGTGATTGGAATGGCATCTTGGGTATGAACTCTATTTGTAGGTTTGGGGCACAATATTTAGCTAACAACATGGTGTTGTACCTTTCTTCTTGGTCATGTCTCCTATAGGGTTCCTGTTGGACAGACATCTAACATTCTTGGATTCTCCAGCGACCCAATGAAACTTCAGTGCCCAACCTTTCTCTCTCTTCCTCCACCACTCCCTCCAAATAAAGTAAATTCTCCCTGGCCTTCCCTAGCAGGCTGACACTGGTTCTGGGATCGATACAATTTTATGGTTAGAAGTTTGTATTCTTGGGGTCATCCTCAAGTTCATGAAGCAGAGGCTGGATAAATCGGTGTAGAAGGTAACTACTCTCCTTTCTGTCACAAATATAGTTCCTAGGCAACTGAGACTGGCTTCACCTGACCTCGTCGCTCTTGCTTGTAAAACAGAAGACCAGGCAGATGGAAAAGGAGCCGCCTTCCCACCCAACAACCCCGTCGCGGTCCAGAGGTTAGGAATTCATCGCAGACCTCTCTGTTTAACCTGAAAGCCTTTCCTTCCTTGTTGCAGTGGAGAAACCCGGCCTGCCAACAACATTAGACAGCTGAGCTTCACTTCCACCCACCACCCAGTGAAATGTGTTTCCTGCTGAGGAAGGAGGGGTGTGGCCACAAGCTAGGTACCGCGCGTGCCTGAGGTGGGCTGTGCGTGAGGATCCCATCTCCTGGTGCTGAAGCTGCTCAAAAGTCTGTGTTCTGGGCCTAAGACACCTGTGTCTCACCCTTCCCATTGGTGATGTGCCATGGTTATCTGAGAGGACTTTTGTGGGAGCTGGGTCACCACAGAACCTTTGTGCTGTGTGTGTGTGTGTGTGTGTGTGTGTGTGTGTTATAGGGGATTAAGCCAGGGGCATGTTTCCTCTGATTTGTACCCCAGCTCTTATTTTTAGGATTTTTTTTTTTTTTTGTGGTACTGGGGTTTCTGGAAGCCCTTCTACCTCCGGGCTACACTCCCAGACCTATTTTTACATTTTTATTTGGAAACAGGGTCTCCTACACCAGCGCGCGCGGCTGGCTTTGAACCTGCGCGATCCTCCTGTCTCTGCCTCCCAAGCGCGGGGATTACAAGCGTGCGCCACCACGCCCGGCTATTTTTAGGATTTTTGAAAACAGGGTCTCACTAGGTTACCGAGAGTCTTACTACATGGCTGAGGCTGATCTTGAACCTGTGATCCTCCTGTCTCAGCCTCTCAAATAGTAGGATACAGGCATGTGCCACCATGCCTGGATACCATGGTATCCTTGAAGTGACACCTAAGATTAAAAATTGTCATTATCTTTTTTTTTGGTAGTTGGGGGTCCTAAAGGAATTCTACCCCTGAGCTATACTCACAGACCTCTTTTTAAATTTTTTTTTAAATTTTGAAACAGCATCTTGATAAGTTGCTTAGAGTCTGTGCTAAGTTGCCAAAGCTAGCCTCAAACCTGTGATCTTCCTGTCTCAGCCTCTCTAGTACTGGGATTACAGATGCATGAAAACCAGGCCCAGCAAATTGACCTTCTTATATAGACTGTGAATTTAGACACTTTGTTGAAAGTCTCTGAGCCCACTTGGGAATTGAGAAAATGAAAATAATGACAGAAGCTGGTGGTCGTGATGGCATCCCCTCGCTTTTCTCCCTCTGTACCAGATGGATGAATATTTCAAGGAGAGATTTGTTTCCTAGGTGGAGAAGGGTGGTCTCAGCAACGAGGAGACAAAGCTTTGGGACGAAGCTGCGTCAGCTTTTCCTGTGCCCTTTTAAAAAGCAGGTGGGGACATTTTTTAATGGGCTTTGTTCCCAAGGACCCAGGCTTCTTTAGAGACTGAGGCTATTTTTAACTCCAGTTTGAGTGTTTCTGCAGGACAGCTGTTTTGGGGAAGTATGTAGGCCAGTCTGTGATTTGGGGAGTCATCACTTCTAAGGTTAGGGAGTGGGATGGGGGACGAGAACTAGAATAACTCTGGAACTTCTGGAGACACCCGCAGAGGGCCCCACTACCCTGAAGAAGGCTGCGGCTCAGACTTTACGGCCCTCAAGTGTCTGCACGAGGCGGCGCAGACCAACATTCTTTTGTTGAGCTTCAAGTCGTGTGTGTCCTCTTTTCCCATATGCTATTACCCAGTCAGAGTGGAGAAAAAATTGACAGTGTTCCTGTGGGAGAGGTTGTGGAATGAGGGTCTTCTCATGGCTGCGATGGGAACCCAAGCCAGCCCAGACTGGAGAGCATGCTGGCAACAGCCATCATAACTGAAAGTGGACTTGCCTTTGGACCCAGCATTCTTTCTGTTTTTTTATTTTAAAAATTATTATTATTGTTGTTGTTGTTGTTGTTTTGTGTCACTGGGGATTGAATCTTGGAGCATTCTATCACTGAGCTACAGCCCCAGCCTTATTTTACGGTTTATTTATTTATTTAATTTATTATTACTATTATTATTATTATTATTTATTATTATTATTATTTGCAGTACTGGGGATGGAACCCAGGGGCCTTCTCCCAGCCCTATGTTTTCTTTATTTTGAAACAGGGACTCACTGAATTGTGGAGGTCCTCACTAAGTAGCTAAGGCTGTCTGCAAACCGTGATCCTCCTGTCTCAGCCTCCCGAATGCTGGGATTACAAGTGTGCACCACCATGGCCTGGCTTTGCTGTTTTAACTTAAAACAAGGTCTTGCAGCCAGGTGTGTTGGCACAAACTTGTAATCCTAGTGCCTAGGAGGCTGAGACAGAAGGATCATGGTTCCCGGCCAGCCTCAGCTACTTAGTGAGGCCCTTTGCAACTCACTGAGACCTTGTTTCAAAATAAAGAATAAATAAAAATAGGGCTGGGGGTGTAGCTCATAGGTAGAAAGCCCCTGCATTCCATCTCCAGTACTGCAAAAAGCAGTAAGTAAGTAAGTAAATAAATAAATAAATAAATAAATAAATAAATAAATAACAAAGTCTTGCTATGTTAACATACACTGGCCTTCAACCCACGATTCTCCTGCCTCAGCCTCCCAAGTACTAGGATTATAGGCATACATGTCTGGCTTATTTTTATTTGTGATGAAATACAAGTAACAGAAAATTTGTTATCCACATTGTGGTGCAACAAGCCCCTAAAGCTCTTCTGTCTGTCACAACCAAAACTCCACCCACTGGCCACTGACCTCCAAGTCACCATACCTCCCACCTCACAGTCCCTGGCGACCACCCGGATACTTTCTGCCTCTGTGAATCTGGCTAGGCTAGCTAGTCATACGAGTGGAATCGTCCAGCGTTTGCTCTTTTGTGCCTGGCTGATTTCACTTAGCAAGCCTGCAAGCTTCATCCATGTTGTAGACATCCCAGCATGCACTACAACACAGATCAACCATGAAGACGTGCTGATTGAAGTCAGCCAGGCACAAGGGAGGGACACACAGCAAATGCTTTGTGCATGAATCTGTCACTCTGAGCCTCACCGCGACCTACAATTCCAGTGCTCCAATAAAAAACCTAAAAGATAAGCCGTAGACAAGAATAAAAACATTTACATAAAAATCAATTAAAAATAGCCGGGCGTGGTGGGCACGCTTGTAATCCCAGCACTTGGGAGGCTGAGACAGGAGGACCGTGGTTCGCGGACAGCCTCAGCTACTTAGGCCCTCTGCAACTCAGTGAGACCCGGTTTCAAAATAAAGAATCAAAAATAGGGCAGGGGGTATAGCTAGGAGGTCGAATGCCCCTGGGTTCCTTCCCCAGACCCGCAAAAAAAAAAAAAAAAAAAGAACATAATGATGTCATTTGTGGGGAAAAGGATGGAACTGGAAAACGTTATGCTAAGAGAGATTAGTCAGTCACAAAAGTCAGAACTCAGACCCTCTCCCTGAGATGTGGAGGCTAGGGAGAAAAAGGGCCATAGGAGGAACTCTAGCCGAAGAAGGAGAAACCGGAGGTGAGCAAACACGGCGACCTGAGGGGCATGGGAGGAGGAGGAAGAGGGGAATTCTCTAATGTACCTGAGGTACATTCACAAACATATCAGAGCTAATCTCAACCGAACATGAGAAGGAAGGAGGGGTGGGGAGCGAGGTGGGAATTGGGGAAGGTGAATGTGTGACGTGTGTGTGTATGCCGTGGTCCATGCAGTAACTTTGAACTGTATGGAAATGCTGCGGAAGTTTTCTGACGTCAGGAACATTTTTCTTCCATCTTTTATCCCATCCATTTCTTCCTCCCTTCAGTGTTCCTTCAAGTTACTGGGATCCTTTGGCTATTTTGGCCCTAGCCTCGCAGGTATGAATTTGAAACAGAAGCCCCCAACCCAGGCAGCTGTGACGACCTGTCAGCTGCAGGCTGGGCTGCTCACAAAGTCCATGGTCCTGGGTAGGCGCCCGGTGGTGCGCCCAGTGCCGGGAATTCCTTCCCACTGGTCTTGATGGCTCTGGAGGGACCCATGGGACAGCACAGAGCCCAGTTACCTCCAAGGAAGGGCAAGAACGTTCGTGTGGAACGATCCTGATTTCTTAGGGTGCAGATCAGGTCGGTGGATTTTTCAACTTTATTCAGAGCTTTCTGTTCCCTCGAGCCAAGGCTGTGCCGTGTCAGGACAGCTGGATGGAAAGCAGACTACCGAGTCTGTTCTCCTGGGACTTTGTGCCCGGTGCCAACACTAGTGTTCTTGGATCCAACCACAAGACTGCGGGTGCTCCTAGATCGTCAGCTCTCAGCTCTGTACGAACCCACATGAGGATAGGGTTTCCAGGGAGATCTGGGCTGGCAACGGTGGCAGTGGCACTTTCCTGGGGGAATTCTAAGCTGCCTTCTAGCCAGGGCTTTCAAATAAAAATTTTAAAGCAGTAAGAATCCTGCTAGGATAAGAGTAGATTCTGGAGATGCCAGGCTGTCAGGCTGTGTGTCCTGGAGGAGGCAGAATGTGGTCTGGGTCCCAGGGGTGTAGCCTGTGAAGTGGGCAAGACCCTCGTATGTCTACATACGTGTTGGTACCTGTCTGTGTGTGCGTATGCATGTTGCATGTGTGTGGTGGGACACAGGCCTGGAGGGAGAGGGCACATATGGCAGAATGTCTCATCCCTTCTGTTCTCTCTCTCTGCATCTCATTTAAAGAGGAAAAAAAATTGTGCAGGCTGCCTGGGGGTGTCCAGGTGGGATTAAACCTACTGCAGATTAGTCCAAGTAAACCGAAATATGAAAATATATCTGAGGAGTCTTTGCCAAGGGACAAATACTGTTTTGTCTACCCTTAGTGCAGAAGGTATTTTTAAAAAAAAGTGGGATCCTGCAGTCTGCAAGGATCTAAAAATCCTCTTGCCATCCTAGCACTGACGGGCGTAGGTGTGTGGGGGTGGAGGGGTGCAGGGCGGGGCTGCCTGCTTGGCATAAGGGGAAGGGGGTCTAAGGCCTTCTTGCTAAGGCTGTCCCACCAGTTACCCTGGTTTGCTACCATGAAGGAAGTGCTGTGGACTGGCTGACTTCAGCCACAGAGATTCATTTTCTTTGGTTTATGGAGGCTGAAAGTCCAAGATCAAGGTGGCCGCAGGTTTGGTGGCTCAAGCGGCGCCTCTCCTGGGCTGGCAGATGTCGTTTCCTTGTGTCTTCACAGTCTTAGTGCATCTCGGGGCCCTAACATCCTCTTACAAGGACAACGGTTAGAATGAATTAGGCCCATCCCAATGATTTCATTTTAGCTTAATTCCATTTTTAAAAGTTCTATCTCCAAATGTAGTGGCATGGGCTTAGGAGTTCAACACATGAATTTCAGGAGAGAGGGGGAGCGGTACTGTAATAGTTTGGACTTGGAATGTCCCTGTGAGCGCTCATGGAAACTAAACAGCCATGTTGAAAGTGAAGCTTGATTCCCAAAGAAAGGTCCCTGGCGGTGTGGCCTTGAGGATTATGTATAGTTTGTCATTCCCTTGCTCTCTCTCTTGATTCTGGCCTCCATGATATAAGAGCAGAGCCCACCCTCTCTTTCTCTTTCTCTTTCTCTCTCTCTCTCCTTCCTGCCACCAAGCTCTGAGCTCCACAGACCCGGCCTGACATACACTGAATTCTGAAATCTCCAAAATGGGGAGCAAATAAATCTTCCTCTTGTTTTGGATTACAACAGTGAGACCGCTGACCAAGCAGGAACCACTTCTGTTCATAACACGGGGCAAAGGCATCAGCTCTTCCTAGGGAGACTTGAGGAAGAGTGGGTGATGGTTGCTGACTTGTCCATCGGAGACCCAAGCCTGTGGTGGTGAAGTTTGGGGCAAGCGAAGGGGACCAGAGGATAGATGCCACCTTGGTGTATAGAATGGTGCAGGCGCCCTGGGGCTGGGCCGGCTGCCTGGCGAAGGGGAGTGGGGGGCTGCTCATGGAGCGCTGTCTTCTGTCTTCGTCTTCCTCTCGTCCTTTCTGATCCTCCTTCCGGCACATCTCTGCCGCCCTTCTGGTCTCAGCTCCTCACAGTGCTCAGGATCTCACAACTGAGTCTAGCTGCTCACCACCTCTTCCAAGGACCTGCGGGGCTTCTGCACCCTGGGGCCTTGCTGCACACTAAACTCTGCCTGCCCCCAACATGTTTTCCCCATGGATGGTGTTTGCTTTCTGGCTTCTCAATTCTTATTTAGGGTCACCTTCGTCTTGGCCAAAAGACTCAGGAGGAGCTGTTTGCATCCCTCCACAGTGGCTGTTTCCTGCCACTCCTACCCCTGTGCCTACTCTTGCAGCCATTAGTAGGCACCAAGAGCTCTCTGGAGTCTGCGGGAATGACTGTCCACCCCTGTTTTTTGGCCTTGGCTAAATCCTAAACCATTGCCCAGGCTGAGCAGTTGCTCAGTTCTAACCATCACCCATGCAAACATTGATAGGGCGTTATTATATTTGACCTCCTTTTATGGACTGAAAGCCAGCTGGGTGCTGGGGACAGAGACACGGTAGGAGGTAGCAGGCCTGGCACGCAGGATGTGCATGCACGGCCCGCCCTCTACCTGACTCAGGGCTCCTCCCCTCACTGTCTGGACCCTGGCACCCACCTCCCAGGCTGCCTGGCTTCTCATCACTTGTGTCTCAGACACAGCTGCCTGCTTCTTAAATCTCAGTAGGACTGTACCACTCTGTTGCTCAGAGAAGAGGGCGTCCCGGGGCAGCGCCGGCCTGTCAAGCGCTCTCCAGCTCACTTGCCCAGCGGCCTCATCTCTCATTTCGCCTCCTTTGCCTTCAAGGAGCCGAGGTTCCAGTTTTCTCTTGGCCTGTCAGGACTGCATTTCCCAGCGTTGGCACCACCGTCCAATGCTAGTGTCTGCCTGGAAGTCCCTTGCCCACCTGGATTCACCTGCAGAAACCCTTTCCTTTTTTTCTCTTCTCCCACACCACCTCCAGGAAGCTGTCCTAATCCCCACGTATAAAGGAGCCTCTTTCTGAGGTGGGGCAGATGCTCTGCTCCTCTCTGTGTGTCCCCAGGCCTCCGTCGCAGAGCTTTTGAGCGGAAGATGAAAGAGGGCACATCTACCTCCTGTCAGCCTCACTGACCAACACAGCGGGCACTGTCTATTTAATTTAAATTAATCTAGCTGTGCCACTCCTGGACATCATTCCAAAGCGACTGAACTCAGAGAGTTACAGTAAGGTGTGCATATCTACGTTCACCGCAGCACAATTCACCATAGCAATGGAACCAACCCAGGTATCCATCAACAGATGGATGGACGGCAAAATTGTGGGATATACACACCACGGCATTCTGCTCAGCAATAAAGGCAAATGCAATTATGTCATTTGCAGGAACATGGAAGGATCTGGAGACCGTGATGTTAAGTGAGATGAGTGAAGTGTGAAGTGTGTGTGGCCAGTCGTTGCCACAGTGAAGTGTGTGTGGCCAGTCGTTGCTATATTGGGCAGCACCGGGGGAGAACATGGGGCATTGTCATTGCCTCCGAAGGTTCTGTTGGGCAGCACTATCTGGACACAGAGCTCCTGTAGCCTATCCTGTCATTAAGTATAGAACTGCCCCATAGGCAGTGCTCAGCCAGTATTTGCTGAATTGAATTAGAGGAAGCAGAACTGGAGGCCTATTGCAAAAGAAGCACACTTGAGCCAGGCGTGGTGGTGCACGCTTATAATCCCAGTACTTCAGAGGCTGAGACAGGAGGATCGCAGTTCACAGACAGCCTCAGCTACTACTTAGTGAGGCCCTTTGCAACTCAGTGAGACCCTGTTTCAAAATAAAGAATAAAAAATAGAGCTGGGGATGTAGCTTGGAGGTGGAATGTCCCTGGATTCCATCCCCAGTACCACAAAAAAATAAAAAATAAAAAATATATAAGCATACTTGTCATCTCAGCTACTCAGGAGGCTGAGGCAGGAGGATGACAAATTTAAGGCCAGCCTGGGCAACTTAGTGAGACCCTGTCTCAAAATAAAAAGGATCAAGAATCTAGTGTAGACTTCTGGGAAGATGGCGACCGAGAAAAGTGGGGCTTAAGAGTCCCGCTAACAACCAATCTCCATTACCACAAAAAGAGCGCCTTTCATAGCCAGAAAACACCATCACCAGAAAAACAAAAAAAACCACCAGGCTCCAGAGAGAAAGCGGACTGAGAACAGAACTCAGGGCCACAGAGGAGACACACGCGCCCGAGGACGCGGCAGCAGCGCCATACTGCCGGCGGCAGCGGCGAACTCAATGGACGGCTACAGCAAGCCAGGTGAGCCGCTGCGGAACAGCCAGGCGGGATCTTTCGGCGCAGACAGCATTTAAAGCTCCCAGTGGCTGAGCTCAGCACACGCTACAGGGATTCAGAGTGGAAATCAAAACCAGAGAAGAAAAAATACGCCAGCATGATGGCCGAGGGCGTGGCAGAGGCGCCATATTGCCACCGGCAGTGGCAGCAGCAGTGAATTCACCGAGTCCAGTACAGCTACATCTGCGTACTCAAGAACAGTGAGTCAAATTGCGGGCTACAGAGGAGAAATCGCAGTATTGTGCCTCCTGGGACTTGACCCAGTGAGGGAGTGGTGGTGGCAGAGATATCACACCATAGGAGAATGTGCAACCTGGCACCCCCCATAGTTTAAAGCAGCCTCTATCGACTCCCTGGGTCGGAGACTCTGTGATACAACCCAGTAAAGGAGTAGTGGGGTCTGAGATAATACAGACTCGAGATCCAGAGCACCTTAAGTGAAGCCATAGTGACCCAAGGGAAGAACCCAGAGAAGGCACAAACTTCCGAAATCATGGGAAAGAGGAATAACAATGGAGCAATGAATGCCCACAACCCCACAACATCAGAACCTGATAAAACAGAAAATCAGAGATTTCTAGAAGATCAAATCAGGAAAATAACTGTAGAAATAATAGAGGTGCTTCGAAAAGAACTCAGAGAGAGCCAAAAAGAGATAAAGGATGCAATTAATGAAGTAAAGGCCTCAATTCAAAGCACAAACAACCGATTAGACCACATAGAGAACAGAATCTCGCTCTTAGAAGATGAGCAATCCAAAAATGAATGCATAGTTTCTAATCTAGAAAAAAATATCCAACAGCAGGAATCTGACATTGAAGAAATATGGGCCCATCTTAAGAGAGCTAACCTAAGAATAATTGGAATAGAGGAGGGAAAAGAAAGTGATACCAAAGGGATCAACAATCTCTTCAAGGAAGTAATAGCAGAAAATTTTCCAAATATAGAGCAAGAGGTTGATACACAGATCCAGGAAACTTATAGAACTCCCTTTAGACAGGATCCGAGAAGAGGATCCCCACGCCATATAATTGTCAAAATGACCAATGTGGAAGCCAAGCAGAGAATCTTAAAGGCAACAAAAACAAAGGGCCAAGTGACATTCAGAGGCAAACCAATTAGAATCACTCCAGACTTCCCAAACCAAGTCATGAGAGCCAGAAGGGCTTGGAGTAACTTATTCCAAACTCTGAAAGAAAACAACTTCCAGCCAAAAATTTCCTATCCAGCAAAACTTTCTATCAAATTAGATGGAGAAATAAGAAGCTTCCATGACAAACAGAAACTGAAGGAATTTATGTCTTCAAAACCAGCGCTAGAGAAAATACTCAAAGAGATTAACTACAAAGAAGAAATAGGTAACACTCACCAGAACCAGAGAAACAAGAGTTTCCATCCAACAGACAACTAAGATTGGTTATCTGTGGAGATTCATTATTTATGTTAGTCTTTTACCTATCTCTAAGTTGTATTGTTTGCCTTTATTGTTGTTAATTTTTAGGATTTCTAGTTGGAATATTAATATACCTTCAGATATAGCATTTGGAAATATTTTATCCAATTCTATTAGTAACTTTTAACTCTGTTTACATTGTCTTTGGATATACAATATTTTCTTTTATTTTTTAAGGAGTTTGTATATTCTTCTGTTGCCTGTGCCATTGAAATCATATCTGAGAAATCACTGTCAATTTCAATGTTGTGAGGTTTTATGACCCAGATTTTCTCCTAAAAGTTTATAGTCTTAAGATTTATATTTAGGTCTTTTATCTATTTTGAGTTAATACTTGTATATGGGATTAGGTAAAGGTCCAATTTTATTCTTTTCCATGTAATTATTATTTTTCAACAATATTTAGTTAAAAGATTATTATTTCCACCACCAAATGTTCGTGGAAACCTTGTCAAAAATAACTTGACAATATAGGGAAGAATTTAGCTCTAGGCTTGTATTTAACTCCAATGGTCTATATATCTGCCTTTAGAACAGTACTACACTGTTTCAATTATTGTAGCTTTATATGGTTTGAAATCAGAAAATATATATCTTCTAGCTTTGTTCTTTTTCAAGATCATTTTGGGTATCTAGAATTCATATTCCATATTAGGATAGATTTTTTTCTGAAAAATAAATATATAAATATATGATAGTTTCATCTAAAAAACAGAAAAAAAATATGCTCTAGTAAGAAAGAAAGCAAAAAGAAATATTGAAATGCTATCTTTAAATCATCAACGCTTGGTATCAGACAAATGAAACTGTTATGTGAGATTATCATTTTTAATTTTGGATAAATTGCTATAATACTAGATGTCAACCACTAAGCCAAGCATGGGAAGGAGGGATGGGGAGAGAATGGGGTGGGGATCGGGTGGGGGCTGACTGGGCGATGTGTGCATGTATGTCTACAAAAGTTTGTATCCCACTATGATGTATGAATACAGTGCACCAATAAAATAAAATTTAAAAAAAAAAAAAAAAAAAGAATCTAGTGTAATGGCAGAGCATTTGCCTAGCACAGGCGACGTACTAAGTTCCCCAGTACCACTCCCGCACGCAAGGAAAAAGAGGGAAGAAAAGTCTTTGGGGCCCCCGATCCAGCTCTGCAGACTTGCAAGATGAACTTGCAGCTGACCCCAAGGGCAGAAGGCAGGGGAGATAGGAAGGAACGGCCAGGGGCGGAGCACCTGCTACTCGCTCTGCCTGGTCGACAGCGCAGAAGCTGGATGGGGCTGGTGGGGTGTGTGGGGTGCAGACAGTTGCTATTCTAGACACAGTTTCTCGTCTAGATGAGACACGTTTTTGGCTCACAGCTTCACACAGAACCAGGGCCAAGAGTGGGCGCAGCAAGCCTGTCACAGCGCTTGGGTACTGCCTCCTTAGTTCTTGGTCCCCCTGAGCTCCTCTGCCCTGCCCGGACCCAGGTGGCTCACCGAGGGGCCAGGGCACCAAAGGGAAAGCAAAGGCGAGCAGTGTGTGTGTGTGTGTGTGTGTGTGTGTGTGTGTGTGTGTGTGTGCGCGCGTGTGTGTAGGGAATAGCTGAGCTGGGCGCCTGGCCTTTTCCCAGCCCAAATCTGGGGCCGTGTGTCAGCCGTAGCTTCACGCAGAGGCAGCCCCCTTGCAGAGCAAGAGCAAGCTGGTCTCTCTGGGAACCCAGTGTGCAGGTTCTGCCTGGAGAGTGGAAGGGTCTGGGTTCTGGGGGCTCAAATCAAGAGTGGATCCTCTTCCCCTTCCAACTCTGTTCCCTTCCCCGTGGATGCTCCTGGGAATTAACCTTGCGTTAATTAACTGCTGCCTAGTTCTGGTCAAAGAATTGGAACTTGGTTCCCATTCCTGTAGAAATGCTCCTGAGGGGCTGGGGATGTAGCTCAATGGTAGAGTAACTTGCCTTGAATGTTGGAGGCCCTGGGTTCAGTTCCCTAGTACTGCAGATAAATGAGGAGAGAGTCCAGTAAAACGGTGGAAGGGGATTAAGAGAAGGAAGGGGGGCACGAGACAGGATATTTGATGAAGGAAACAGGTTAATGCTATGTATATATAAATTACCAACACCAATCTCAATAACATGTGCAGGGCGGGGAGGGAGCCCAGTTCCCTCAATGGATTTTTAAAAATCACAATAATTAAGAGTAACAGATTCATCTTTTTCTGATTAATTGGCGGCTATTTAGTACATATCTTATACAATAAATTTCACAAGACCGCAGGGACAGTGACCGGAGTTTAGTTTTATTTAATACTATCCTGATCAAGCTCTGAGGCCCTGGATAGAGGCTGGTCAGCTCCCCTTCTTGAGGGGCCAAGACATACACATCCCCAAATACTTAAGACTGCAGACAATGCCCATGCACCTTCTCCGGCCCATACCTCTTCCTTGCTCTCCTTCCAGGTCCTGTGGCGTGAGACCATCCAGGTATTCAGCTGCTCTGGGTCAGAGCATTCCTACCTAGCAGAAGTGGGCTTTCATCACCAGTGCTCCCGGTGCTTGCCTGGGTTGCCTGGGGCATGGCTGTGTTGCCTAGCAACAGGGCTCAGATGACAACAGTCTGAATTGGTAGAGGAATCCACCGCTGGTCTGCCCTGTTCACCTGCTCATCCAAGGTGCTGCTTCCCTCTGCCCTTTGGAGGATAGCAGTCCTCAGCTGCCAAGACCATGCTGGGCCAGGGACCTCGAGAGGCACACCCTCCCCACCCCTGATCACTGCACATCACGGCTTTCTATTTTGTTTATTTTATCACATTTACTGCAATTAGAAGTTGTCTTGTTTATTTCTTTTCTTATTTCTTCTTCTTTTTTTGGTACTAGGGACTGAACCCAGAGGCATTCTACCTCTGAGCTATACTGTCTCCCTACTATTTTATTTTGAAATGGGATCTCATTAAGTGGCTGAGGCCAGCCTTGAACCTGCAATCCTCCTATTCCAACTCCCCAAGTACCGGATTACAGGTACAAGCCAAGTTTTGAATGGGGGGGGAGAAGAAAAAAAATTAACCAGGCATGTAGAGCATGCCTATAATCCCAGTGCTTGGCAGGCGGAGACAGGAGGATCCCAGGTTCAAGGCCAGCCTCAGCATCTTAGTGAGACCTTCTGCAAATTAGTGAGACCCTGTATTAAAATAAAAAATCAAAAGGGATGGGGGTATATCTTGGAGATAGGAATGCCCCTGGATTTGAGCTCTAGAACAAAAACAAACAAGTAAAAACCCCAAAACTAGAATGTCGATTCCTTGAGGGTCCAAATTTTGTCATTTGGATTCACCTTTGCGGCTTCGGCACCTGGAGCCTACCTAGGCGGCCCTTGCCCTTCCCCAACTGCGGGTTGTCAAGGATCCAAAATGAGGGATCCTAAAAAGGAGAGGAGGAGGTGGAGGCTGGAGAGAGGGCAGTCAGTCAGCCAGCACACTGTGACTGCTAGCACAGGGTCACAGCTGTGTGGCGGCTGCCGTTCCCAGCAAAGTCGCCGTGTGCTGACCACTCCCAGAGCTTGCTCCCCCAGCGTTTTTGGCTGTACTCGGACCCTTTCTGCCTCTCTTAACTGCCTTCCACTGGCACCAGCGAGGCAAAGACCCAGGGACCATACACACTTTTCTGCGCTTCCCCACACAAGGTCCTACAGATTTTGAGAGTGAGCTGATCCTCAAAGTCCACTGGATTGTAGTTTCCCAGGCAAGAAAGAAGGTGTACAAGGCAGAGTCTCTATCATAGCCAACCTTGGTGTGAGATTTTTTTCATAATGGAGATTATGAAATCTACTAAGTACTACCTAGTACTAAGTACTATCCAGTATTACACTTAACAACGTGCAGAGTCCTTCAACATAACCTTACGGGCAGGCAACCCAGTCACCTGTGGGAGAGAAGGGAGGAGCATCTTTCCTATAGGGAGGGATTCAGGGTTTTCTCTTCTCTGATAGGCTGGATCATTCTCACCAGCACAAGCTGCCTCTTGGCTGGCCCCAGCTAATCCAGCCCAGCGCTGCTCCTAGTGAGAAAACCCAGAAGACATTATTGCTGTCGAAAAAATGTTTGTCTTATCTTCCTCCATGGACCAGAGGTTAGGACTTCAGACTCTGCCCCATCATGCTAAATGAGGCATATAACTTGCCCTGCAAGATGGCTTTGGGCATGTTCCAGGCTGAGAACGTGGCAATTCAAAACTAGAAGGACACCTCAGAGCCTTGGGTCCATACTGATTCACGCACCATGACTCCTCGGACGCATTAAGTGCTCACTGGTTACTTTCAGTCAAAATCCTAGCCCTTCATCTTACTAATTTTCCCCCCAATTTTCTGGTTATTCCCCCTTTTTTTCTTCTTTCACATTCACACACAAGTCTGCACTACATTAGTCTGGAAAAGCCTGCTGAGATGCCCACATTTGGAAGCTGCCTTGTTTTCGTTGCTGTGGCAACTGTTTATGAGACATCACAGATAGATCCCAGGAGCATTGCTTTGTCGCTCCTGGAAGATGGTTTTCGATCGAACACCCGTGTCCCCGCCACAGGCTGCAGAAAGAAGAGTGAGTTTTGTTTTACCAAGAGTCGAACGAAGCCTGGTGCCTCTGTAGAAGCTGCTATAACAAAAGTAGCATAAACTGAGTGGCTTATAGAAAACAGGAAATTATTTCTCACAGTCCCTAAGGCTGGGAAGGCTAGATCAAGGGCCTGGCAGATCTGGGTTCTCGTGAAAGCCCACCTCTGGGGGTGTAGAGTGGTCTCTCCTTGCCGTGTGGTGGCAGGGTTGGGGGGTGGGAGAGCTCCCCGGGGCCTCTGTTGTGGGGTCACTAACATCGAGGGCTCCCACCCAAAGGCCTCACCTCCAAGCTCTATCATATGAACAATTTGATTTCAACATACAAAATTTGTCCAGACATCCATTTGAGCCAAACCATTGAACACAGGAGACCTCTGAGATGGAGTTTGTTCCCCTTCGGCTTCGTTTGTGAGTCTGGCATGCTGACTTGGAAGCGCTACTGTGGTTTCTTACCACACCTTACCCGGTGGTACCTGGTTTTGATCTGTCCCATTATTGGTGATGTTAATTTTGGATTAAAGGATTGCCTGTCAAGTTTCTTTCCCCACTAAAGAATTACTCTTTTTCTTTCAGTAATTAATATATATTTGATGTAAATGTTCTCTAAAATTGTGTAAAGTTGTTCCCTATTAAAATTTCAATTTCGTTAATTCATTTGCTTTTATCAGTATGAGTGCATGTAATCCTATTTTATTTAGTAGATTATGCCCCATTAGTATTATTTATTTATTTAGCATAATATATAATTAAATTTTAAAGTCTAAGTTCCTATTATATATTCTTAATTCTAATATTATAATTCATATTATATATTTTATTCTAAAATTAAAATGTTAAGTGTAAGTTTATATTATATATATATTTTTTATAATATACTGGTATGGAACCCAGGGCATTCTACCTCTGAGCTACAACCCCAGCCCTATTTTTTATTCTTTATCTTGAAACAGGGTCTCACTGAGTTGCAAAGGGCGTCATTAAGTAGCTGGGGCTGGCTGTGAACCTGGATCCTCCTCTCTCAGCCTACCAAATGCTGGAATTACAAGTGTGCATCACCACGCCTGGATATATATATATTATATATAAAATTAAATTATATATATTATTATAAATATATATTATATATAAAATATATAAATATAATTAAATATATAAATATATAAATATAAAAATATAAATATATATTATATATAAAATAAAATTAAAATATATAGAATAAAATTAGTGGATATATGCAATAAAACTATAAATTTAAGGAAAAACAAGAATAATATAATTTCTAATTATTGATCACCAGCATTTTCATATATGTATATATTTTTTTAAAATGCTGATTATAGATCTCAAATTACTTTGGCATTTCTATTTGGGGAGGGTACTTAAAAGAGCAATGTAACAGGTTTATTTTCAAAGTCAATATTTGCACTGCACTAGAAATAGCATTTCTTTCAGTAAAAGAAGCTTATGTTGAAAATTTTTATATGGCATAAAAATGTGTGAGGATTATATGTATATAGATATGTGTCCTTAACACATATATTACATATGTTTAATTTTTCAAAATTTTGTTGGAGCATCTGTGCAGAACAGTTTGATGGAAAGACGGAAGCTGGTGCCATACCGGAGAGCTTAGCCGCAGGATTTTGTGGCCTACCTGGGGTAGCAATAGCGGATGATGCAGCTCCAAAGCCTTAAAACATTGTACCGTTCCACTCTGGAGTCAAATACTCAGGGGAGAAGTCTGGGTGACTGAGCACAAGTTATTTGCTCCCGTCCGTGACAATAAAGGCAAAACCCTGTGATGGGCAGTTTACAAGAACCAGCCAAGAGTGGACATCTTGAAGGATGTGATTTTGGGTGGACCAACACATTATATTAATACTGTACTTGATTTTACAGAAAGATCCCCCTCCATTTTCCAGGCGCCAGCCATTTCATGCCTTTGATAAGAGTGCTTTTATCTTAATGGCTATATTGGATGTCTTTCCCATTGCCCAAGTAAAAGGGACTGGGCTTATTTGATCTAGTACTTTTGGTATTTGACATTGTACTTTTGACCCACAAAAGAAAACAGGGTAGGGCAGAAAGCATAGGACCCAGAAAAATCTGTAGGTTTAGCCTCTAGGAGTGCCAAATGTGATGGGCTGGGCCTTCAGCAATCACAAAAATGTAGGCAACATTCGCGGGAATATTTTGTATTAACACTTGATAAAATGAAACTAATAAGCCAACTTTTTCCAGAGAGGTTTACTATTATTTAAAAATTTAACCAAATAGCTATGGCCTGGGCATTTTTTTGTACTTTTTGTATTGGTGATTGAACCCAGGGGCATTCTACCTCTGAGCTATACTCCCAGCCCTATTTTATTTATTTATTTTGTGGTACTCCAATCTACACCCCCAGCCCTTTTCTTTTTTATTTTATTTTTGTTTTGAAACAGGGTCTTGCTAGGTTGCTGAGAGTCTTTGCTACACTGCAGAGGCTGTCCTCAAACCCGGAATCCTCCTGTCTTAGCCTTCTAAAGTACTAGGACTACAGGCATGCACCACCACATCCAACTTATTTTTCAAATTTTGAAACCGGGTCTCATTAAGTTGCGGAGGGCCTCACCCAAATTGCTGAGGCTGACCGCAAACCTGCGATCCTCCATCTTCCTGTCTCAACCTCCCAAGGATTGGGGTTACAAGTGTGTGCCCCCAAGCAGCGCTTGGCTGTGTTGCTTTCTCGGATCTAAATTGCTGCAGAGAAAGAAATGCAAAATATTTGAAGAAGAGGAGAGCTAAGACGTCCCCGCTTCTGGCGAGCCTGCCTGAGATGGAGATTGGAGATGGAATTTTCTGGCAAGGTTTTCAAGATGAGGCGTTACATATTCAGTCCAAAATATTTATGTTCAAGGTCCAAGTGCTTTTCTACACTGGCTGAATCTTTCTGCTGAGACACTTCTCAATCCGTAGTTTTCAAACAGGGGTGATTTCTCTCCACAGAGGACATTCAGTTTTGCTGGTGACATTTTCAGTTGTCACCACTGGGCGAGACAGGGAGCACTCATGGAAACTAGTGGGTAGAGGTCAGCAATGCTGCTAAACGCCCTGCCAACCACAGGACGGCTCCCACGACAGAGCTATCCAGCCCCAAGTGTCGAAAGCATTAAGGTCCATAGCTCCTGCTCTAAATGCAAACGTATCTTTGGCGGCTCTTGGTTTTAGGGGACCAGAGAAGGTAGGATAAAGAGGATTCGGATTCGCTTATTAATTATAAAGCTATTAATTGTATATGTACATATAGCAGTGTGTTTTGGAGTTACTGTGTATGTGTGCGTGCATGTGTGCGTGCGTGTGTGTGTGTGTGTGTGTGTGTGTGTTGTTGTTGAGGGTTGAACCCAGGGACATTCTACCTCTGAGCTATACCCCCAACTTTATTTTATTTTTCATTTAAAAAAATTTTATTGGTGTACTGTAGTCATACATCTTAATGGAGTACAAGATGGTGGAGGCACACATGCAGACATCACTCATTTAGCCCTCCCCCAATTCCCGCCCCATCCCCTCCCCCTCCCTCCTTCTCATGTTTGGCTTAGTGATTGACTTTGATGTGTCAGTGAATGTACATCCTGTACATTAAGGAATTTCTCTTTCCCTCCTCCCACCCTTCTCAGTTAGGCCTCCTTATTTGCTCATATGGTTTTTCCTTCTTCGTCTAGAGTTCCTCCTGTGACCCTTTTTCTCCCCAGCTTCCACACACTAGGGAGAGCATCCAATGCCTTACTTTTTGTGACTGACTAATCTCACTTAGCATAATGTTCTCCAGCTCCAGTTCCATCCATTTTTCTGTAAATGGCATAATTTTGTTCTTTTTTATGGCCGAGTAAAATTCCATTGTGTACCTATCCCATAGTTTTGTAAGTTGCTGAGGCTGGCTGTGAACTCGCAATCCTCCCATCTCAGCTTCCCAAGTACTGGGATTACAGGCTTGTGCCTCCATGCCCAGCTTTGGCGTTACATTTTATTGCTGGTTGGGTTCCCTGAGAAACTGACTCTGAGATGGAGTTCAGCTTGCAGGATGTCTATTAAGTTGAACCCTCGGGATCAATAGTCTTAGACGGGAGAGAACGGGCATAGACGTGAGTCAAAGAAAGGCTGAGCTGCAGAGCAGACCAAAGGATAGCCTCTGCTGGCCCATCGGGGAGCTTTACAACTCCAATTATGTTTCAGAGTTGCCAGGCATTGGGCCAAGATGGCCGGGCCCGCATGCCCTTCCTGGATGAGTCATTAAAAGTGAGCTATCCCGGGGAGACCTAGGGTGAGGCCTCTCTGCAGTTGAAGTGCATCTGCAGGGTGAACCCGAATCCCAGGCTGGCCCATACACGGTAGGGCCTCTGGGACCAATGCAGACAGTGCAGGAGCCTGAGCCATAGCTTTGTTCCTGGGCACATGTGCTTCCCAAGTTGGTTTTAATTTGGAAATGACTGGGAGCCATCTCCTCCTCCACGGACCTCCTCCTGGGTCTCCCCTACCGACACACTCCCAGAGTTGATCTTGCTCTGGTACATAGCTAGAATTATCTCATTCATGGGATAAATATATTCACTCAAGAAGTGTTTATTGAGCCAGTATTCTAGATCCTGGCTAAATCCTGGGGACGGATTTGCCCTAAAATAGAAAGCCCACAGGGGCAGAGAATTTCATCGGCTTTGTTTACTGATGACCCCTGAGGGCCTAGGCTAGTGAGAATTGAACTGTATTCCTGCTGAGGAAGCTTGAGGCCTTAAGTTGGGGTGATTTGTGAGGATTCTGCGGTAGGGAGAGAAGGGTTCCCTACTGAGGACCACAGAAGCAAAGGCTTGAGGGGGCCCAGTGGATGGGAGAGGCTCAAAGCTGACCCTCAGATGTGTGACTGGGGACCTGCGCTGGTCTCGTGACTGCCATCCTCCATGATAGGGAACACCGGAGAAGCATGTTGGCTTTGAGATGGCTCTGTGACATCTGGAGTCCTTGGGATGGTAAACTGATGGATGAATATCTCGCTTGGGGGAAAGGAATGGAATGGGGGATGGGCAGGAAAAAGCAGCTGTAGAGCATGCCAGGAAGGCAGATCCCTGGGCACATCAAGGGTGGGCCAGGAAACAAGGTGAAGAAGGAAGGGCCAGAAAAAGAGACACCTACCAACGTCAAGGGCACGGAGGGGATTGCAGGATGGGTCATCAGTGCCAATGCAGGAGAATACGGTACAGACACAGCTGGAAAATCCTCACTGGGCAAAACAATTAGAAGGTCTTAGGCAGCCAGGCGTGGTGGCACACACTTGTAATCCCAGTACGTAGGGGGCTGAGACAGGAGGATTGCAGGTTCGAGGACAGTCTCAGCAAGTAGTGAGACTCTCATCATCCTGGGGAGATCCTGTTTCTAAATCAAAAAATAAAATAGGGCTGGTGGTATAACTCAGAGGTAGAATGCCCTCGAGTTCAATCCCCAGTAAACACACACACACACACACACACACACACACCACCACCACCACCACCACCACCAACAACAACAACAATGACAACGAAGAACTTTGGAGCACTCGGTGGGACTGGACTTAGCAGAAATGTGGGAGAGAAGCCTTTGGGTTGAGGAGCTGAGAAAATGGCGTGGAGAAGGCGGCCCGGGGCAGCACAGAGACTTGTTTGGAAGCCTGACGGGAGCTGACAGCCCATCCTTCTCGCTTGCCTGGATGATCAGAATTTGATAGGACACATCCTTCTTCACCTGAAGTCCAGCCAGCCTGCCCCTGGCCCTGTAGGCTTCCCCGCTGGCCTAAGAGCCCGCTCTGTCTCCCTGGTGACCGAGCAATCAGCTTTCTGAACCTTCTCTTTCTTGTCTTGAAGCCAGGTGAGTGAAAAGCTTGACCCCTCTTTACTGAACTCCTAGCCAAAGCTGGCTCTTAAGACACCCTCCTCAGTCCCCTGAAGATGGCATGGGTGAGGAGCTACCAGGGCCGTGTCCCCTGCGGGATCTCTACTTTGAAGGTCTTGTAGGGGGATCTGCCATTCAATTCAATTCAACTCAATTCAGTTTATTTATTTTTGTGGTACTGGAGATTGAACCCAGGGGCATTCCACCTCTGAGCTTTACCCCCTCTTTCCTTTTTAAAATTTTTTTGTTCTAAAACAGAGTCTCCTCTCTGGGTTGCTAAGAGTCTCACTGCTTGTTGAGGCTGGCCTTGAATCTGTGATCCTCCTGTCTCGGTCTCCCTAGACCCATGTTTCAGCTGATTTGTGAAGGATGGCTAGGCAAGGGTTTGGGAAAAGGTACTCGAGACGGTGAGTCCTGCGTGGGTGAGGGTCCTGCCGGGCAGACCAACTGGACCAAGTCTTACAGTGAGCCCAGGGTGGTCAGATCAGAGTGAGCACTCGGAGGAGGGAAAGCCGGAGAAATGCAAGTCACGCGGGGGCCTGTTGGCCACTAGGAACTTAGCGTTTTGCCCCAGAAGCCAGGGAAGCCGTTTGAGGACTAGATCAGGGGACAGCCCTGGAAGAAAGGTCCAGACATGTAGAACATATGGACCCAGGCTTCCAATAAAAGATAGAAGCAAAGTTTTTAATTTTTTTATGCATTCTGAAGAGTGAGTAGGAGTTAGACAGATGGAGGTAAAGTAAGCATCTAAAAATGTTCTAGGCCAGGGGTTGGCAAAGTTTTTCTATAAAGGGCCAGATAGTAAATATTTTCAGATTTGTGGGCCATAAAATCTCTGCTGCTGTCACTGGATCAAAGCCACCACGGACAATATTTAAAGGAACAGGCATGCCTGGGTTCCAATAGTCTTTCTAGAAACCGGTGGCAGGCAGGATCGGTTTGTCAGCTGTTATTCGAGGCTCAGGGGACGTCAGGTGCAAAGACCTCAGGGTGGGAGAGACTGAGGTTCCATCAAGGAACTGCTCTAAGGCCAGGTGGAGTTATGAAACAAAGGGGTGAGTGGCTCAAAAGAAGGATGGGAGGCCGGGCGCGGTGGCGCGCTTGTAATCCCAGAATTCAGAAGGCTGAGACAGGGGGATCACGGTTCGCGGACAGCCTCAGCTACTTAGTGAGGCCCTCTGCAACTCCGTGAGATCCTGTTTCCAAATAAAGAATAAAAATTAGGGCAGGGGGTGTAGCTTGGAGGTAGAATGCCCCTGGGTTCCATCACCTGTATCACACACACAAAAAAAGGAAAGATGGAATTATGGGCAAGTATTAGATGATTTACGATCTTGTAACCCATGTTAAGGGTTGGGAATTTCACCTTAAGAGGGAAATTATTGAGTAATTTAAACACTTCTTATTTAACTCTACACATACACAGAAAAGTTCATGTAAGTATCCATCTTGCTAAACTTTCACAAACTGAGTATGCATATAACTAGCGTCCAAGCCAGGAAAACAGGACATTCTTAGAAACCACGGGTTCCCCTTCCAGCCCACACCCCTCCTTCCCAAGAATAAGCACTGTTTTGGCTCCTAGAACATATATGTGCTCGCCTGCTTTTGTGTGCTAAGGAGCTGTAATTATACAACAGGCACCCTGGCGCCTCCCTTCTCTCACTGTAAGTAATATCCACGGATTTCATCTCTGTTATTGTACTTGCAAATGGTTCAACCTCACTGCCTAAGTACAGAATCTCTTTATCCATTTTAATGTGGGTGAGCATTTGGGAAGTTTCTAGTTTGGGGCTGTTACAAACTGTGCTAGGTCGATGACAGACAGTCTTACTATTTGCTGAGGCTGTCCTCCAACCTGCAATCCTCCTGTCTCAGCATCCCAAGTGCTAGAATCATAGTTGTGCATCACCATGCCCAGCTTGAGTGTTATGAACATGTCTGGGTCAATATGCGTTGCTGTTGGTGAGATCGATATACACGGACATACATACTGCATGGTATAACTGCAGGATCACAGGTTGGTTGCATGCTCAGCTTTAGTAGATTTGCAAAATCAGTTTTCAAAGCGACGGTATCATTTTGCCTTTTTCCAGCAGGTGCGAGAGTTCTAGGCTCCTCCCACACTCACCTGCACACAGTAGTTTTTGTTGTTGTTGTTTTGTTTTAGCAGCCAGGCATGATGGCACACACCTGCAATTGAGACAGGAGGATTGTGGACAGCCTTCGCAACTTAGCAAGGCTCTTCACAACATAGCGAGACTCTGTTTCCAAAGTAAAATTAGGCCATGGGTGTAGCTCAGAGATAGAATATTCCCAAATAAAAATAAAACATGGTAGCTCTTCTGGACGCTCTGGCCCCATCACAAGTCGGCTCAAACATGGCGCAACAAAAGAGGCTACTTTCTTGGCAGGTTTAGCTTAGCCAAGTGCTGGAGGCTCCTCCCTTAGGTGGGATCCAGAGCTCCCCTCCAAGCTGAGCTGGCTCCTGGCCTGGCCATGCCCACCCTGAGGCCTGTTTCTACTCTCCCTCGGGTACCACGGAGAGCCCAGAGCTGGCTCCCTTTCCAGCGGATTTACAGAGAGGAAGTAGTTCCCACCGTATCCCGCCCTCTGCCCTCTGCCCTCTGCCCTCTGCCCTCTGCCCTCTGCCCTCTGCCCTCTGCCCTTTGCACTCCGCCCTCCCCGAGAACTGATCCTGCCTCCCTAGGAAGGGGACACAGAAATATCAAGGAGGGGTCTCAGACTGTCTCTTTGTTTCAGTCAGAGAGATGAGCCAGCCAGAGCCCTGGTCCAGGAGCCTCCAGCTGTGGGTCCTTGGGGGACATCCCACAGTGGTTTTAGTTTTTATTTTCCTACTAGATCAACAGGGAAGCCTCTTTTCAAATGCTTACACACCGCTGAAGACCTGGCTGAGAGCACGGCATGCGCATATTTGTATTCTAGGAGAGTATCTCTGCCCCCCCCCCACCCCCAGTGTGGAACTGATGGGGAAAGGGTGAGAAGCCGGGCGGGGATCAAGGCTGGAGACTGGCAGGGCAGGCAGTGCAGGCTTGGTCTAGGGCGAAGGTAGCTGAGATGGGAGAATGGAGTGGAATTGGGAAGCCATTTTGGAGGAAAAATGGACAGATTGGTGATGGACCAGATGCAGGGGCTACGGGAGGAGGGGATACAAAAATTGTGCCTATGAAATTTCCAGTTAACTCTCTCCTTCTGCTTCCTCTTTAGGTTTGCTATCATTACACATGTTTGAAGATTTTTTTTGTTGTTGTTACCTTCAAGACTAGAGAAGAAAATTGTAATTAGAACAAAAGAAATTTACCTAGTATGCTAAACTGATAAGACCTTTTAAACACTCTTTTCCCCCTTTGAGATACCAGGGACTGAACCCAGGGGTGCTCTACCACTGAGACACATCACCATCTCCTTTTATTTTTTATTTTGACACAGGGTCTCACTAAGTTGCCCAAGCTGGCCTGAACTTGCGATCCTCCTACCTCAGCCTCCCAAGTCGCTGGGATTATAGGCATGCACCACCACACCTGACTTTTCTTTTTTACTAGGTAGAGTTTCCAAATGCTTAGGTCTCAGGTGACTCAGAAATAAAGCAATCGTGCTGGTATGGTGGCACAGGCCTGCAACCCTAGTGCTTGGAAGACTAAGAAGGTTGATAGTTTCCTGGCCAGCTCCTCAGCAAGTTAGTGGGGCCCTATTTCAAAATAAAAAAGGCTATTACCTATTATCTCAATTTCTATTACCATGAAAGAACAAATAAACAAATAAAAACACAAACAAGCAATTGCAATGATGCAGATAAATATTGTGTCAGTGCTGATAGGATTCTCAGAAGTACAGGACCCTGTAGAGACCGCGGGTCTGGCTAGTGGTGTAAAAAGAAGTCAGACCCGTTTTATGATTTGTTCTTTTCATCTCTATATAGCTTTGGGGAAGGATGAAAATCCTGGAAATCTAAAAAAATCATTCAGAATCTGAACTCGACCCACACTCGTTCTGAGCCCTAGCCCACTCCGAGGGCCTGAGATGGCTCCTCTGGATGCGTTCCTCAGGCGCAGGAGACACAGGACAGGCTCCAAGCCAGGGGAGGAGACAGCGCCCGCTCCCGCAGAGCGCAGAGGTCGTGGGGTGCGTAGAAATCACTTTTGTTCAAAAAAAATTTTTTTTGGTGGTACTGGGGTTCCTGGAAGCCCTTCTACCTTCGGGCTACACTCCCAGACCTATTTTAATATTTTTTTTATTTGGAAACAGGGTCTCTTAAGTCAGCGCGGCTGGCTTCGAACCTGCACAATCCTCCTGTCTCCGCCTCCCAAGCACGGGGATTACAAGCGTGCGCCATCATGCCCGGCGTTTTGTTCACATTTTTAATCATTTTGGATAACCTCCCGGTTACCTTTTCTCCTCCTTCTCCTGCTGTTTCTCCTCCTTCTTTTTCTTCTTTTTTCAGTACTTGGGATTGAACCCAGGTGCATTCTATCTCTGAGGTACATCTCCAGCACTATATTTTATACTCCTTTATTTTTTTTTTCCAGTACTGGGGATGGAATCCAGAGAATTCTACTTAGCTACAACCCCAATCTTATTTATTTTTATTTTTTTGGTGGTACTGGGATTCCTGGAAACCCTTCTACCTCCCGGCTACACTCCCAGACCTATTTTATATTTTTATTTGGAAACAGGGTCTCTTAAGCCAGCGCGGCTGGCTTCATACCTGTGCCATCCTCCTATCTCTGCCTCCCAAGCGTAGGGATTACAAGCGTGCACCGCTACACTTGGCCCCAATCTTATTTTTTATACTTTAATTTGAAACAGGTCTCACTGAGTGGCAGAGGCCTCACTAAGTAGCTGAGGCTGGCCATGAACTGCAGTCCTCCAGTTTCAGCCTCCCGAATGCTGGGCTTACAAGTGTGCGCCACCACGCCCGGCTTTTTTTTTTTTAATTCTTTATTTTGAAACAGGGTCTCACTGAGTTGCAAAGGGCCTCTCTAAGTAGCTGAGGCTGTTTTTGAACCATGATCCTCTTGTCTCAGCCTCCCAAATGCTGGGATTACAAGGGCATGCCACTTTACTGTATTCTTTTCTTGGAGGGAGCTCACTATCACCCTGTCCTGAGTACCCAGAACCTACCAGCCTCATGGGCCCTCACGGGATGCGAAGAAAACAACTGGTGTCTTATAAGCTCTTGGGAGTCTTATTAGCAATTCCTTGGAACGTCCTGGGTCATGTTGAATGTTCCATGATTTAAGTCCCGCAGGAGCTGTGGGAGTCTATTAACAGAGCAGTCGATTTTATCTCTCTGGGTCACATTATTTTCCATGGAGCTGACTCTTCCTGTGAGCAATTCCCACGATGCGCTGACATCTGTCTCCAGTGCCCCAGCTGGTGGAATGCTTCATTGAGAACTGGGAAGCCTCTAACGTGCTCCGCTTTGCACTCTTGGCTTCTCAGGATTCCTTTTGGATTCCATGTTGTTTTTTTTTCTTTCCTGAATTCATTTTTCCAGATGTATAGAGAACCAAGTCGCATCCAATGGCGTTCGCATGGAATCTCAGCAGTGTCCTCCAGTGGAGAGCTAAACCTGTGTCTTTGGGAGCCTCAAATTCTTACTTAACTCTTCTTAGCCACGATGAGTCTAGGTAGCAGGGTTGGGCAGATGAACACAAGATTCACGAAGTGTAAGGAGCCGGGCATGGTGGTGCATGCTTGTAATCCCAGCATTTGGGAGGCTGAGACAGGAAGATCGTGGTTCATAGACAGCCTCAGCTACTTAGTGAGGCCCTTTGCAACTCAGTGAGACCCTGTTTCGAAATAAAAAGAATAAAAAAATAGGGGTGGGGGTGCAGCTTGGAGGTAGAATGCCCCTGGGTATGCCTAGTACTGCAAAAAAAAAAAAAAAAAAAAAACAAACAAAAAGTATAAGGAATGATAGTCCTTCTGAGTCAAGTTCTCGATAACCATGAGATCCCAAAGGCAGAAAATACGGTCTTTAGAACTAGATAAAACTGGGCCAGACTATTTACATGACACTGGAATGTATCCAGGAAAAATTGTCAGATTAATAAGAAGAAATAGGCAAATCTACTAGCAGTAAGAAGTTCACTGAGGAACAGATTTTTTTTTTTTTTTTTTCTGGCAGTATGGGGGATGGAATCCAGGGACATTTTACTTTCAAGCAACACTCCGAGCTCTATTTTTAATTCTTTATTTTGAAACAGGGTCTCACTGGGTTGCAGAGGGCTTCACTAAGTAGCTGAGGCTGTCCGAAAACCGTGATCCTTCTATCTCAGCCTCCCAAATGCTGGGATTACAAGTGTGCGCCACCACGCCTGTCTAGGAATAGAAATTTTGAAAACACATTAGGATTAATCTAAGGGCATGTATAAAACATTGCATTCAAGAGTGGGCTAGTGCTCATTCTTCCTAAGGACATATAAAATATGGAATGAAATTGAACATATGCTAGGGCACAAACTGCATTAATAATTTTCAAAGGATTCATGTTGTGTCTATATATAACTAATTTATACATTTGATAGCAAAGACACAAATAGAAAACGCATCACATATTTGGAAAAATTTTTGAAAATTGCATTCTAAAACAACTCTGGGGTAAAAATAGAGGTCATACCGGAAATTAGAAAATACTTAGACTAGAACAAATCTTATGAATAATACATAAAGCAAAATGTTTAACATTGAAATACTTGTTTTTAGAAAGAAGAAATCCTCCAAATTAATGAATTAAATATCTAACTTTAAAAGACAGGAAAATAAAAACATGATAAATTTAAGAAAAAGAAGAGAGGGTAAAGAGAAAAAGGTAAGTGTAAATATTAACAAAATATAAAAGGAGTATGCAATAGGTTAATCTTCAGTAAATTATTAATATACCAAAGGATGAAAAACATATAATTGTTCTAGTAGAAACAGAAAAAAATACTAAAATCCAGCCTACATTTGTTGTGTAAAGTTCCTAGCTAACTCAGAATAGGCAGGAATTTGTTGAATCTAAGTAAGTTTCTTTAAGGTAAATTAATGCCACCACCTATAACTATAGCAAACATCATGCTTCATAACATAATGTAGAGAGAATTCCTCTTAAGGTCAAGAAGAAGTCAGGTAACTTTATAGTTTATGCAAACCAGAACACTTTCAAATAAAACTATAGACTTTGAATTTATTTATTTATTTAATTTTATTTATTTATTTGTTTTTTGGTGGTACTGGGGTTGGAACCCAGAGGCTTTCTACCTCCGAGCTATACTCCCAGACCTATTTTATACTTTATTTGGAAACAGGGTCTCACTAAGTTGCTGAGAGCCTCACTGAGTAGCTGAGGCTGGCTTTGAACCTTTGCCATCCTCCCGTCTCAGCCTCCCAAGTGCAGGGATTACAAGCGTGCGCCACCACGCCCAGCTTAGACTTTGAATTTAAATGGTCTCTCTACCAATATCCTTCTGTTTCAGGATCCAACTCAGAATCCTATGTTGAATTTGTCAGGTTGTCTGGTGTGTTTGGCTTTCTCCTTTACTTTATAACAATTCCTTTCTCTTTCTTTGTCTTTCATCATTTTGGCAGGAACTTCCTTCAATTTGGATTTTCCTGGTGCTTTCCCTTGGTTAGAGAGAGGTCATGGATTATGGAAAGGAAATCATAGGCTGGATGCGGCGGCACATGCCTGTAATCCCAGGATTTGAGAGAGTGATACAGGAGGATCACAAGTTTGTAGCTAGCCTTAGCAACTTGTGAAGCCCTCTGCAACATAATGAGACCCTGTTTCAAAATAAAGAATAAAAAATCAGGCTGGGGGTGGAGCTCAGAGGTTGAAAGCCCCTGGGTTCAACCCCCAATACTAAAAAAAAAAAAAAAAAAAAAGAAAGGGAAATCATTGGAGTGCAAAGTACTGGAGGATGAACCCAGGAGTTCTGTGTACTGGAGATTGAACCCTGGGCTAATCCTGTTAAAGGATTAGGGATGACTTGGTGTGGAACAGAGACAAGACTGCAAAAGCTATCCTAGACCAGACAGCACCCAACCCCTCTATCAGCCGATTGCAGATGCGTGAAGGATCAACGCTAAGACAAGAGCCCCCCTCTAAGCCCAACCTAAATTATTAACCCAACAAATCATTAGCTAAATGCCTGGTTGGGATTTTATTTATTTATTTATTATTTATTTATTTATTTTTTTGGTGGTACTGGGGTTCCTGGAAGCCCTTCTACATCCGGGCTACACTCCCAGACCTATTTTTACATTTTTATTTGGAAACAGGGTCTCCTAAGCCAGCGCGCGCGGCTGGCTTCGAACCTGCGCCATCCTCCTGTCTCCGCCTCCCAAGGGCGGGGATTACAAGCGTGCGCCACCACGCCCGGCGCCTGGTTGGGATTTTAAACCACCAAGTTTCAGCACTGCTTGTTACACAGCAAAAACTGACTAATACACTTGCCTCCCAAGTATGACAGACCTGGCTTCAAAAACCTACCATTTGCTTCTTAGTTGTGTGGTCTTCATTGGATTCATTTTTGAAATAGGTATAACAATTACATTTGGGATAAATGCACAACACACAAGTTGAGTAAATACAGCAACTCATATAAAGCTGGCAACCCAACCTAGCAGATAATAGATGCTCTGTGACTGAGTTTCGGTCTAAGAGCCAAGGTGGCACCTTCTTAAAGTTCAAGGTGTAGGAGGTGCCATTATTCTGGGAACTAAGTCTTTTGTCACCGATTGCATGTCATTTGCTCTCGTTTGTCAGAGAAAACACTCTTTAAACCATTATCCTAACTATTTTCATTACCAGCAATTTCCATTTGCACTCTTCAACTTCTGTGTTCCAAAAGACTAAGATGAATAGCGTCTATCCCTTTAGGACACTTGATTGATGATAACCTCGTAGTTCTGCACTGCGGCTCTCTGCAGATCAGAGACACAAAGTTCTGCAGATAGAAAGTCATAACATGAACCCCACCCATCCCTTCAAACAAAAGTTACCTCACTGCCAAATGCTGTGGAATTATATAATTATCAGTTTTGCTTGTAAGATAATTGTGCTTTTTAAATGCTTTTCTGAAAATAGCTTGAGAAATGTTACATTTGCTACCTTTTCTGAGTTAGAGATAATTTGAGGGGCTTTGGTCTGATTTTCCTGTTGCTGAAATGCTGCAAGAAGCAATATTGTAGTTTTGATTTGCATCTCCCTGATGGCTAGTGATGTTGAACATCTTTTTATGTATCTATTGGTCATTTATATCTCTTCTTTTGTAAAATGTCTATTCATTTCAGTTGCCCATTTCTTGACTGGGTTGTTTGTTTTGCTAGTGTAGAGTCTTTTGAGCTCTTTGTATATTCTGGATATTAGCCCCCTATCAGAGAGGTGGCTGGTAAAGATCTTCTCCCATTCTGTAGGCTTCCTCTTTAGGTTCTTGATGGTTTCCTTTGATGAGAAGAAACTTTTTAGTTTGAAGAGATCCCACTTATTAATTCTTGCTTTAATTTCCTGTGCTTTGGAAGTCTTATTGAGAAAGTTATTCCCTGTACCTATATGTTGGAGTGTAGATCCTCTGCCTTTCTCTAATAACTTCACAGTCTCTGGTCTAATGTCTAAGTCTTTGATCCATCTTGAGTTGATTCCTGTGCATGGTGAGAAGTAAGGATTCAGATCCAACTTGCTACAAATGGATAGCCAGTTCTCCCAGCACCACTTGTTGAAAAGGCTGTCTTTTCTCCAGCGTATGAGTTTGGCCCCTTTGTCAAAGATCAGTTGACTACAGGCCGGGCGTGTTGGTGCACACTTGTAATCCCTGCGCTTGGGAGGCAGAGACAGGAGGATCACGCAGGTTTGAAGCCAGCCGTGCTGGCATAAGAGACCCTGTTTCAAAAATATAAAATAGGTCTGGGAGTGTAGCCCAGAGGTAGAAGGGCTTCCAGGAACCCCAGTACCACCAAAAAAGAAAAAAAAAAAGATCAGTTGACTATAGATCTGTGGGTTTGTTTCTGTATCTTCTATTCTCTTCCACTGGTCAGTCTGCCTATTGTTGTGCCAATACCATGCTGTTTTTACTACTATCGCTCTATAGTATAATTTGAAGTCTGGGATTGTGATGCCTCCTGCCTGGTTCTTGTTGCTGAGAATTGCTTTGGCTATTCTGGGTCTTTTCTTCCTCCATACAAAATTCATAACTGATTTTTCCAGGTCTATGAGAAATTCTATCTAACCCCAATCAGAGTGGCAAACATAAAGAAATCAAACAACAATTGCTGGCGAGGATGTGGGGAAAAAGGAACTCTTTTACATTGTTGGTGGGAGTGCAAAGTAGTTCAGCCACTATGGAGATCTGTGTGGAGATTCCTTAGAAAACTGGGAATAGATCCACCATTTGATCCGGCTATACCATTCCTGGGTATCTTTCCAAAGGGGTTGAAATCAGGGAACTACGTTAACATAGGCATACCCATGTTCATAGCAGCACAGTTTGTAATAGCCAAAATATGGAACCAACCTAGATCTCCATCAACAGATGAGTGGATTGCAAAATTATGGGAAATACACACAGTGGAATTCTATTCAGCTATAAAGAAAAAGAAAATAATAGCATTTTCAAGAAGATGGAAGGAACTAGAGAACATTATGTTAAGTGAGATTAGTCAAGCACAGAAAGAAGGGACATATGTTTTCTCTAATACGTTCAAACTAGGGGGCAGTGGTAATACAAGAGGGACTCCAGATGATGGAGGGGAAATCTCAGCAAAGCTTGAATGGAAGGATAGGAGAGGAAGAAAGCTGAGGTTGTTCAATGGAGGAGCTATGTACGAATATGTGTAACAGCATAAATACAACACGATTAACCTGGACACTCTCTCTTTGGGGGGGAAAGGGAGGGAGAAAGGCATGAAGCACAATGTAAATGTATACCACTCTCAATATGTTCCACTTATAAAAAATTAAAAATTAAATTAAAAAAAGAAGCAATATTGTTAAAAATGAACTGGAATAGCTGGGCATGGTGGTGTGCGCTTATAATCCCAGCATTTGGGAGGCTGAGACAGGAGGATCTTGGTTTTTGGACAGCCTCCGCTACTTAGTGAGGCCCTCTGCAACTCAGTGAGACCTTGTTTCAAAAATAAAGAATAAAAAATAGGGCTGGGGATGTCACTGGGAGGTAGAATGCCCTTGGGTTTCATCCCCAATACTGCAAAACAAACAAACAAACAAATAAATAAGTGAATAAAACAGAGAAGAGGCTGTTTTTCTTTTCCTGGGTCTCATGTTCCCTACCCACTCTCAGTGTAAGTAGGATGGTCTAAAGATTCCTGGAACCATTGCAGAATTTTTGAAATTTCAAGCTAGAAATTTCCATGCAAGGGTCAAGGACCAAGACAAGGACTCATACAAAAAACAATGTGTGTCAAGACCTCACCACAAGTGTCCCACTTTCAATGTACAACAAGATTTCTTTTGCTACACCACTAGCCCTTTTTTCTTATTCTTTATTTTGAAACAGGGTCTCACTAAGTTGCAGACAGCCTCATAAGTAGTTGAGGCTGGCTTCAAACATCCAATCCTCCTATCTCAGCCTCCCAAGTACTGGGATTACAAGCGTGTGCCACTACACCTGGCCAGTCTGTTTTTAATTTAGACCATTCAAGGGGGGTTTGGACTCTGCAATTTACCAACTTTGTGTTTAAAAAACAACCACAATGCATGATATTAAAAATCATAACTAAACTGGGCATGTTGATGTGCCTCTAATACCAGTACTTGGGAGGCTGAGATGGGAGGATTGCAGGTTCACAGCCAGCCTTGCAACTTAGTGAGACTGTGTTTCAAAAAAAATACAATCAAATACGATAAAACAGAGCCAGGGATGTCGCTCAGAAGTAGAATGCTCCTGGGTTCAATCCCCATTTACTAAAAACAAAACAAAATTGTAACTCAGAGTAGTAATAGCTCAGCCCTTTGATCTGGAGAAGAGTGTTTTAGTTTGGGTGTTAGAGTATCTATTCCCAGGCCAGGTTCTCTCTTAGCTACATTCATTCCATCCTCAGTAGGCCCACAGATGTTTGATAGCTCTGTTGGTCGTTTGGATATTGGAGTCGCACTATCACATACAAACAGTGGAACAGTTTCTTACTGGAGACCACACTTGAGTGTGCTAGGTTGTCACGCCCATTGAGCTGACGGGTGCATGATGGGGCTCAGATAAGATGCCAAGGCTGCTTGCTTTCTGATTCTGTGTGTGGTTGGTTTGGCCTGGCAGAGAACTTCCTCATGGTCCCGTGCAGGGTTTGAACGTGGCTTTTAATCACGCCCAGAAATATGATACCGATTTCTCCCTGTAATGCATGAAGACTAGGACGTGTTGGGAACAAATTCCCACTCAGTGACAGAATCATTTGTACCATAGCTCAGCCTCCTTATGAAATTCTGATACCCATCTTTTTTTTTTTTTTTTTGGTGGTACTGGGGTTCCTGGAAACCCTTCTACCTCCGGGCTACACTCCCAGACCTCTTTTTACATTTTTATATTTGGAAACAGGGTCTCCTAAGCCAGCGCGCGGCTGGCTTCGAACCTGCGCGATCCTCCTGTCTCTGCCTCCCAAGCGCGGGGATTACAAGCGTGCGCCACCACGCCCGGCCTGATACCCATCTTTGATATTTACAGTTGTGATGTTTCAGCCTTGACATCGCAAGCTTAGCTTCTCCAAGACCCTGCCTGGGAGCATATCGCTGATTCTTGCTACTTGGAATCATAAAAGACATTAAAAAAAAATACATTATCAGTGACACAGACACAGACATTTTTTCCCCAGTCTCATCTTCAGCTCTATAATTTCTGTGAGCACACTGCTTGACTGTAATTCTTGCGTGCAGGAAGAGCAGAGGGTTCTAGTTATTCATTCTGGGTTGCTGTGACTTCAGCGTGTCTGCAATTTTCACAGGTTCCTTTGACGTGGTTCAATGACCACAGGGCAGGCTGTTGACAGCTGGTTGCTTTCAGTAGAAAGTCCATTCCCAGCATGGCTCCTCAAACCATCTCCTCTCTTGGAGCAGAAAATCACTGACCACCCCTCCCTCCTCGCTCCTGTGCGGTGCATGGGTCATGAACTGGATTACATTTTACTGTGCTCTGTCCAAATTTAACCTCCAGTGGCTTCTGTCATACACACACACACACACACACACACACACACACACACACACACACTACAAATCGATCTTTCCTGTGGTGTCCATGGATTTTATATGACTTCTCACAGTGCCATTTGCAGAGGGACTTTTGCCAAGAGCCTTTCTGCATCTCTTCAGATATACAAGTAGGAGCAATATGCCTGGAGCTTTACTATTTTTTCCCCCCAGCCATTACTTTTTTTGAACATCTGATATATTTTATATACTTTATTCTTTTATTTTGGGGGTACTGGGGATGGAACCCAGGGGCTTTTCTACCTCTGTCTATACTCCCAGACCTATTTTATACTTTATTTGGAAACAGGGTCTCACTAAGTTGCTGAGAGCCTCACTAAGTAGCTGAGGCTGGGTCTGAACCTGTGCGATCCTCCTGTCTCCGCCTCCCAAGCGTGGGGATTACAAGCGTGCGCCACCACGCCCGGCTATTTTATTCTTTTATGTGATGGTCTTGCTGCCATGGTTGCTGCTTGCTGAAGTCTTTCATGTGAACAATTCCGGGTCCAAAATTATTTTTAATATTAGGGTCAGTTGGGCGGGAGCCAGGCAATTCTCCTGGCCTCCTGTAAGCCAGTACCTTTCTTTTATTGAGAGTTTAAACAAAGCAGAAGGCAAGGAGGTCTCAGGTTAAATTCAGGATGATGAGTTCAGTTTTAGGGAAAGGTAATCGCAAGCTAGGGAGTGACAGTCACAGGCCAGGTCTAGAAAGTGGCAAGGAGAACCTTTCTGGGGGAACAGGAGGTCATCAAAGTCCACCCTCTAGTCCCACCTGGTTTAAGAAAGTTTGCCTGCTTGCAGACAATTCCCACAGCTAGGCTGGTCCAAAATGCCGGTCTCACTGCGTGGGCTAAGGTGGCTCCCAACACTTTTATTTTCCCATTCAATACAAATTTGCTTTTTCAGTGTTGGGAATTAAACCCAGGGCCACAGCTAGGCAAGTGCTCTATCACTGTGCCGCCTCCCCAGCCCCTCAATGTATTTCAATGACCAATTGAACAGTTTCCTAGCACTTCACAGATTTGACCCCTAACCTCCTTTCTCCTCATATTTTTTTATTATTTTAAAATTTATTTATTTGTTTAGCCAAGCACAGTGGTGCATGCTTGTAATCCTAGTACCTGAGAGGCTGAGACAGAAGGATTGCAGGTTCATAGCCAGCCTCAGCAGTTTAGCCAGACGTTCTGCAACTTAGGCCATGCGTACCTCTCAGCATTCTTTCAGCTAGAATCTAAATAGCTGACCACATAAACTTAGAGGAAAGAAGATTTATTTTCTTATGGTTTTGGGCCCAGTCCATGTGAGGCCGGGGACCACGGATCTCAGAACGTGGCGGTGGGAGGCAGAGACAGAGCACATGGGCTGAGTTCTTTACATCACCAAGGCTAGGAAGAGAGAGAGAGGGAGGGAGAGCAGGGGATAGACGAAACTTATATATAATCCTCAAGGCTGCACCCCAGGGAACCCACATCTAGCCACACCTGACCAGCCTGCCCGGTGCCACCCAGGTAAATCCATTACAATGGACTTATCCACTTCTGGGATTACAACCCTCAGGACTCAATTAGAACAGCTCCAAACATTAAGTGAACGCTTTAAGGGCTATTTTATATCTAACTATAACGCTCTGTTTCAAAATAAAAAAAATATAAAATAGGGCTGGGGTTGTAGCTCAGAGGTAAAATGCCCCTGGGTTCAATCCCCAGTACAACACAAAAAATCAAATTTATTTTATTTATTTATTTATTTATTTATTTATTTATTTATTTATTTTTGAGATGGGTGTTGCCTGGGTACATAGAAACCCATCTTAAAAATGGTAAGAATGTTGACAGATACCCGGGGTCTCACTAAGTTGTGGAGGGTCTGGCTAAATTGCTGAGGCTGGCTATGAACCTACAATCCTCCTGTCTCAACCTCCCAAGTACTGGGATTACAAGCATGTCCCACCATGCTTGGCTAAATAAGCAAAATTTAAAATAATAAAAATATGAGGAGAAAGAAGTTTAGGAGTCAGAATGTGTGAAGCCCTTGAGGCTCAAGTGAACCCCCGGTCTCAGCTTCCCAAGGAGCTGGGACCACAGGTGCCCTCTCTGTTAGCCTTTAATTACCAGTTTCGCAGTGGAATCCTGATTTGTTCTGGGGGCAGGGGGGCAGTTGGTTCACCTGTCACCGTGGTGGCTCTGTGACCGTGCTCAATTTGAAATGATGAACAGTATGGTCGATTTTTTTTTCTTTCTTGCCATCTTCGGACAAAATTTCAAAACAGCTTTTGAGAGTCAGGGTTCAGTAAATTGCTGATTCAGTGAGGGTTAGATTTCACATCTTTACCGTCGAACCTCCTACTTGCTTAAAAAAACACATCCGAAACATAAACAATATAAAACAAGCACACACAGCCCTTCTGACTGTAAAACCATACCCTGGTGTCTAGCATCATTTACTTGTCTTGGCATAGACGGATCTATATTTGCTGTTTTGGTTGGCATCTTCCTCACAATTTACACTTAAAATGTTAGAGCTGCCAAAGTTAGAAAGCCTTTTATTTATTTTTAACTCTTTTGGGCTTCTATGAAAGACTTCGTATAGATTTGGAAATTCAGTGGAAAGAAGCAATACATTCATCCCTTAGGCAACCAGAGCCGCTGTGGGAAGGTGGAGGTTTCCTCTCAAGATTGTAGAGTCGGGTGACTTCTCTGACATCCTGTCAGTATTTACGAATCACACAAGTCCTTTAGGCTTGCAGGCTAATCCACGCTGCAGCTTTTAGAAAAGTAAGATCACAGCAACGTATAATAGATATCATTAATCTTAATTTTTTATTAGATTGCGGATGGGGGTGTCTGAGGTGGGGGTCACATCAATCTTATTTGAAATGTGTCTCTCCATGCTGTCAGTCACTCTTCATTGCTTTTGATGATCCTTGTGTCCTAGGCGTCAGGCATAGAGTCTGGAAAATAGTGGAGATCCCTGAAGGGCTAAATATTTATGTGATAAATCAATGAATAAGCCGATCTGGCAGTAAAATGAGGTAGGACATTGGCTTTAAAAGCAGACATTTCTAGCTTCCAGGTCCTTTCCAGATCTCTGCCCTTCAGCTACGTGTGAGAACTGAAGAGGCCTCTCCACTTTCTCTGTTTACCTTTGAACACAACACCCACGTCTGACTTTCCCTTCTCTTCTTCCACTTTAAGATGAGTAGGAAGAATTTGTCAAGGGCCAGTGGAATCGTGGATATGTGTATCTTAACATTTCATGTGGGAATTTAATTTTTAAATTGGTGCATTATAATTATACACTAGAGTGGGGTTCATTGTTTTGCAGGGCACACATACATAATTTGTCAGTTTATTTCCCCAGTGTTCCTTTACCCTTCCCTCCTTCCTCACCAATCCTCCATTTTACTATCTCCCTTTTTTTCATGAGATACCCCACTCCTTCTTTCCTTTTCTCTCTAGCTTCCACATTTGAGAGAAGGCACACAGCCCTTGACTTTCTGAGTCTGGCTGATTTCGCTTGACACAACGCTCTCCAGGGCCGTCCATTTTCCTGTAAGTTCTGTGATTTCATTTGAGCCCATACTTAAGGAATGCCTTTATGATACTCTTAGTTCCGGCATGTCCCGTGGATAAATGTGGACCATGCATCTACATTTTGCGACTGACTGCACGCGTACAGGTTTGTCTCTACCTTAGCTGTACTTCTTACTCTGGATTCTTGGGACTGCTTGGTTTATTTAAAGTAATGTACTTATTATGATTGCCTCTTTTTGGGGGAGGCATATTTGGTAATTCAATAGAATACATGATACTGTATCATAGACTAGCTCTTTCAGACCTAAGCCCAGTTCTGGCTTTTAACTATGTTGTCTAATTACAGGTTGTGTTTTGAGGAATGCTGCTTGAGTGTTAAAAGTATCAACTCATAGTATCCTATGAGACTTGAAATCTTGCTTTGAATGTATTACTATACTGAGAATATTCTGGACTTTCCCTGTATTGCTATTGTGCAGTTCAAAATTGATTAGTAGTTTTATGCCGGGCGTGGTGGCGCATGCTTGTAATCCCCGCACTTGGGAGGCTGAGACAGGAGGATCGCGCAGGTTCGAAGCCAGCCGCGCTGGCGTAAGAGACTCTGTTTCAAAAATATAAAATAGGTCTGGGAGTGTAGCCCAGAGGTAGAAGGGCTTCCAGGAACCCCAGTACCACCAAAAAAAAAAAAATTGATTAGTAGTTTTGAACACAATTTTAGGTATTTTTTCGGATAATTATCTGTATCTTGCTTTTCCAGTGCCAGATTTATGGGCATCAGGAGGGTCCAGATGGCAACTTTACTAGACATTGGAAATAAACTGATTTGTTTAAAAGCAGGAGCTTGTATCCAGGAAAAAGGGTAACATATTTTAGATATACTCCTTAAACCATGCCTACACACAGTGAATAGTTATCACAACTAAAGTGAGAAGGGAGCTTGAACGTATTACTGCCATGCGCAGGAGGATCTTATCTTTGCTCTTAGGCAGTTGTTTTCGACTTTTTCCTGGTTGAAAGCTTTTACTAGCGTGAACTCGGGTCAACTATGATGAGTCTCTAAGCCAGACCGAAACCTTTTGGCTGACTCTAGGTAGATAAGAATCCTTGGCTGGAAGGGTGTGCCACTGACGGCGTCAGCTGTCAGCCTTGCTTGGGGAGACATCAGATCTGCTGCGACAGAGTCCCTTCAAGGATATTGGCCTACTTTACCTTCCCGTGATGGGGAGGGGGACGGTAACAGGATGGTTACTGGGGAACAACACAGGCTGCAATCATGGCTTGGGAGATGAGTCATGCTTCAGTAAGGGTGCTGGGGGCAGGGGGAGCCATGCATGGAAATAGAATGAGACCATGGCCAAGCAAGAGATGTGCTAGCTGGAGCCCGGAGCTGCCATGGAGGAGGGGCAGGAGATGGAGGTGGAGTGATAGACAAGATCCGAGGTCGAAGAGCTTTGAACATCAGAGCAGAGGGTTTAAATTTGCACTCTTAGGAGACAGAACCACTGGAAGTTTTTCTATTTCTTCAGTACTGGGGATGGAACTCAGGGACATTCTACCTCCAAGCTCCACCCCCAACCCTATTTCTTTATTCTTATATTTTTGAAACAGGGTTTCACTGAGTTGCAAAGGGCCTCACTAAGTAGTAGCTGAGGCTGTCCATAAACCACGATCCTCCTGTCTCAGCCTCCCAGGTGCTGGGATTACAAGTGTGTGCCGCCATGCCCGGCTCAGCCACTGGAAGATTTTTTTTTTTTTTTTTTTTGTGGTACTGGGGATGGAACCCTTCTACCTCTGGGCTACACTCCCAGACCTAATTTATATTTTATTTGGAAACAGGCTCTCTTAAGCCAGCGAGGCTGGCTTCAAACCTGTGCAATCCTCCTGTCTCCACCTCCCAAGCGCGGGGATTACAAATGTGCGCCACCACGCCTGGCAGCCACTGGAAGATTTTAAGTGGGGAAATTAGGCAATAGTGTAGAATGTCATGGTCAACAACTTCACTGCTAAAATCCCAAACGACTGACTACACAACTTAGTGGAAAGAAGATTTATTTGCTCACATTTTTTTTGGGGGGGGGATTCTGGGTTCAGTCCATGTGAGGCCAGGGTTGGAAGCTTAGAGGGCTTGGCAGCAGGAACCAGATATATATATATATATATATATATATATATATATATAGAGAGAGAGAGAGAGAGAGAGAGAGAGAGAGAGAGAAGGAAGAAGAAGGAGAAGGAGGAGGAGGAGGAGGAGAAGGAGGAGAAGGAGGAGGAGGAGGAGGAGAAGAAGGAGAAGGAGGAGGAGAAGGAGGAGGAGGAGGAGGAGGAGGAGGAGAAGAAGGAGGAGGAGAAGAAGGAGGAGGAGAAGGAGGAGGAGGAGAAGGAGGAGGAGGAGGAGGAGGAGGAGGAGGAGGAGGAGGAGGAGGAGAAGCAGCTTTTATTTCGTGGAGCCGGAAGCAGAGAGGGGAGAGACAAGGCTTTGCTTTCTCAGCAAAGAGGCTAGAAATCTAAGCGGGTAAGTAAGCAAAGGGATTCAAAGACAAAAGCAAAATTCCCAAGGCTATATCCCAGGGATGCACTCACTTTTTCCGGCCAAGCCCCACCCACCTAGGTCCCCACGCTCCAGCAGTTATAACCCTCATGACTTAACAAGACCGACTCTGAGCTCTTTGGGGGACATTCAGTATCTGACCATAACATGGAGCAATGCGACTGCAGTAAGGCTGAGGACCCGGGGATAAGGCTGACAGGGATGTGGACGTGTACAGGAGGAGACGGTCTGGGCTAGGTGGGATGCCATTAAAGCTTGAACAAGGCAATTCGGTGAGAGAGTGCAGGGCTGACATTAATTCCTGCATTTATACTTTGCACAGCTGGATTAAATTAGACCAAGAATCCAGTAGGAGGGACAGATGGGAGGGTGGAAGATGAGGAGGTTTTTCTTTTTTTGGGCAATGTTGTAAGAGATATTTATGAGTTGTCTATGAGAAACCGTCTAGTAGGCCACTGGACTGAATCTTGAGATGAAGATAATTTGAAATGAAACCGAGGATCTGGCTAAGGTCACACAGGGAGAATCTACCAAAGACAAGAAGAATAAAACACTGACAAATACCAATGTCTAAGGACGTGGTGAAGGAGGAGAGCGAGGAAAGGGTTTGCACTGAGAAAGAGGGAAAGGATCAGAACCGATGGGGCGCTAAGAAAGTGGGACAGGGAAGAGTTTCTAGAAGGTCGGAGTGCAGACACTGGTCACAGCTACAGGGCCATTAAATAAAGCAAGGAGAGACTTGTGTTCCCTGTGTGGGTGCAGAGAGATCAGGGCACACATTAGACAGAAGCAGCTCCCAGGAGCTGAAGGAAGTGCGCACCGTGGGGGATGTTGACCTGGGGAGGGAAGAGGAGAGGTGCTGGCGGCGGCCGGGGGTGGAGGCGCCAGTCAAGTTGTCCCATTAACATGAGGAGAAGACTGAAGAAAGCACATTCAAATTTGTTAGAGCAGTGAGCCGTCCTGCAGAAGACTCTAAGTTTTCCCCTTTTTTGAGATCTCCATCCTGGGTGATTCTGGGGGCCAGGACCATTTCTGTTGGGGGTTCCACAATCTCTCTCAAGGTTCTATCTCCAAGCCACTCCTAAGCATGCAGTGGTACCTCACTCAGGGCACACATCCCAGAACGGGGTCCAACTCCTTCCTCAACAGAGCTCGCCTGAGGTCCTGCAATTCCCCTCCCCTGGGCTTCCAATGCCCCACGCGATCCAGAAAGACTGTTATTCTATCCCTGTGCTCCTGGCTTCTTGTCTGTTGTGCCGTGGCTGCTTAGGCCAGAGCCAGACACACATCCCACAGTTGCTAATCCAGCCAGTGGTGTAAGTGGCCTTAGAAGAAATCAACCTGAGCCGGGCATGATGGGGGTGCTTTTAATCTCAGGATCTAGGAGGCTGAGACAGGAGGATTGCGGTTCGCGGACAGCCTCAGCTACTACATAGTGAGGCCCTTTGCAACTCAGTGAGACCCTGTTTCAAAATAAAGAATAAAGCCGGGCGTGGTGGCACACACTTGTAATCCCCGCGCTTGGGAGGCAGAGACAGGAGGATCGCGCAGGTTCGAAGCCAGCTTCGAAGGGCTTCCAGGAACCCAGGAACCCCAGCACCACCAAAAAAAAAAAAAAAAAAAAAAAAAAGAATAAAAAATAAGGCTGGGGGTATAAGTTGGAGGTAGAATACCCCTGGGTTCCATCCCCAGTACTGCAACAAAACAAAACAAAACAAAACAAAACAAAACAACAACAACAAAAAAAAAACCAACCTGGCTAAGCATAGCCTTTCCCTGGAGTCCCTGGATTCTGAGACATAGCCATCGCGGGGTCATTTGAGAGGAAGGATGTGGGGTGGTTGCCAAGTGCTTTTGAGTATCTGAGATTTCTTCAGAGTTCCTTAAAATGCTCTGTTCTCCCTTCCACTTAGCTTGAGCTACTTGACTAAGTTTTGTTCACACATTACCAAAATAGCCCCTGCACCGTTTCTAGACAGCCGGGGCCACGGTTCTATTCTCTTCGGCGATGCCAGATGAGTTTCTAGTTAAGTGGCTCCCTGGAAGCGTGACATCCCTTTTCTGTCTTCTCTGCTACATTTAGATGATTGCAGAAGGGTGTCCAGGGCTTTTCATAGTGTGAAAATAAAATGTTTTCTTTTTTTGAGGGATTGATACAAGTCCTCACTTCACAGGGAATATCTTCATGTTTTGACTGGCGTGGCTTTGTGGCCTAAACATACAAGGATTTATTCTCTCCTAAAGGGAAATCCAGAGTTGGCAGCTGAGGGGTGGTGTGGTCCTTTGGGGATGTTGTAGGAGATCCGGGCCTTGTCTGCTCTTCAATCTTTAGGGTTTGGCTTCCCCTTTCAATGTTATCACATGACCCAGGAAGGCTGCTGCAGCTCCAGCCATCATGCCATGATGATGGGATTGGCACAGTCATCCCGGGCAACAACCTAGCACGAAACAGTTTATGACAATGGGCATTTCTTTGTCTCCCTCTAGATCTACAGGTCTGTCGGGGGTAATGCTGCTTCAGGCTGCAGTTCAGCCTTGGATTGAAACTTGTTGCCCGTTTATCCACAATTTTATCAGACCAGTAGCTACTCAGATTATTGGCAAGAACATAACAGAGGAAACTTAGCCAGGGGCTCTATTCTCAACCCTCTGTGATAGCATGTCAGCAACATCCCATTGGCCAAAGTAACTAAGATGGCCAAGACAGAAATCAAGGTGCAGGAAAGTGCCACGATTTGGCAATGTAAAAGGTGGTGGCGTGGTTTGGAAGCGTCCCCTGAAGGTCCACACGTTCAAGGACTGATCACCAGCCTGTGGTAGTATTGGGAGCTGATGTGACCTTTAGTGAGACAGTGATGTTAGTCATTAGGGGTGTGCCCTGGAAGGGGATATTGGGATGCCGGTACCTTAAGTCTTTTTCTGTATTTTCTAGCCACCTCAAGAGGAGCAGGACATCTCCATCATGAGCCCTCATTATGATGTACTGTGCTGCCACAGGCCCAAAGCAACAGGGCCAAAGGACCCTGAACGGAAACCTCTGAAACCACGACCTTGAGTAAACCTTTCCTCCTTTTCAGTTGGCTATCTCCGGGACTGCATCACAGCAATAGAAAGCTGCCTATCACAACTAGGATGTCTAATTCTGCACAGGGATGGAGTGAGAGTTGAAACAATAATCCCACATGCTAGAGACGTCGTGTGTGATGCCAGGACCAAGGAGGAGGGGTGGAGGGTGAGAGAGACGATGGGATGTATCTGTTAGGCACCTTGGCATCTTGAAGGAGCCAATATGAAGGTCCCCCTCAAAACTTCCAGTTACAGCCACTGGCCAGAAACTTTCCTTTGGCCGTTTCTGGCTGCAAGGGAAGCTGGGAAATATATTCCTATTACAGTTGAAATGCACTCAGCCAAGACTGGGGTTCTGTTAGCAGGTTAGAAGTGGGCAGCCAGAGATTTCTTCCACAGTGTTCAACAGGATGAATAATGTTTAGCCCTCACTGTTATAAAGTAATCTTGAGTTAAGATGTTCACTGGGATTGCTTGGTGTGTATACCCAAGTTATACATAAATGATGATTATGTAGCCAGTAATTAATTAAACGTTGCCAGACTGCTACTTTTGCAAGGAAGAAAATACAAGTTGTCTGATTTGCCCTTGACCAGAACTAAACCTTTTTTTTAAAAAAAATTTAGTTACTTAATTCCCCCCTAAAATATAAAATGATAGAGCTAGGAAGCGTTTCAGTATTGCAGGAAACTCACCTCCATGAGAGATTTCCAAATCAGCTCCAAGTTTCTGCTTAAATGTCACCTTTCCTGACCACCCGCCCTAAAATAAGAGCACATTCCTTTTCTCTGCTCGGGTCCCTACTGTCTATTACTGTACTTGATTATTTTGCGGTTTCCTTCCGCTAAAGGAGAACAATTAAATCAGAGCACTGGCCAATTTGCTCGCTGGCGATGAACTGGATTGCTGAAAATGGTCCTTGCTGATGAGTTCAGGTTACCTGGCGATCGGACCACCTGGAACCAGGAGTTCCTGTTCTCATTGTAGCATTGTGGGGATGTTGCAGCCCTTTTATGACCTTTTTCGAGGAGAAAAGCAATAATAAAAGTGGCTGTGTGGAAGCTGGGAAAGAAATTGGGTACTTAAAATCCTTCCTGAGCAGCTGAACAAGCATGAAGCCGCCTTCTAGACTTTTTGTTATGCCCGATAAAGAAAAAAGAAAAAGAAAAAAAAAAAAAAAAAAAAAAAAAGCTCCCAGCCTGCGGGAATCGGTCTGGTACATTAGGTCTGCTTTGATGGTCTGTTGAGCTAAGGCAATTTCTCAGAACATCCACATCAGACAAGGCCACTCTGTCCCCTGACCTGCCACAGGCAGCCACCCTGCTCTGCCATCCTGTGGCCACCTCGCCGAGCGGTGGGTGTGCTCTTCTGTGCATTCATTTTCACTCCCAGGAGGGACCTGGGGTGGGAGGTCAGTACCTGGGGGTGGGGGGCAGTCCCTGAGGACTTGAATCCCTCCCCCAGGCTCAGGGCTGTGCCTCTACACCCAAGAGTCCTGCAATTCTGAGGATTCCAAGGGCGGTGTGAGGAGGGACCCTTTCATAGCAGTGTAAGGGGCCAAAGAGCATCCTTCAGGTGGTGCCCAGCAGCCCCTGGGCAGAGGAAGCTCCTGCAGTCAGCAGGAAGGCCCCGCGCCGGCCCTTAGCATCTGTGGACCGGGATCCTGGCTGAGCAGGTCCGGGGCGTGGCACCTGGACCGGTGTGTGCACTTGGAGGGAGTGTCCAGAGGCCTCTGACACCCGTGCCGGGGTTGGGGCCAGGTCTGCCGGGGCCCAGGGACACCCGGGCTGCGACCCCCAGGGAACCTGGGCGAGCCGCACCTTCCACCCGGGCCCCTCCAGCGGCGGCGGGAGTCCGTGAGAGCGGGCCGGGCAGCTGCGGCGGGCGCGGGGCGGGACTCGGGGCCCGGCGGGCGAGGCGGGTGTGGGCAGGGTCAAAGCCCCGCCCGGCTCGGCCGCGGGAGGGCGGCGTGCGCGGTTGCTAAGCCCCGCGCCCCCGGAGACGTTCCCGGGGGCTGGCGCGGGAGGGAGGGAGGGAGGGGCGAGCGCAGGAGCCGGCGCTGGCCGCGGCTGGGCGCCGCTCGTCGCCGCGTCCCGGGCCCCTCGGAGCCAGGCTGGCCATGCCCGCCGCCACGCCCGCCCCGCGCCCGCCGCCGCCCCCGGCCCGGCCCGCGCCCGGCTGCCCCGCGCGGCCAGCGGCTGGTAAGTGCGGGGGGCAGAGCTGCCCGCCCAACTCTGCGCCGGAATCCCCGGGGCTGGGGCGCCGGCAGGGGGCCCAGAGGCACGGTGCATGCATGCATGCACGCCTGTGTGTGTGTGTGTGTGTGTGTGTGTGTGTGTGTGTGTGTGTGCGCACTCGCGTGCAGGAGTCTACACCCGCTGAAACTGGCTTGCTAGAGGGGTAATGGGGCCTGGGCAGGGGGGTGGGCAGACTTTGGCTGTCCTAACTCTAAACCCTGCAGGGATGGCCACAGAGCACTGTGCCTGTGTGTGTGTGTGTGTGTGTGTGTGTGCGCGCGCGCGGGTGCACGCCCGTGTGCCCGCCCATGTGTCAACAGCAGCTGAAACTCATTTGCTAGAGGAATAAGGCCACTGGGCCGGGTGGGCAGACTTTGGATGCCCAAACTAGACCCTGCCCTGCACTGGATGGGGCAATAGAGCCTGTGTGTGTGTGTGTGTGTGTGTGTGTGTGTGTGTGTGTGTGTGTGCGCGCGAGTGCCTGTGTCTACCCCAGCTTGCTAGAGGGGTAACACTGGAGCTGTTTATCTTCCTCTGAGCAGCTAGAGGACCCTTTTGGGGCAGTGCACCAGGAGGGAGCCGGCATATTGAGCGCCTTAGGAGCCGGGCGCTTGCTTCTACCTGGAGGACCTCAGAACATCCTTCCCACACACCTGTAAAAGAAGGTGGATGCGTCCCCATTTCTCAGATGAGAAAACTGAGCCCCCTTCCCCAGAGCCTCTACTTTGCACTCAGATGACATCACGGGACAGTGGAAGGGCGGAAACTTGAATCCTGGGCTTTCAAGCTCTCAGACCCATGACAGGGGAAGGGAGCCCTCCTTAGAGCAGGTAAAGAGGCGCAGAAGAACGGAAGGCAGTTAGGAGAAAGACCACAGGCAGGGCATTTGGAAGCCAGCAGGAGAAAGCCAGCTCGTGAAATAGCCCTTCAATTAATGTCAGATGTAGATCCCGGGGTATGCTCCCTCCTGTGTCTGGCTCTGGGGGCGAGGTGGTGAGGGGGAGAAGGCGGGCCAGGGCTGGCAGAGGTGTCTGGGGATACCTTTTGAGTGTCCGCCCGCTGGGAGTGGGGGGCGAGGAGACGTTGTGGAGGGAACGGGGTTGTGTTATTCGTGCCTGAAGGTTAGTCATCTCTCCGCCTCACCCCCTCCTCGCTGATCTGTCTCCTGCAGTTGGCTTCCTGTCCCAGATGACGGCTGTCACGCTGAAGCTGGGTCCCACCTTCGTGTCTGGTGGCCCTGCGCTTTGATGGCTGTGTTAGGCACCAAGAAATCAACCTGTTGCAGCTCACAGAGGGACGTGTTGGGCTGCTGCGAGCTCAAGATCACACGTCTCCAGCAGTGGGAGAGCATTGTGCTTATTCTCAGGGCAAAGGAGCGAAAGCCGGGCTCCCCCGGGGAGCAACAGGACCCGTTGGCTTTGGCGGCCAGCCTAAGTTGAGGAAAGCCTTTCAGTTTAATATCTGATTGCTTTGAGTGGAGCCACAAGACGCTCCACTGGAGAAAGAAAAGAGCAGAGCAGAAAGCTGTTTCTGAAATATTCTTTGTAACTCTTTTCACTGAGATTTGAAAGGTCTTTGAGCCTGTCTTTTTTATTTTTTATTTTTTCGTTTCCCTTTGCAGTATTGGGCAATGAACTCAGGGGCACTCTGCCACGGAGCTACCCCCTCAGCCCTTTTTAAATTTTTTTTTATTTTGAGATGGGAATCTTGCTAACTTGTTCCGGCTGGCCTCAGACTTTCGGTCCTCCTGCCTCAGCCTCCCGGGTCTCTGGGTTTATAGGTGTGCCTGGCGCGCCACGCCTTTATAAGGAGAGCTCTGCCATCTTTGTTGACATTGGGGGTCTAAGCGTTTTTGCTACTGCATCTGACTACCACCCCTCCATCTCTTTGGTGGAAGATGATCCTGGGGTTGCAGGAGCCTGTCTGGAGCTGGGAACAAATTGATGCTTCCCTGGGGGTCAGCCCCTAACCAGGGCTTGCTATGTGCTGCTATACTTATAGTTCAGCTCCCTGGCTCTTCACAGGTGTGTGTGTGTGTGTGTGTGTGTGTGTGTGTGTGTGTGTGTGTTACTGGAGATTGAGCTGTGGTATTCTACTTCCGAGCTACACCCCCAGGTCTATTTAATTAATTAATTAATTTATTTTGCAGTCTTGGGGATGGAACCCAGGGGCATTCTATCTCTGAGCTCCACTCTCACTCCTATCTTTTTCTCTTTATTTTGAAACAGGGTCTCACTGAGTTGTAGAGGGCCTCACTAAGTAGCTGAGGCTGTCCGTGAACCATGATCCTCCTGTCTCAGCCTCCCGAATGCTGGGATGACAAGCGTGCGTCACCATGCCCGGCTATTTTAATTTTGATGTTAAACAGAGTCTTGCTAAGTTACTGAAGGCTGGCCTCGATCCTCCTGTCTCAGCCTCCCATGTACTGGAATTACGAGCGTGCGCCCACAACCTGGCCACAGGGACACGGCTGAGGCGCCCTTCTGTTTGCAGAGATTCCCTTTGGAGTTGTACTGCCTTGACCTCCACGAATCTTTGCTTGGCTCAATTTTCTTCCTCATCATACTTCCCCCCTTACCAGTTCTTCTAAGACTATATCATAGGAAGTCTCTTTCAAGGTCTGATTATTCTAAGGAACCCAAACAGAACACGCCACCTTCCCGCTTTCCTTCTCCCTCTGTACCGTCAGTAATAGGTGCCTGTGTTCCTCTGCAGGTCGTGTTCGCACGACTTTACAAAAGGTGCTCCCATTGGGCAGATGCTGTCTGTGCCCAGGCCCGGGGTTGGCCATCAGGGGCTCAGCACGCAGTAGCCTCTGCCAGGGAGACACACATGGTCCACATTCCGGCTGGCGTGGTGCTCAGGGAAAATAAAAACAAAATGGAGAGTTGTTCAACTGTCCCGAGAGCTCACACCTTGATTTTTCTTATCCTTCTTTTACCCAATTTTGAGGAGATGTCCCTTACACGCTTTCCCAAATATTTGAATATTTCAGGCAGCTGATTTTCTCTTCTCTGGACTGGCTGGGTAAATGTCTTAGCATCTTTCTAAATAAGAGAAGGGGAAGGGTTTTCTGGCCGGTAGAACCACCAATGCCAAGGGGCGGTGGTGCCTTGCAGGGGAGGGTGGGCCGGTGCCCTTCAGCCTGGCCACCAGCAGCTTCCAGGGCCCCTGTCTTGACCCCATGGGAGTCATTGTGGCTGAGACGAACTGCTTTCTGTGGAGGATTTTGCTCCATGGAGATTCCTATCTTTGGGTCCAGGGGCCCGTTGCCTCTGGATCCTGAGTTTCCCCGCCTCTTCCTGCAGTGGCCGCCTCTTAATGTCTAAATGTGGCCCATTTGAGGTTGGAACGGAGTCCCTTTTAAAGATGCATATGTGGGGGAGTTCTTTGAAAAGAATGTTTTTGCTAAGTGCCTGGAAATATAGGTCAGTAGAGGGAAAGCAGGGAGAATGGAGGGATGGGACGCAGACGTCTGTACTGGGAGCCAGGGAGGGGCGTTCTGAGGCCTCCTGGTGACCTGGGCAAGCCCTTGAACTCCTCTGTGAACCGAACCTCGGTGCCTTCAGCTTGCTAAGCTTAATAGCCGACCTCAAGGTGCTGTTTGATGATCAAAGGGGTGGAGGTATTCTCATTGACTCATCAAACAGGTATTGCGTACGCTTATAAAATCCTTGCTGGAGACATCTGGCAGTCTCTTGGGGACGGTGGTGTGTGGAGACACATCAAGATGTGGGGAAACACGAAGGACCAGCCCTTGATCTCTAGAGCTGCCTGGGTTGGTCTTGAAGAATGAGTGTTCACGGATATTTGCAAACAACAGGGCGCCATGTGGTGTGCAGTTATAGGGTTAGGGCTCTTAAGTTTATTGGAACTGCTCTCAAATTCTGTCTCGGACACTGCAAAGCCACGTGATTCAACCAGAGTGAGCCTCTGTTTCCTTATTGGTAAAGTGGCCACGTTCAAATTGTTCCTAGAGATTTAGTGATGTAAAGCACTTACCAGACACTAGGAAACAAAAAAGAATTATAACTAAAGCTACCTTTTAGGCTGAAGAGATTTTGTTTGGCTGCCTCCAGCCAGTGCCTTTTGAATATCTGTGGGCATTCGGATCTCGGATCATCTGGGGAATCTTATTAGAATGTAGGTAAGACCTGGAAGCCTGAGAGCTTGCTTTTCTCATTAGCCCGTAAATCCTTTTTTTTTTTTTTTTTTTTTTTGGTGGTACTGGGCTTCCTGGAAGCCCTTCTACCTCCGGGATACACTCTCAGGCCTATTTTATACTTTTTTATTTTTTTGAAACAGGGTCTCTTAAGTCAGCTCGGTTTAAGCCTGCGTGATCCTACTGTCTCCGCCTCCCAAGCGCAGAGATTACAAGCATGCACCACCATGCCTGGCAGCCCCTAAATTCTTAAAGGTGTTGCTTGTTTGGGGACCACTTTATGAGTACAGGGCTCCATATCAGTCTGTCCTTCCCAGTGTTCTGAATACTGGTGGTCATTATATCTGAACTGGGATTTAAAAGATGAATTACGGTGGCTGGGGAAGAGGAGGAGTGCAGAGGTACATGGGAAATAGCATTATAGGATTCAGAAATAGTAGGGTGCCATGGAACAGCTTGGTGTGTTCATGCCACTGCACTAAGTGTTGTTTGGAGCATGGAGTGTGATGAGAAGGGCTCGGTGGGGGCAGGGCTCAGTTTCTAGGGCTGAATTAGTTAGGATAGGTTAAGCTTTGCTGCAGTAACAATCCACTTCACCGTTTTAATAGCTTAATTTAGAGTGATCGCTTGGTCCAGCATTCGGGGGGTAGGTGAAGGGCGGGGAGGGAATCCAGAGATAGCTGTCCTGGAGTGTGTTTGTAGGTAGTTAAGGTAAGAGGTGATAAGGTGGATCTAAAGTTAAGGGAATGGAGAAGAGGAGGCACTGGCTTTGGGAGACCTTTAGGAGCTGGAATCCATAGGCCTTAGCTATGGACTTCATGTGGAAGATGGTAGAAGGCATGAGGGGTCAGGGGATTCTTTGTCATGAGGGATGGGGTGGTTGGTCATACAAGTGACTAAGGTAAGGACCACAGGTGTGCACAGCAAGAGAGAACAGCTCCAGACCACGCCTGAGTCCAGCCAGGTCTACTATCTTCTCCAACAGACACGAGCTTTCCCGAACCATTTTTTGAGAAACCACCATATCTTGTGGTGTCTGTTTTTTCCTCTATGGAACATTTAATTAGCGATCATCAGAATGAATTCAGTGGCTTCATCAGTCTTTCTGTGGCGCCTGCTGCTTCTAACCTGCTGGAGTAGGTTCTGGCAACATTTTGTTCAATTAGGCACAACTCTTTTTTTTTTTTTGTCTTCTACATGTTTAAGAAAAATGAGAAAAGAGTTGAGAAAATTGAGGATATTTTTGAGATAAAAGTGACCATGCTCATGATGTGAGATTAGTTATCTGCCTTTAGTTTTTTAAGAACCCAGTCTCTTTCCACTCTCTATTTTTTCAGACACAGATGCTTAAAAATCTCCGAGGAGCCACATGGTGTGGGTCAAAAGATCCCCAGATAATTATATAACAAGGAAAATGGAAACTCTACATTTGGGGAAGTGGCAGGCAGAGAACATGAAGCTACACAAACGAATACAAACACCACAAGCAACAAAATAAATGCACAAGGTTTCTGGAATGAAATCTTATATTAGTAATTTTTAATACATTTTGGGGAGTACCGGGAATTGAACCCAGGCGTATTTTATCTCAGAGCTACACCGCCCTCAGCCCTTTTAAATTTTTATTTCTTTATTTTGAAACAGGTTCTTGCTAAGTTATATGAGGCTGTCCTCAAATCTGCAATCTTCCCATCTCAGCCTCCCAAGCACTGAGATTACAAGTGTGTACCTCCACACTTGGCTAAATTTTTATTAAATATTTAAAAATGTAACTCAGGGTTTTCTTGTTGTGTAAACGATTAACTAATGGGGCCACAGAAGAAAAGTGTTTACTCTCTTTTCATGTAACAATTGTGATGAATGTCTACTCTCTCTGGTCTCCATACAGACATCACCCTTGTAGCATAGCTTCTGAGCTTCCCCAGAAAGACATGCCATCTCCCCTCCTCTGCATCTCTGTGGAACTTGTGAAAAAAGAGTCCTGTGAGCAAGTACACACCTGTTACCCCAGAGATCATATCTCCTTGAGGACAGGCAGTGTGTGTGTGTGTGTGTGTGTGTGTGTGTGTGTGTGTGTGTGTTTTATTGGTGACTGAGCCCAAAGGCATTCTACCTCTGAGCTACACCCCCAACAATTTTTTGCCTGGATCAGGGGCTGGCTAGGTCGCTGAGTGCCTTGCTAAGTTGCTGAGGCTGGCCTCAAACCTGTGATCCTCCTGTCTCAGCATCCCAAGTACTATGACTACTGGTTTGCACCACCACACCTGGTTCACTGCATATTCTTATCTCAGAATTCTCTAACCAGTGCAACATTTCCTTTAAGGGCAATTCCCACACCCACAAGCTAGTGCAGGACACCCTGCAAGAAGTACTCTTGGGCCTCACAGCTGGTTGGAGGGCAGATCTCCCAGCAGTAGCAGCATCTTTTCCAGGGCTGGGTCTGATGAGGCTGGCTATTTAGTTTATCTCAGATGTGGTTTTGGTTTTGGATAGCTACCACCAGATTTCTCTGGAGCTTGGGCCTCTGTGTCTGTGGCAAAAATGGGGTCTTGCCAGGTCCCGGTGTATTCAGCTTCTGTAGCAGATGCCAACAGTCCCTGGTCACACTCCCCTTTCCTCTTCTGAGTGCGCCCATTGCCAGGCATCGCCAGCACAGAACCCTGCTGAAGGGCTTTCTCTGCTTCCAGGGCTGTGGTTGGTCCATTTTTGGTGGTGACCAGAGTGCTGGGTGGTTGCCACCCTTTGCGGCAGCCCTGTACTGCTCAAAGAGTGGAATGAGCAAATATCTATTGGCTTCCTTGCTCCTCTGGTGGAACTTCCAGACATGCTGAGGTGTATTTTACCCTGTCTCTCTAGTTTCCCAGCAGAACTGAGCCCAGGCGAGCAGGACACCTGCCCCTTTATACTATGGTGTGACTCCTGTCTCCACATTCTACTTTCAAGAGGGTCCAACATACCTACAATGCTCTGGGGTCAAGTGAGATCCTGTGACCAGCTGTAGGTACTGGACTGGGGATGGCAGTGTAGCCTCTCCTTTTTTTTTTTAGCAAGGCACTTCAGGGCTGGGTACTATCCTTTTCTGTCTATCTGTCTGTCTGTCTGCAGGGGCTACCTTGGAGGCCACCCATTTCCAAATGGGTGGAAGATCTGATATTGAATGTGGCAGTTGAAGGCTCTGATACTGGGCTGTTCATTCCACATTGGAATTCTTGCGAGCAAGAGCTTTTATTGTGATAGCCCTTGAGTTTTTTGACCTTTACCAGTTGAAGCTCTGGACCTACCTGACACACCGCATCAGCATGGCCCTTTGAGGTACCACCCCTGCACCAGCTTATCCTCCTCACTGCATTGAGCCATGTGAGCTCTTGGGATCTTTTACTTATGAGGTCTGTCAATGCTTTACATTTCCAAACTCCCCGTCTCTTCAGAGGTTGATGAATAGCAAAGTAAAATTGATGTGTGGTGGCACATGCCTCTAATCCCAGTACTTGGGAGGCTGAGACAGGAGGATTGTAAGTTCAGTGACAGCCTCAGTAACGTTGCAAGACTTCAGCAATCTAGCAAGACCTGTTTCACACAGAAAACATAAAAAGAAGGGTTGGGGGGTGTATGTCAGCGGTAGAATGTTCCTTGGTTCAATCCCCAGTACCCCCCCCACACACACACGCGCGTGCGAAAATTAAATAAAATGTATGCTTTTCTGTGCTTTCTAATTACTCCAGAGGGTTTTTTTTGGTATTACTTATGAAACCCAAATTAATTTTATTTACAAATTATTAACCAATCATTTCAATATTGGATGAAAATGATTCTCACCTTCCTACTTGGTTTGTAGTCATCTTTTATTTTCCATTAAACGGTTGGGTGATGCAGTATCTATTTTAGGGTCATTGTTTTCTTTTTTCCTTGAATTCTTGTGCAAGTACCAAGACATTGTAATTGTAGTTCTGTGATATATTTTATCTTCATCTCACTTATTTCTCAATTCCTTGTCCTCCCTCAAAAATTTCACTAGCTCTTAAATTGCACCAAACCTACAGATTGTAATTGTAAACTAGTGTGTGTGACACAGACACACACAGACACACACACAGACACACACACACACAGACACACACACTGGGGATTGAACCCCGGGGCATTCTACCTCTGAGCTGTATCCCAGTCCCATTATTTATTTATTTATTTATTTATTTATTTATTTATTTATTTATTTATTTATTGGTACTGGAAACCCTTCTACCTCAGGGCTACACTCCCAGACCTATTTTATACTTTTTATTTGGAAACAGGGTCTCTTAAGCCAGCGCGGCTGGCTTCGAACCTGCGTGATCCTCCTGTCTCTGACTCCCAAGCATGGGGATTGCAAGCGTGCACCACCACACCTGGCTATCCTATTTTATTTTTAAACAGGGTCTCACTAAATTGCTGAGGTTGGCCATGAACCTGTGACCCTCCTGTCTCAGCCTCTCAAATACTGGGATTACAAGTTTGCACCACCTCGTGTAGCCTAAGCAAGTGGTTTTAATGTGCTAGGTTCACGGTTTGGTTCTGATAGTCATTCACATCACTTTTCTAATTTCTCTCTCAGTTTTCCTTATGTGGATCCTGCACATTTCTTGTAAAAGTGACTCCTAGGAATTTTCTATATGGTGACATTATAAAGATTATTATTTTTCCATAGTACTTTCTAACTTATTGTCATTATACATGAAAGGCTTGTGTGAATGTGTATATATAAACTTTCCAAAATATATAGCAATTACTATTTAAGTAATAGAAATACATACATTTTTTTGCCTTATAACTGAACACTTTCTAATTATATTTTGAAGTATAAGTATATAAAAGTATTTAATGAGGTTCTAGGTGCCTTTCCAGGTTTCTCAGGATAAACAAATAGGTAGGTTCTACAACTAAAATAAGTTTGTGGAGGGAAGGAGAGAGGAATACTAAGGAGCCGGGCATGTGGTAGGAACCATAGAATCTTATCTCCACCGTCAAGTACAGAGTTCTGAGAGCCGGAAAAACAGATGGCTTGGGATCACTGTGTTTCTCTTTGAGACATAATCTCTCACACATTTAAAATTACCTGCAAGTGTCCTTGACTTCTCAGAGACATCACTAGCCCAAACATCAAAGTCCTCCTAGACAGCTGGCACTTATTTATAACAAGTGTAATAACATGTTTATCCGCTGAGTCTGAATAATGAGAGATGATGTCAGAGATAGCCACTCTTTCTTGATGCGCAAGACAGGCGCGGCAGGCTAGACTGGTTAATGTAAAACGACATCAAAGAACATCACAGCTCAGGGTCTCACCCGTGCACGCATTAAGAAAGCCCAAATATCTGGACTTATTAATTAATTAATTTGGTTTTTTTTTTCAGTACTGGGGATGGAACCCAGGGGCATTCTACCTCTGAGCTACACCCCCAGCCCTATATTTTTATGTTTTATTTTGAAACAGGGTCTCACTGAGTTGCAAAGGGTCTGACTAAGTAGCTTAGGCTGGCTGTGAACCTGGATCCTCCTGTCTTAGCCTCCCAAATGCTGGGATTACAAGCATGTGCCACCATACCTGGTTTGGATTTATTAATTTAAAGAGAGAAAGAGAGAAAGAGAGGGAGGGAGGGAGGGAGGGAGGAAGGGAGAGAGAGAGAGAGAAGAAGAAGAAGAAGAAGAAGAAGAAGAAGAAGAAGAAGAAGAAGAAGAAGAAGAAGAAGAAGAAGAGGAGGAGGAGGAGGAGGAGGAGGAGGAGGAGGAGGAGGAGGAGGAGGAGGAGGAGGAGGAGGAGGAGGAGGAGGAGGAGGAGAGGAGAGACCAAATTCACTAGCTTGGAGCTCCTTTTCTTTTTGTCCAAGGGTTGTAGACCTCCCAGTAATCAGATGTCTAAGGAAGTTCCTGGGTCCAGGGGCCTAAGCATACTGTGTGTTGGGTACCGGGGGCAGCTTTTCCTTTAATGCCATTTTACTAACTTCCAATTCTACTGAACTGATCATTTTCTGCAAGGCCAGTAAAACTGAACACGTCTTCAGGGTTTTGAAGTTGATGTTTTCCAAAGATGTTCTGCAGCGTGAAAGGAAAGCAGGTGTCCACACTCGGCAGAAGGAACAAAGAAAGCATCTGAGAACCAGCTGACAGCCCCTGGGTTGCCATGTCTCCGGGGATGTCTGTTAGCTGCTTGCTTTATCCCCCTAAACGCTTTGTCTGTGTTACAAAGCAAAGACAGCAGTGGCCGCCTGGGTCTCTTTATGCTGTTTGCTTACGTTTTTGTCATCCAGAGTGAGTTCCAAATCCTTGTGAAGCTTTTTTTTTAGAGAAGCAAGTAGGAGGGCTGGGTCAGGAGACAGACGGGTATGTCTTTATTTTGCCCCCAGCCCCAGTTCACATGGCCACAAACAGCGCGTGGGCTTTTACATAGTCTTAAGTAAGCATGTTAACAGTCAAAGAAAAACGTATGCGGTGGGTTTTTATTTTATTGGGAGCAGGGGATGGAGCTTTAACCGTCTGTCTCTGAGGGTTGGGGGTGGGGGTTATATTTCTCACGCTGCCCTGAGTAGCTCAAAAACTCCTAGCAGTTCCTGGCTAGCTAGCTCTCTCCATCTGGAGGTTAGGACTGTGTTTTGTGAACCTACAATCAACTACCATCACTGAAAAGGCAGACAGTCATAGTCAGATCTTTTATGGTGTAAGATTTTTTATTTTTTTGCTAAATGTTCATACAGTTTTTTCTTACCATCATCAGTGTGTGTTTTTGGTGTAAAAGCAACAGAGTTAGATTTTGGAGATATCCTTTATAATTACCACGAACTAGTCATTCATTCAGTCCTCTGTTTTTATTGAGTATCTATGACATGCTCTTGTGGGAGTAACTCTAATGAATTGGGTTGAAATGGAAAACCACCGCATGGAGGTGTAGTGTTAGCACAGAGCTGGAGTGTTGGGGAGAGATTAAAGCTAACTTGAATAGATTAAGGCTAACTTGAATAGATTATAACATCTTTGGTGGACAGTGCTATGGAGAAAAGCCGGAGGTGCAGCAGGGTGGGTGATTTGAGAGTCCTCAGGGAAGGGTCTCGGGAGGGACAGGAGATGTCTGGCAGATGAGGACAGAGGCATGAAGGATGTGTGCTAGGGAAACACTTTGAAGATACTCCAGGCTCCTCTGGGTAATTATTTGCCTTTGGTTTCTTTCTTTAATGACACAGGAAAGAAGGAATGACTTCTACATATGAATTCAAAAAATGCCACAGAATAGGGCTCATTTTTATTTTCAAATTCAAGACCTTTCATCTGGGCATGGTGGTATGTACCTGGGAGGCTGAAACAGAAGGATCGTAGGTTCAAGCCTAGCCTTGGCAATTTAGGGAGACTCTGTTTCCAAATAAAAAATAAAAAGGACTTGGGGTATACATCAGAGGTAGAATGCCCCTGGGTTTGATCCCCAGTGCCCAAAATACATAAAATCGGAAAAAAAAAACCCACCCTTTTCTCCTGGGAGTGGTGGTGCACACTTGTAAGACAGGAGAATCTGGGGTCATGGTCAGCCTCAGCTACTTAGTGGGACCTTGTTTCAAAGTAAAGAATAAAAATATGGCTGTAAGCAGGGCATGGTAGTACACACTTGTAATCCCAACATTTGGGAGGCTGAGACAGGAGGATCACGGTTCTCGGACAGCCTCAGCTACTTAGTGAGTACCTTTGCAACTCAATGAGACCCTGTTTCAAAATAAAGAATAAAAAATAGGGCTGGGGATGTAGCTTGGAGGTAAAATGCCCCATGGGTTTCATCTCCAGTAACACACACACACACACACACACACACACACACACACACACACACACACACAAATATGGCTGGGGGTATAGCTTGAAGGTAGATTGCCCCTGGGTTCAATTTCCCCAGTACCACAAGAAAAAAGACCTTCTTAAATTTGGGTCAATGATCTAGAATCAGAACCTGAGATGGTCCGGGCGTGGTGGCACATGCTTGTAATCTCCATGCTCGGGAGGTGGAGACAGGAGGATTTTGCAGGTTTGAAGCCAGCTGCGCTGGCTAAAGAGACCCTATTTCCAAATACAAAGTATAAAATAGGTCTGGGAGTGTAGCCCAGAGGCAGTAGGGCTTCCGGGAACCCCAGTACCACCAAAAAAAAAAAAAAAAAAAAAAAAAAGAAAGAAAAAAAAAGAAAAGAAAGAAAGAAAGAAAGAAAAAAAAGAAAAAAAAAGAACCTGAGATGGGCGTTATTTTGCATGTGTTTTTTTGGGAGTTCTCTTAGGAGAAGCAAGTTAGGGGGCAGGGCGGGCCAGGGATGACCCAGCTGAAGTGCAGTCTTGGTCTGAGCACCTGAGGAGTCTCTGCATTTTGCCGCACCAAGGAGCTGTCCCTCACTGGGGTGAAGGGCCGGTCTCATGACAGCCTCTGATTCTGGGCTGCCTGGTGCAGGCAGGGTTTGTGAAGCGCTACAGGTGGCAGAAGGCCATTCTTGGGAGAATTGGGCACCGATGGTCCTTTAGCAGCCCACCCTCATGCAAGCTGATGGTTGGGGGCATCTACCTGGATTTGGCTGAGCCCAACAGCTTCTACAGCAACATGCTGGACCTACAGAACATTGCTTTAGATATATTTGGGACAAAGAAAGATGGAAGATCCTGAGTACATCGTGACTTTGGACAAGTAGCTTTGGATACATTTGGGGCAAAGATAAAAAATCCTGAGTGCATCATGGCTTTGATCATGTAGCACCTTCTGCTGATTTTGGACTCAACTGATGGGCTATTTCATTAACACTGCCGTGGACGTATTGAACACTCTCAGTTGCCAGCTCACCACATGCCTGGCGCTGGGTCTGTGCATTTGGAACACTGCCAACCAAGACCCGCTGATTTGGTAGATCTAACCCTCCATAATTCTGTATTTTTGGCAAATGCCAGGAGACAGCATTGCAAGAAATCCTGAACAGGCTTAACCAGGACTCCTGGAGAAGCTGTGGCTGCCAACGTCCACCCCCATCAAGGCCCCGAAGGCAGCAAGCTGTGTTAAATTATTTGTATAGCCAGGTGTGGCGGCACATGCCTGTAACCTCAGCACTTGGGAGGCGGAGCCAGGAGAATCTCAAGTCCGAGGCCAGCACGTTGATAATTTAGAGAGACCTTGTTTTGAAATCAAAACTGTAAAGGGCTACGGGTATAGCTCAGAGGTAGAACACCCCGGGGTTCAATCCCCAGTCCCACACACACCAACAACAACTACAAGAGCAACAACAAAAGCTGGGTGTAATGATGCTCTCAGAAGGCCTGGGTGCAGAAACAGTTGTCCCGTTTGAAGGAAGTGTACCAGTTTCTGCCCTCTGAGGTTGGCTTCTCTGCAGAGGAGCAGGCTCGCCTTCTTGTCCTACTGTGTACTGTGTGCTTACCGCATGTAGGAGACACTATACCTGTGGCCTCATCAGACCTCACAGTCACCTAAGAGCCCAGGCTGGTGGCCGCCATGTGGGCTCTTACACCAGCGGGGACCGTGGCTGCTCCGTCAGCAGAGATGAGCACAGGCCCCTTGGCTCTGTTCCTCAGGGAGGATGCGGAACTGCCGCCGGCGCTTGGAGGCGCCCAGTGGATGCCCGGGGCCATCAGAAGTGCTGGCACCAAGCCTTTCCTGCATTGGAAGAGAACCAAACCCAGACTGAATTCCCAGATGGAAGAGAAGTTTGCATCCTCACCTCCTTAATGCCAACATCCTTCTTTCTTTTGTTTAGAATCTTAAGGTGCTTTGGGGAGTTGCTTTTTTAGATCATCCGGTCTGCAGGGACATCAGGGGAAAACTCACCTGTTTATTGCCAGCCGTAGGAAGAGCGCGTGACTGTATTTTGCCCAGTTGGGAGGCTGGCTGGCTTAACGACTAGGGCAGAGCGAGGCGGGAGCTGGTTGGCTTAGGTGTTGGTACCTGGAGACCAGTCTCAGTCCTGCTTCATTTCCTCTGGGCCACCCTGTGAGTTTCGCTTTATTCCATGGTTACACGTGGCAGCCCTTCCCCTGAACTTGAGAGTCACTATTTAAAAAGAATTCAGGATTTGTGGAAGAAGTGTTTTAGTTCTTACTAACAGGCCCTGTGGCCTCTGGGTAATTGCTTTCCTTTTGGGGTCTACAGTTTGACCTATTAGTTGGAACTGCTGGGCTAGTAGGAGACACAGGGATTTGCACTCTCCTGGTCTTCGCATTCGACATACACGTCTTTTTTGTTAGATTGAATTTGTGACATTACTTTTTTTTTTTTTTTACAAAGGATTTGTGTTTCAACATAAGCCATTGGTGAGAATTATTGCTGTAAAGCAAATTAGATCATGTAAACTACCATGTACTGAATATTTCTAGAAGGTTGTTCCTTGGTTGGGTGTGCCCAAATCTCAGATAGACAATATAGCAGATTGATTGATTGATTGATTGATTGGTTGATTGATTGATTGATTGTACTGGGAATGGGACCCAGAGGCATTCTACCTCTGAGCTACATCCCTGTTCCTATCTTATTTTGAAACAGAGTCTTGCTAAGTTGCAGAAGGCTTTGCTAAATTGCTGAGGTTGGCTGCAAACCTGAGATCCTCTCGTCTTAGCCTCCCAAGTACTGAGATTACAGGCATGCACCACCACACCAGGCTAGGCGACTTATTTCTTCTTGAGCCAATTTTGGCGATATGTGTCTCTCATGGAATTCATTTATTTTGTTTGTCTTATTTATAGCACCAAATTATTCATAATATTTTCTCATTATTATTGTATGTTAACAGCCCTAATGTTTTCCAATTTTATCATTTTTCCTGGATATGAATGGAAGCAATATATCTTCTGGGAAGCATTTCTTTCTAAAACTACTTGCTCATTATTTAATGATATGTTAGCCAAGTCTTATCAGGAAGTCAAAATCCTTGGGAGTGGTAGCACCTCCCTGTAATCCCAGTACTTGGGAGGCAGAGATAGGAGGATCACACCCTGAGTCTCAGCAACATAACCACATCCTCAGCAACTTAGCGAGAGCCTGCTTCAAAATAAAAAATAAAATTGGGCTGGGGGGGGTCTAGCCCAAAGGGAGACTACCCCTGAGTTCAATCCCCAGTACAAAAAAAAAAACAACCCCCAAACAAAATTCATTTAAAAATCACTTTATAAGGAATCTGCGAGCTGTTCGCCCCTTCTGACCTGTAATCTACCTGCTCCTCAGATAACATTTGACACTGAAAGGGAGTGTTCAAGTCTTTACATCCACCTGAAATCCATCCACACCGAAGCGTGAGGACACCTAAATGAGACAGCGTGCTCGGTTCTCCCCTGAGATAAAGGAGACAGGAGAGTTGGCTCTGGGGATAATTTCTGCAGCCTCCATGTGGATGGGACATGCTGCAGCTCTGCTGAGCCTGTGCTTTAAAGTGCTGATGGACGTGGAGGCGGGGGCTGCTGAGGGCCCTCGAGGTGCAATTACCAGGCAGGGCAAGCAAACCATGGAGCCAGCAGCCAGGCGGGAAGCAGTCCGGGGGTGGGGTGAGCTTCAGTGCGCTCTCCTGTAGAAACACTGCACTGGGGAAATTGGGGATGGCGGGGGAGCCAAGCTCAGCCCAAACCTGGACAACTGATTCTCCTTGCTGTAACGGACCACTGGCATCAAATATCCAGGTCACAGGAAATGACAGTGGCCCTGGGTTCCTGACCTCTGGGAATTTCACTGAGTGGGAGATGAATCCCTGGGGGTGCAATCTGGAAATCTGGGCCAGCTGGGAGTGCCTGGAGGGAACTGTAAACCCCGGCAGAGGGGATAGGGAAAGACGAACTGTCCCCAGGGAGAGCTGCTCTAAGCAACCCTGCGTCAGGTGCTTCGGGGAGGATGGCAGGTCACATGGAGAGGCGCTCAGACACTGGTGTGAAGGATCCTGTTGGCAAAAGAGAGGGGGGCAAGCGGCACCGGGATTTGTCAGGGAGAAGAGGAGCCCATTGGCTGCGTGTGAAGAGAGGGTTGCAAGGCAGAGGACGGGTCCACCCGTCGCGCAACCAGGTAGAGGTAAAGTTATCATGGCCACTGCCTCCCCATCACTGGAAGCAAAGGAGGTCACGGTCCTATTAATGCCCGACTTGCAGGAGCCCCGCGGGGCCCCTGCGGCTCACAGGGCTCTCTGCCAGTGTCCTCAGAGTCCCCAGGGCTGGGTGTCACCTGGGCGCAGGTACACCCTGCTCTGTTCTTTTTACCATGGTTTGTCACTCTGGCCCCTCCCTCGGCTGCCTTCCCAAGCTCTTCATAGTCTTCTTCTGCTCAGGGCGGGGTGCTGGACCTGTGCTCAGAGCACCCTTCTCCCTGTGCACCAGAGGTGCTGAGCCAGCTGTCCTGGGCGGGAAGTGCAGGGCAGGAGCTATCTTTCTCAGTGCCTCCTAGGTGGGCGATTTCCTCCCGAGGTCTACATCGCACAAGCATCTCCTTCTTCCCTTCCCATCTCTCCTCTTGCCTGCCCATGAGCAACTGGGGCAAAGCGATCCTGGAGAAATGTACCCACCACTGGGCCAAAGCTGACCCCGGGTCCCACTTTAGATTTAACTGGGTCGCGCTGGCATATTTACAGGGCTAATCAAACCCGTGCACGCTAGTCCAAGGGCTTTGTGGTCTCTCCACTTGTGGGCTGTGTACCAGTATTGGGAATGGCTTCGGAAGATTTGAGAAAGCTCTGATTATTAATAGATATATTTCAAAAATAATTGTGTCAAAATGGCAGACTTGGAGAGAGAAAGACTTGGTTTCCGTTTCAGTCAGGAAGCAAATAGCTATTGAAACTTAGATTGACTTAGCTAAAAGTAATTAGCACGTGGATAGGAGAGGGGAACTAGGGCTTCCTCTTTCTAAAGACAGATCTACATAATAATCTAGCTATGCTGGGAGGAGGGGTCGACCTTCATGAAAGGAGACACCTTGCTGGGGGAGGAATCTTACAGGTCCCTTTACTTCGTCAGAATTACGTAAACAAGATGGAGGCCATGGGTATAAAAAGTCTGTCTGGTCCACGTGCTGTATCTTGGGTGGGCATTCATTTGAACCCCCCCCCCCCGGTGCCATTCTGGCATGGGGCTGTAACTATCTTCTGTATTTCTATCTTTTTAATAAACTTCTTTAAATCTTCAGCAAGTGTCCGGGCTAATGTGTATTTACCCATAGCCTTGGACAAGAACCCGCGGTTTTTCTGTTTTTGGGTTGTTTTTTTTTTGGGGGGGGGGTTGAGGGAAATTGTGTCCGGAACTCTAACAGGGGTCCTCGGGGACACTTTCTCCAAAACCATATCATCTCAGACTGTAACAGGCTGCAGATTTTGGTTCTGTTAATCTCTAGCAAAGCGAGAGCTAGGCTATATTCGTGCATATTCAGCTAATGTGTATACCATCTGGAAGTCTTATTAAAGTGCAGAGTCTGGTTCTATTAAGTCTGGGGGAGGCTGAAGTTCTGATCATTATTAATATTATTATCATTTTTTTGTCGATACTGGGTATGGAACCCAGGGGCATTCTACCTCTGAGCTACGTTCCCAGCCCTATTTTTTAGCATTTCTTATTTTTGAAACAGGGTTTCACTGAGTTGCAAAGGGCCTCACTAAGTAGCTGAGGCTGTTTGTGAACCATGATCCTCCGGTCTCAGCCTCCCAAATACTGGGATTACAAGTGTGCGCCACCATGCCCGGCTGAAGTCCTGCATTTTTACAAAGTTCCTGGGTGGCCCAGATGCCGCTGGCCCATTTTGGTAGCTGAGGGGATGAAAGCATGCCAATCCCAAATATACCACTTTGCACGGGATTATTTTGAGCTGAAGGTGATTGAGAAACAGCAAATGCAGAAAAAACTCCTTTTTTTTCCCCCTAAAAGCAGGACAGAAATTTCCCTTTGTGAACGTGTACCTTTTCTCTTGTACCAGAAAAGCGAGACTTTTAATTACCAGACAGATTCTAGACTCCTGTCGGTTCAGAGATGCACTGAGAGGAATCTGCCTGGCAAACGCAAACCAAAACAACCTGTAATTTTCATTTGTTCTTCCTATATACTTACTTTTATGACCCCATAGAAACTCAGACCCTCTGTCTTTGGCTGCCCCTTCTCTACAGATTTGTCACGCTTTGTTGAAACCTACACGTTTGTCACACTTTGCCTATAGACCTCTGATTACGACTACCATCTTGGGCTTTTTGATTCATTTCTGCGAGGCCCCCGTATGCATATAAAATAATCCCTTTCTTCTGTTGGCTTATCTCTTTTCGGTTCCTTTGGCAGGACCCCAGTCGCTGAGCCTATAAAAACAGAGGAAAAGGAGTTTCCCTTTCCAACAGTAGTCAAATTCTAGGTCATTCCCTCTGTTGTTTCTATTTGCTCTACTCAGAAGGAAATATCCTGGTGAGGGAACCATGGCCGGGCTTTCTGTTTCATGGTGCTGGTGTTTTTATTTTCTGGTGGTCCTGGGGATTGAACCCAGGAACATTCTAACTCTGAACGACACACCAGCCCTTTTTTATTTTTAATTTTTAGAAGACCCAACAAACTCAACCAAAAGGCTTATAGAACTGATCAACAAATTCAGCAAAGTGTCCGGATACAAAATCAACTTTGAAACGGGGTCCTGCTAAGTTGTGGAGGGCCTTGCTACGTTGCTGAGGCTGGCCACAAACCTGTGATCCTCCTGCCAGCCTCCAAATACTGGGGTTGCAGGTGTGCACCACCACACCTGGGCCCCAGATGGGTGGATTCTCAGGACCTACCCTGGGTGATGCGTGCACATTGACATCCCGGAAGCCCTGTGTTGTAGAGTGCAGTAAACAGGAAATAGGGGCTGCTGGTTTAAGCAGTCGAAGGAAACTGTTGGCGACAGCAAAGTTCCTACCTTGGCTGTAGGTCTTCTTTGCACCAGGTGTCTGTGGGACACATCTTGGGACCTCTGGGAAGAGATTGATGCTTTCTGATTTGGGGTTTTTCAGGTATAATAAAACCAGAAGAGAAGGAAGTGGGAACTTGGAGGGAATAAAAGAGAGAAAATGTGGGACTAAATTAGTGTGAATGGAAAAGGAAGAATGAAACAAAGAAAGGAAGAAAAAAGAAAGAAGGAAAAAACCCAGGGAAGGAGGATGAGAATCATTAGGAGGTGAGGGATGAGGCTTAAAAAGTGAGTTTAGAAGCTGGGGTGCACATCTGTAATTTCAGTACTTGGGAGGCTGAGATAGGAGGATCACAGGTTTGAGGACAGCCTCAGCAACTCAACAAGATCTTGTTTCAAAATAAAAAGGGCTCAGGGTATAGCACAGTGGGAGGATGCACCTGGGTTCAATCCTCAGTACCCGCATCTCCCCCCAAAACAGCAAGGAAAGGAATTGTTATTTAAAAATTCTCTTGTGTGCTGGGCCTGGTGGCACACACCTGTGATCCCAGTACTTAGGAGGCTGAGACAGGAAGAGCCGGGTTCGTGGTCAGCCTCAACTACTTAGTGAGACCCTCTGAAACTTAGCGAGAATAAAAAATAGGGCTGAGGGTGTAGCTCAGAGGTTGAATGACTCTGGGTCCCATTCCCAGTGCTGGAAAAAAAAAGAAACAAAAATCTCTTGTAAACAACTGGGCAATCTGTAAAAGTCATGGTATGTCTGATGCTGCTGGCGAGATCACTTCTGTCTTTAGACAGCCAGAAAATCTCATCAGGCATTAGGTAGGCAGTACTGGCAAATATTACTCACTCCAAAACTCCTTGGGCTTGAGGGGCTCCAGGCCAGGTGCTGGGTGGCACGTAGGGACATTAGCCTGAGCAGGTCAGCAGGCAGAAGCTTACTCGGAACACAGCACGACCCAGATAGAGCAGGAGACTTAATTACTGTTTTTGACATCTCAGCGGAATCATGCCGGTAATAAAGAAGACAGAGGGGGATGACATTAATTAGAGACTGGAGTGTCATCCGTGGTGATGGTGGCCAATAAATAGCAGGCAGCTTCACTTTATTACCTTTCCTTAATTAATTTCTCTAGCCTTGATCAATGCAGACATTGGCCAGGCTTCCAGGTTATGAAACAGTACCGTCTGTGCTTGACACTTGGCCAGAGGCTGTGCTCCAGGTGTTTTTTTTTTTTTTTTTTTTTTTTATTCATTTAGAAAACTCTCCTTGGGGTGTCTGTATAAGCAAATGTCAGTTCACAACTGTTTTTCCTGCCTGATAATCTGCATAGGAGCCAAATAAATGTGTTCCCGACCAGCCCTTGGAAAAGGCCCAGGACAAACTATTACTCCGTGGAAAAGGCTTCTTGTCTTGAAGTATGAAGAGTGGCACTCGCAGACAGCAGAAAGGCAAGTTTATTGTAAAGAGAACGTGGAAGGGAAGAAGAGGCAGAATCCCCCCGGGCGATGGGGACCCTGGAGTCCACAGCTGCCCTCTGCATCCTACTTGGAGCTGCCCAAGCCGTGTGCCGCCAATTGTAAACAGCTTGCTCCCAGACGCCAGGCGATCTGCCAAAGAGAGGGTCAGGTCACCCCGAGGGCCTCAGTAGGCCTTCATGTCCAGCGACGCCTTCAGGTCACTACCCAAGAGTTCCCTGGGCCAAGTGCCATCAGTTACTCCTGCCTTCCTTCCTCTTACTCTTTTATCTCTCTCCCTTTCTCTTTCTTCCTTTCTCTTTCTTTTCTTTCTTTCTTTCTCTCTCTCTTTCTTTCTCTTTCCCTCTTTCTTTTGCTTTCCCTTTCTTTCTCTTTCTTTCTCCTTCCTTCCTTCCTTCCTCCCTCTCTCTTTCTTTCTTTCTTTCTTTCTTACCCTTTCTTTCTCTTTCTTTCTCCTTCCTTCCTCTCCCTTCCTTCCTTCCTCTCTTTCTTTTCTTTCTTTCTTTCTCGTTCTCTTTCCCTTTCTTTCTCTTTCCCTTCCTTCCTTCCTTTCTTTCTCTTTCCCTTTCTTTCTCTTTCTTTCCTTCTTTCCTTCCTTCTTTCTTCCTTTCTTTCTTCCTTTCTCTTTCCCTTTCTCTTCCTTCCTTCCTTTCTTTCTTTCTCTTTCCCTTTCTTTCTTTCTCTTTCCCTTTCTTTCTCTCTTTCCTTCTTTCCTTCCTTCCTTCCTTCCTTCCTTCCTTCCTTTTTCTTTCCCTTTCTTTCTTTCTCTTTCCCTTTCTTTCTCTTTCCTTCCTTCTTTCCTTCCTTCTTCTTTCTTTCTTTCTTTCTTTCTTTCTTTCTTTCTCTTTCCCTTTCTTTCTTTCTCTTTCCCTTTCTTTCTCTCTTTCCTTCTTTCCTTCCTTCCTTCCTTCCTTTTTCTTTCCCTTTCTTTCTCTTTCCCTTTCTTTCTCTTTCTTTCCTTCTTTCCTTCCTTCTTCTTTCTTTCTTTCTTTCTTTCCTTCTTTCTTTCTTTCTCTTTCCCTTTCTTTCTTTCTCTTTCCCTTTCCTTCTCTATCTTTCCTTCCTTTCTCCTTCCTTCCTTCCTTCCTTCCTTCCTTCCTTCCTTCCTTCCTTCTTCCTTCTTTCTTTCTTTCTTTCTCTTTCCCGCTCACATTCCTCTGGTCTTGCTTTCTGTCAAAGCCAACTGCACCTGCGCACGCAAGAGAGAAAAGCTCCCCAGAGAGGAGGTCCCGAGTGGGAAAGCCCCAGAGTGCGGCCCAGTGGTCTGCCTTACGTACTTCTGGTCCCCTCCTCCAGTCGGGGCTCAGAGGCAGTTTCCTGGGATTTGCAGTTTCTTTCAGTCTTCCTCTCCTGGTTGCTGCAGCTCCAGGCGCTGTCTCCTGGGCCCTCTTGGGATTGCTCACTGGCGGGAACAACTGGAGTTCTGTGAAGCTGTTTACTTTCAGGAGGCTTGGATCTCATTATCACTCTTCAGGAGTTTGGGAAGTTGGTTAGCATCTGTTACCTCTCAGGAAATGAAGTTTTCTACCATGGCCCTCCGGCCCATTCTGCCTATTTTTTTTTTAACCCCTTCACTTTCCTGCTAAGAAGAGAAGGGGTTAATGTGCTGTTTTATGCATTCATTTTGCTTCTCTAGTTGTGTGAGTGTGTGTGTGTGTGTGTGTGTGTGTAATACTTGGGATTAAATCCAGAGTTGCTCTATGACTAAGCTGCACTCCCAGACCTTTTTATTTTTTATTTGGAAGCAGGGCCTCGCTAAGTTGCCGAGAGCTTTGCTTACTTGCTGAGGCTGACCTCAAACCTGTGATCCTCCTGGCTCAGCCTCCTAAGTACTGAGATTACAGGTATGTGCCACTGTGCCTGAATCTAGTGATTTTTTTTTTAACTGGCTATTAGCAAATATCTTAAAACACCCATTTCTTTTAGTCTGCGTAATGTATAAATGCGTAAGGAGCGATCATGCATTACTCATGTCCTGTAGCAGTTTGGATGTGATTCAACTTCTTTTTCTCCTGTGTTGTTACAGCTTTCCCAGAAGCCGGTATGAGAATTCAGAAGTTAATATGGTCACAGATATAGTTTTTCTTTGTGTTGTAATTAGAAACATGGGCTCTGTCAAAAAAATGACCAAAGGTGAACTCTCTTTGTGATTAAAAAAAAAAAGTGTAAGAGATTAATCTTTTATTTATTTATTTTATTCTAAACATGTTGATTAGCAGCTACACATATAACCAAAAAAATAAAAAAGGTAAATAATAAGCCAGATGTGGTGTGCAGGCTTGTAGTTCCCGATACTTGAGAGGCTGAAACAGGAGGATCCTGGGTTTTAGGCTAGCCTCAGCAATTTAGACTCTCAGCAGCCTAGGGAGACCTGTTTCAAAAACAAACAAACAAACAAACAAACAAACATCTGGGAATATAGCTCAGAGATAGAATGCTTCTGAGTTCAATCCCCAGTAACCCTCCACCCCAACCATGTAAATAATAAATGATGAGACAGGAAACTGGATCAGTGTGAATTTTAGTCCCCTTGGTAGACTTTCCAGCCTAATAAGATGCAGCACTGATCATTGTGGAATCCGGTAAAACAAATTCTTCTGAATTACAGCAGCACATAGGAGAGGTGGTTTCTGGGAGCCAGGCTCATTTGCGGCACTGTGTAACGGCAGGCTGTGCTGGTTCAGTACTGAGTTCAGTGGCTCACACGCGAGGGCGTCCCAGGGCCACCGAGCGGAAGTCGTTCTGTCTCCCCAGAAGGCCCCTGTGCTTTCCAGAATTTTTCCATTATCATCTCTACTGGTTTCCAATCGCAACCATTACACGGATACAGATTCATCCTGCCCAGTCCTATTACCCTTATCTTCTCTTTGGCCTTGAGATGCCTAGGGATTTGAGGAAAACCTAAGTCTGCAAGAGCTTTGTGACCTTGGGAAAAAAACAAAGCACAGTTGGAGCGCCCTTCTAAGCGGAGCGGAGGGCTGGGCATGGGCAACGTGAGCGGCATGTTAACGCTGCTTGGCAGGCAGGGAAAATGAGGCCAGCAGGATTAGACAGTGTTCCTAGGGGGACACACACAAATCTCAGAGGGCCAAGATTTAATTTTTTCCCCCTTGTGGTACTGGGGATTGAACTGGGAGCATTCTACCTTTGAACTACACCTCCAGCCCTATTTTTATTCTTTTATTTTTTTATATTTTTTTAAAAGGTCTTACAAAGTTGCGGAGGACATTGCTAAGTTGCTGAGGCTGGCCACGAACTTGTGATTTTCCTGTCTTAGCCTCCCAAGTATTGGGATTATAGGTACGCACCACCATGCCCAGTTTAAGGCCAGGATTTATTTATTTATTTATTTATTTATTTATTTATTTATTTATTTGGTGGTAATGGGGTTCCCGGAACCCTTCTACTTCTGGGCTACACTCCCAGACCTATTTTTTTAAAAATATTTTTATTTGGAAACAGGGTCTCTTAAGCCAGCGCGGCTGGCTTTGAACCCGCGCGATCCTCCTGTCTCCGCCTCCCAAGCGCGGGGATTACAAGCGTGCGCCACCACGCCCGGCTAGGGCCAGGATTTAAATGAAATCTTCTGACTCCATGTTCAGTGTTCTTTGCATGACTCTAAAATGAGAGTTTCTCAAACTCTAAAGAAGTGTAAGGCTTTTTTTCCCTATCCTTATTAATTGTTATTTATAAACTCTACCCTGGCGGATTTCCTTTTGAAAAATGAATGTTTGTGACCATGTTTCCTTTTTTCGTTTAATTTATTTAATCTGTTTAGGAGGTCTGCCATTTACTGACTCTTGGTGCTGAAAGTAGGAACACAACGATTTGTAGTTAAAGCTGGAAGATTGACACTAGATATTTGTGTTGGATATTAGGGTTGGAAACTTGCTGCCCCAATTCTGACAGCTTTCTCTCTGTATAAGGGCAAAGTAGGGGGGTTTGCGTAATCCTTTGGAGCCTTTACAGTTAAGAGGGGAAATATTCACACCTACTCATATGCAGCAGCAATTACTGAGATGTTCAGCAGAAGAGACCAGGTCTTCTGCACCCATGTGTGGGGCTTGGGTCTCACGCATCTGTGCTAGGTCTCGGCTTAACGGATGAGCAGGATTCTGAAGAGGGAACTAATGCTTCCAATTGGGAGATCAGATCAGGTGTGGCGGTTGATGTGGACCTCAGGTCTTTAGGGTGGTGAGACTTGGCTGGCTTGTGGAGCGAGGGTGAAGTGGGGTTGGGATGCGGGGACCCTGGGTTATGGAGGGCCTTACATATCAAGCTGAGGAGTTTGGATTTGGCCTTTGAGGATGGTAATAAGGAACTACCTGTTCTTTTATATGGCTGGGGTGACCTTATCGCTGGAGAGGAACCCTATAAACTCTGTCCTGGGGAACAGGAAGCAAAGACAGCGACACTATTACATTAAGACCAATTTATGTTGCTGTAGGAAGTTAACAAAATGATAGAGTATTGCTGGCCAGGTGTCCCCTGTGACTTCCATCCTGGGAAGCTATTGGCTTGGTGGCTCAGGCCTGGGAATTACCACGCTTACTGTCTGCTATCTCAACCTTCTGTAGCTTTGAAAACTATTTGCTGCTAATGTAGGAACAGGCTATGGATTATTATCTTAGATTTTTGGAGGTTGAGTCATATGAAATTTCTGACTTGGAGGTCAAAGTTGACATAACCCCTGGCAGTTTCTTACGACTCTGTTTCATTGATTTTGTAAGGTATTGTTGGAGAGTCTGAATGGATACTGGCTGGTCTTTGGCTTTCACATTAGGTAGATTGGGGTAGGTACCAGAAGAGTGCTGCTCTGGGTAGCCTGGAAGTACTTGGTTTGCAGTTGTCCTGGGGATGAGAAAGTTCCTGGAGCCCAAGGTTGTGGCCTCGGGGTTGCTATGCTCTTCCTCTCCCAGTCTCTGAACCAGGCATTCAGGCTCTCTTTGTTTTGTTCCCTTACTTGTAAAGAAGAAAACTTTGCTCCTGACTGAGAACTTTAAAAAAGCACAAAGGAGGGCATGTGGAAGAGAAAACCACATTTTCCTGGCACTCCTCAGTAGCTAGATGCAGACAGAACCGGAAACACCATTTCTGTTGGCCCCAGTTATTCTGAGAAGGTGGGGGGCGGAGTTTTCACTCTTGCCTTGGACCACGGAGCATTTGAACGAGTCTGTGGATGCCTGGGCAGCCGACCGAGCATGCCCGAGGTTGCCGTGGCAGAGGCCAAGCTGTTCTGTCTTTACATTATTTTTGGCTGCACCCTGGGATGAGGATTGCTCTTTGGGGCCCTGTCTGGGTTCAGGGATGGGTGTGTTCCCAGGTTGTTCTAAATAGGAAGGGTCAGGGTAAGTCTTGAAATATGGTGCATCTGCTGAAATTCTCTCAGCCATCCTGGGAGCACATCTCTCTTTCCAACCCCAAAGGTGGGTACCACTGGGGCCAGTTGCCCATCAGCACACCTGGACTCTACAGTTATCTTTTTTGGGATCTTGAAGCCACCGGTGTCATCATGGCTTGCATCTTTGTCACTGCAAAATATGTAAGACCCACCAATGTCTGTCCTGTTTCATGAATGCTGCTGACCATCCCAGTCCTTCCTCCAGGGTCTTCCCGAGTTTCCTCGATGCTACATGCTCCAGCATTCCTAACAGATTACTGAAGACTTCTTTGTCGTCGTCATCGTCATCCTCCTCCTCCTCCTCTTCCTCTTCCTCCTCCTTATCCCCTGAGGACCCCTCTCTTTCTTTCCTGGAAGAGAATACTTCTTTTCCAGGGTTATGGGTTTGGGGCTCAGAATTTAGCTTCCTGGTTCAGAGCTATGACTTTTCTTCCCTTATATAACTCACCTCCTTAGGTGAGTCTTATGTCACCTGGTGACCTGGTGTGTGTCCTTGCCCGGCACCATCCCGAGGTGGCTGCCTGGCCATTTCTCCATGATACAGAGTCTTCTGCTCCATCACGAGTTTTACTTTCATTTATAACCTCAGTGGCCCTGTGGACACCCTTTCCAGCCCCACACCGTGGTTCCTCTACCCTTCAGCTAGGGGGCGCAACTCCACCCCTGGCCTCCAAGCATTCTCTATGGTGTATGCCCAGACACTTCCCTTTTATCTGCCTCTGGATGCCTCCAAATTTCCTGGTGGCTCTGCCGTTTTCTGACCTTATCTAATGAATGATCCATTGGGACTCTCTGGAAAGCTCTTGTCTGAAATATGGTCTAAGATACCTTTCTGTGTTCCTAGACTGTGCCTTTTCAGAGAAAATAATTAGGGCCTCATTTTCTTAGCCTGACATCTATATAGCAAGGATCCTTCTCTTTATGAAGCACTTTATGAAGTTGGGTCAATGGGGGCAAAGAAAACATGGCCCAACAGCAGGGAACAGGCTTTAGGAATAAAACCTGGGAGGAGGCATCTGACCAGGGGGAGAGCCCAAGAGGGTCAGAAGCCTGCCTCCTTACAGGCTCGGGGATTTTTATGGGGTAAGGAAGGGGAGGTACAGGAGTAGTCGAGTAAGCCACTGGTTGGTGTACCAGTGGCTAGGTCATCTCCAGGCAGGATGATGGGCAGGGGGTATTTCTCTTTCTTTGTTCCTTTGTTTTCGGTCCTCCTCCAGAACAACCTCATGGCATCAAGGATGCCAGCCCTCTGCACACCGGCATTTGCTTTTCTTTTTTTGGTACTGGAGGTTGAACTCAGAGGCCTTCTACCTCCAACCGCACCCCTGAGCCCTATTTTATTATTTATTTATTTATTTATTTATTTATTTATTTATTGGTGGTACTGGGGTTCCTGGAAGCCCTTCTACCTCCGGGCTACATTCCCAGACCTATTTTTACATTTTTTAAAATTTGGAAACAGGGTCTCCTAAGCCAGCGCGCGCGGCTGGCTTCGAACCTGCGCGATCCTCCTGTCTCTGCCTCCCAAGCGCGGGGATTACAAGCGTGCGCCACCACGCCCGGCTTATTTTTTATTTAGAAACAGAGTCTCACTAGGTGGCTGGGAGCCTCGATAATTTGTTGAGGCTGCCCTTGAACCTGCACTCCTCCTGCCTCTGCCTCCCAAGTATTAGGATTACCAGCCTGCACCACGCCTGGCCTGCATACAAGCGTTGGTACCCTTCCTCCATTCCCCATGTCAGGAAATGCAGACTGACATTGCTACTGCAGATCCTTCTCCCTACATCAGCCGTCTCAGGCAAAAATGGGAGTAGAGCGATTCAAGAGATGGAGAGAAGGGGGGACAGATGTCCATAAACCCTGGAACTGTAAATGTGGTGGTTAAGCTCACAAATTGGTGGCGTGTGGGAAGATCAAAACCAGCCACCACCTTGTCATCTGATCTGACACCTGTGTCCAGATGGAAATCATCTCCAAACAGATTGTGTGTCATAATGACAAAGCAGAGAGCTTTCTGTGTGGACATGCTGGGCCAGACTGCCCATCCTGGCATGACAGGAGTCCCTGCTACAGTTGATTCAAATACACTTATAAATAATTACTTTTAACTTCTTTAAAAGGAAGTACAAGTGGCGGATTCCTCCACACAGGGTATGGAATATGGGTCCTGTGGAGCAACTTGAATAATTCTCAGCCAACCCTCAGAGTTTAACTGAATTACACATTCTGTTGCTTTCTGGTTTTTTTCTTTTTCTAACCTGGGTAGAAATTGGGGAAATTGAACCAAATTTTGCCTCAACTAGTTAATTCTGGCTGGATATAGTTGGTCAAGAAATACAGCCTTATTTTATTCATACAAATTCTTATAACTTAAGCTCTGGATATTAGTGAGACATTGGTTGGTTTTCTTATTTTTTGCAATGCTGGGAATCAAACCCAGGGCCCTGCACATAGAAGGAAGTTTCTATATACTTAGATTGAAACCTACTTCAACTTTACCATGTTAATCCCTAATTCAAGAGAATCTCAATTAGAATCAGGTTGGTGTAGCATTTTCCTGTGATGGCAGGGGGCGCTGTGCACAGTAGACTTCTCTACCTTATTAGTAAATCATGTTACTAACTGAGCCAGGTGTGGTGGTGCGCGCTTGTAATCCTAGTACTTGGGAGGCTAAGGCAGGAGGATTGCAGGTTCGTGGCCAGCCTAAGCTACTTAGTGAGGCCCTCTGCAATTTAGTGAGACCTGTTTCAAAATAAAGAATAAAAAAAAAATAGGGCTGTGGGTGTAGCTGGGAGGTAGGATCCCCAGTACCTCCAAAAGAAAAAAAAAGAAGAAAAGAATTTTGCCACTAGTTAAATTACAATACGGAATGGATATTAACAAATATTAAGATTCCAAGATTTGTAACTTGCAATTATTGTGTCCTCACCATGTGTCAAAAATGGTAGTTACGTGAGCCACAATTGTTTTCTTATTTATTCTTCATAAAAGCCCTGAAAGGAAAGCGTTAGCATTCCTACCTTATGGATGAAAAGACAGACAGACAGACAAATATTTTAAGTTCACATAAATAGGCAGCGATCACTTGGGTTTAAAATCCAGATCTGCCTCAAACCCTGTGACCACACCTTCTTCCCTTCCTGCCTTACGTAGAGGAGTTGGAAGTCCAGCTGGGGAACTGCTCTTGCTAAAGAGGTGGGTGAGATCCGAGCCCCTTAGAGGTCCACGATGTTCTGCCTCCGCTGTTTCCTGGGCAGTGAACCTTGGGCCTCGTGTCTTAGTCGTAGAACCTTGAAGCTCAGCTCCCCTCGGGGAGGCTGGAGTTGTGTTTCCAGAGCCAAGTGTATCTGGAGGTGGGTGCCCTAGGTATGGTGTGTCTGGAAGGGGCGAGTCCCCACCAGCCTCAGGGGTGACCTCAGTCTAGTGCTGACTGTTCTGTGTTGCCCATCTTCTAGAGTAGACTAGAGCTTTAGACTTCAGGTATAAAGCCTCCCTCATTTGAAGCTGACCCCAAGAGACCACTGTTTTTTTTTATTTTTTATTTTTTTGGTGGTACTGGGGGTGGAACCCAGAGGCTTTCTACTTCCGGGCTATACTCCCAGACCTATTTTATTTGGAAACAGGGTCTCACTGAGTTGCTGAGAGCCTCACTAAGTAGCTGAGGCTGGCTTTGAACCTGCGCGATCCTCCTGTCTCAGCCTCCCAAGTGCGGGGATTACAAGCGTGCGCCACCACGCCCGGCTCAGAGACCACTCTTAAAAACACGTGGTGGCATATTCCTGCAATCCCAGTACTTAAGAGGCTAAGACAGGAGGATCAGAAGTTCGAAATCAGCCTCAGCAATGGAGCAAGACTCAGCAACCTAGTGAGACCCTGTTTCAAAACAAAAGTTTAAGAAAGAGCTGGGAGTGTAGGGTGGAGGTAGAAAGCCGCTGGGTTCCATTCCCAGTACCCGACACGCGCACACCCTAAAGACCTGTCATGGTAGAACAGTGACCTTCAGTCACTTTCGATAAAGCCTAACGCACTCTTTGAATCCCTCCTGACTCACATTCTGTTGTCTGTCTTCTGTTGCAGGAGCCCGAGGCGTGTGTGACCATTCTCTAAAATATTTGAGCTCAAAAATCACAGAGCGGAAGCTGCAGGGCGCCTGGCTGCCTGCTGGCC